>NW_026536043.1:0-429466 GCF_028551555.1 Melozone crissalis | reverse complement strand
AAGGAGAAACTGTGCCAGCACAAAAAACATCTCCCATCGTGTTCTAGAGGCTGCACGGAGGTCTGCCGAGTGTTTTGCAAGAAGAGAAAGAAAGTTGTCCAAAACAGCTTGCAATCGAATGTTCATGTGAATAGAAAAGGCAGGAGAGTGGTCAGGTACTGTTTTCTCTCAGTTGGCACGCTGCGCACACAATCGCAGTGTTGTACAGCTTGTTTCATCACCTTTGCGAAGTTGCCGCTCTCTCCGGCTCCCGGAGACGAAGAAGCTGCTTCTTCGCGCAAAGACGATTCTGCCGCTCACCGTGCTCTGCGCTGTGCGCCTTCTGCCGAAAGAGCCCCGGGAGCTGTGCTTAGCTCTGAGAAGCACCATACGTGCTTCTTTAGCCTCTCTTCTCGTCTACATCTTAGCAAAAAGCTTTTCCACTCTGTCTGGCAAGGAGAAACTGTGCCAGCACAGAAAACATCTCCCATCGTCTTCTAGAGGCTGCACGGAGGTCTGCCGAGTGTTTTGCAAGAAGAGAAAGAAAGTTGTCCAAAACAGCTTGCAATCGAATGTTCATGTGAATAGAAAAGGCAGGAGAGTGGTCAGGTACTGTTTTCTCTCAGTTGGCACGCTGCGCACACAATCGCAGTGTTGTACAGCTTGTTTCATCACCTTTGCGAAGTTGCCGCTCTCTCCGGCTCCCGGAGACGAAGAAGCTGCTTCTTCGCGCAAAGACGATTCTGCCGCTCACAGTGCTCTGCGGTGTGCGCCTTCTGCCGAAAGAGGTCCGGGAGCGGTGCTTAGCTCTGCAGAGCACCGTACCTTCGTCTTTAGCCTCTCTTCTCGTCTACATCTTAGCAAAAAGCTTTTCCACTCTGTCTGGCAAGGAGAAACTGTGCCAGCACAGAAAACATCTCCCATCGTGTTCTAGAGGCTGCACGCAGGTCTGCCGAGTGTTTTGCAAGAAGAGAAAGAAAGTTGTCCAAAACAGCTTGCAATCGAATGTTCATGTGAATAGAAAAGGCAGGAGAGTGGTCAGGTACTGTTTTCTCTCACTTGGCAAGCTGCGAACACAATCGCAGTGTTGTACAGCTTGTTTCATCACCTTTGCGAAGTTGCCGCTCTCTCCGGCTCCCGGAGACGAAGAAGCTGCTTCTTCGCGCAAAGACGATTCTGCCGCTCACAGTGCTCTGCGGTGTGCGCCTTCTGCCGAAAGAGGTCCGGGAGCGGTGCTTAGCTCTGAGAAGCACCATACGTGCTTCTTTAGCCTTTCTTCTCGTCTACATCTTAGCAAAAAGCTTTTCCACTCTGTCTGGCAAGGAGAAACTGTGCCAGCACAGAAAACATCTCCCATCGAGTTCTAGAGGCTGCACGGAGGTCTGCCGAGTGTTTTGCAAGAAGAGAAAGAAAGTTGTCCAAAACAGCTTGCAATCGAATGTTCATGTGAATAGAAAAGGCAGGAGAGTGGTCAGGTACTGTTTTCTCTCAGTTGGCAAGCTGCGCACACAATCGCAGTGTTGTACAGCTTGTTTCATCACCTTTGCCAAGTTGCCGCTCTCTCCGGCTCCCGGAGACGAAGAAGCTGCTTCTTCGCGCAAAGACGATTCTGCCGCTCACAGTGCTCTGCGGTGTGCGCCTTCTGCCGAAAGAGGTCCGGGAGCGGTGCTTAGCTCTGAGAAGCACCATACGTGCTTCTTTAGCCTTTCTTCTCGTCTACATCTTAGCAAAAAGCTTTTCCACTCTGTCTGGCAAGGAGAAACTGTGCCAGCACAGAAAACATCTCCCATCGTCTTCTAGAGGCTGCACGGAGGTCTGCCGAGTGTTTTGCTAGAAGAGAACGAAAGTTGTCCAAAACAGCTTGCAATCGAATGTTCACGAGAATAGAAAAGGCAGGAGAGTGGTCAGGTACTGTTTTCTCTCAGTTGGCAAGCTGCGCACACAATCGCAGTGTTGTACAGCTTGTTTCATCACCTTTGCGAAGTTGCCGCTCTCTCCGGCTCCCGGAGACGAAGAAGCTGCTTCTTCGCGCAAAGACGATTCTGCCGCTCACAGTGCTCTGCGGTGTGCGCCTTCTGCCGAAAGAGGTCCGGGAGCGGTGCTTAGCTCTGCAGAGCACCGTACCTTCGTCTTTAGCCTCTCTTCTCTTCTACATCTTAGCAAAAAGCTTTTCCACTCTGTCTGGCAAGGAGAAACTGTGCCAGCACAAAAAACATCTCCCATCGTGTTCTAGAGGCTGCACGGAGGTCTGCCGAGTGTTTTGCAAGAAGAGAAAGAAAGTTGTCCAAAACAGCTTGCAATCGAATGTTCATGTGAATAGAAAAGGCAGGAGAGTGGTCAGGTACTGTTTTCTCTCAGTTGGCACGCTGCGCACACAATCGCAGTGTTGTACAGCTTGTTTCATCACCTTTGCGAAGTTGCCGCTCTCTCCGGCTCCCGGAGACGAAGAAGCTGCTTCTTCGCGCAAAGACGATTCTGCCGCTCACCGTGCTCTGCGCTGTGCGCCTTCTGCCGAAAGAGCCCCGGGAGCTGTGCTTAGCTCTGAGAAGCACCATACGTGCTTCTTTAGCCTCTCTTCTCGTCTACATCTTAGCAAAAAGCTTTTCCACTCTGTCTGGCAAGGAGAAACTGTGCCAGCACAGAAAACATCTCCCATCGTGTTCTAGAGGCTGCACGCAGGTCTGCCGAGTGTTTTGCAAGAAGAGAAAGAAAGTTGTCCAAAACAGCTTGCAATCGAATGTTCATGTGAATAGAAAAGGCAGGAGAGTGGTCAGGTACTGTTTTCTCTCAGTTGGCACGCTGCGCACACAATCGCAGTGTTGTACAGCTTGTTTCATCACCTTTGCCAAGTTGCCGCTCTCTCCGGCTCCCGGAGACGAAGAAGCTGCTTCTTCGCGCAAAGACGATTCTGCCGCTCACAGTGCTCTGCGGTGTGCGCCTTCTGCCGAAAGAGGTCCGGGAGCGGTGCTTAGCTCTGCAGAGCACCGTACCTTCGTCTTTAGCCTCTCTTCTCGTCTACATCTTAGCAAAAAGCTTTTCCACTCTGTCTGGCAAGGAGAAACTGTGCCAGCACAAAAAACATCTCCCATCGTGTTCTAGAGGCTGCACGGAGGTCTGCCGAGTGTTTTGCAAGAAGAGAAAGAAAGTTGTCCAAAACAGCTTGCAATCGAATGTTCATGTGAATAGAAAAGGCAGGAGAGTGGTCAGGTACTGTTTTCTCTCAGTTGGCACGCTGCGCACACAATCGCAGTGTTGTACAGCTTGTTTCATCACCTTTGCGAAGTTGCCGCTCTCTCCGGCTCCCGGAGACGAAGAAGCTGCTTCTTCGCGCAAAGACGATTCTGCCGCTCACCGTGCTCTGCGCTGTGCGCCTTCTGCCGAAAGAGCCCCGGGAGCTGTGCTTAGCTCTGAGAAGCACCATACGTGCTTCTTTAGCCTCTCTTCTCGTCTACATCTTAGCAAAAAGCTTTTCCACTCTGTCTGGCAAGGAGAAACTGTGCCAGCACAGAAAACATCTCCCATCGTGTTCTAGAGGCTGCACGCAGGTCTGCCGAGTGTTTTGCAAGAAGAGAAAGAAAGTTGTCCAAAACAGCTTGCAATCGAATGTTCATGTGAATAGAAAAGGCAGGAGAGTGGTCAGGTACTGTTTTCTCTCAGTTGGCACGCTGCGCACACAATCGCAGTGTTGTACAGCTTGTTTCATCACCTTTGCGAAGTTGCCGCTCTCTCCGGCTCCCGGAGACGAAGAAGCTGCTTCTTCGCGCAAAGACGATTCTGCCGCTCACAGTGCTCTGCGGTGTGCGCCTTCTGCCGAAAGAGGTCCGGGAGCGGTGCTTAGCTCTGCAGAGCACCGTACCTTCGTCTTTAGCCTCTCTTCTCGTCTACATCTTAGCAAAAAGCTTTTCCACTCTGTCTGGCAAGGAGAAACTGTGCCAGCACAGAAAACATCTCCCATCGTGTTCTAGAGGCTGCACGGAGGTCTGCCGAGTGTTTTGCAAGAAGAGAAAGAAAGTTGTCCAAAACAGCTTGCAATCGAATGTTCATGTGAATAGAAAAGGCAGGAGAGTGGTCAGGTACTGTTTTCTCTCACTTGGCAAGCTGCGAACACAATCGCAGTGTTGTACAGCTTGTTTCATCACCTTTGCGAAGTTGCCGCTCTCTCCGGCTCCCGGAGACGAAGAAGCTGCTTCTTCGCGCAAAGACGATTCTGCCGCTCACAGTGCTCTGCGGTGTGCGCCTTCTGCCGAAAGAGGTCCGGGAGCGGTGCTTAGCTCTGAGAAGCACCGTACGTGCTTCTTTAGCCTTTCTTCTCGTCTACATCTTAGCAAAAAGCTTTTCCACTCTGTCTGGCAAGGAGAAACTGTGCCAGCACAGAAAACATCTCCCATCGTGTTCTAGAGGCTGCACGGAGGTCTGCCGAGTGTTTTGCAAGAAGAGAAAGAAAGTTGTCCAAAACAGCTTGCAATCGAATGTTCACGTGAATAGAAAAGGCAGGAGAGTGGTCAGGTACTGTTTTCTCTCAGTTGGCAAGCTGCGCACACAATCGCAGTGTTGTACAGCTTGTTTCATCACCTTTGCGAAGTTGCCGCTCTCTCCGGCTCCCGGAGACGAAGAAGCTGCTTCTTCGCGCAAAGACGATTCTGCCGCTCACAGTGCTCTGCGGTGTGCGCCTTCTGCCGAAAGAGGTCCGGGAGCGGTGCTTAGCTCTGCAGAGCACCGTACCTTCGTCTTTAGCCTCTCTTCTCGTCTACATCTTAGCAAAAAGCTTTTCCACTCTGTCTGGCAAGGAGAAACTGTGCCAGCACAAAAAACATCTCCCATCGTCTTCTAGAGGCTGCACGGAGGTCTGCCGAGTGTTTTGCAAGAAGAGAAAGAAAGTTGTCCAAAACAGCTTGCAATCGAATGTTCATGTGAATAGAAAAGGCAGGAGAGTGGTCAGGTACTGTTTTCTCTCAGTTGGCACGCTGCGCACACAATCGCAGTGTTGTACAGCTTGTTTCATCACCTTTGCGAAGTTGCCGCTCTCTCCGGCTCCCGGAGACGAAGAAGCTGCTTCTTCGCGCAAAGACGATTCTGCCGCTCACAGTGCTCTGCGGTGTGCGCCTTCTGCCGAAAGAGCCCCGGGAGCGGTGCTTAGCTCTGAGAAGCACCATACGTGCTTCTTTAGCCTCTCTTCTCGTCTACATCTTAGCAAAAAGCTTTTCCACTCTGTCTGGCAAGGAGAAACTGTGCCAGCACAGAAAACATCTCCCATCGTGTTCTAGAGGCTGCACGCAGGTCTGCCGAGTGTTTTGCAAGAAGAGAAAGAAAGTTGTCCAAAACAGCTTGCAATCGAATGTTCATGTGAATAGAAAAGGCAGGAGAGTGGTCAGGTACTGTTTTCTCTCAGTTGGCAAGCTGCGCACACAATCGCAGTGTTGTACAGCTTGTTTCATCACCTTTGCGAAGTTGCCACTCTCTCCGGCTCCCGGAGACGAAGAAGCTGCTTCTTCGCGCAAAGACGATTCTGCCGCTCACAGTGCTCTGCGGTGTGCGCCTTCTGCCGAAAGAGGTCCGGGAGCGGTGCTTAGCTCTGCAGAGCACCGTACCTTCGTCTTTAGCCTCTCTTCTCGTCTACATCTTAGCAAAAAGCTTTTCCACTCTGTCTGGCAAGGAGAAACTGTGCCAGCACAAAAAACATCTCCCATCGTGTTCTAGAGGCTGCACGGAGGTCTGCCGAGTGTTTTGCAAGAAGAGAAAGAAAGTTGTCCAAAACAGCTTGCAATCGAATGTTCATGTGAATAGAAAAGGCAGGAGAGTGGTCAGGTACTGTTTTCTCTCAGTTGGCAAGCTGCGCACACAATCGCAGTGTTGTACAGCTTGTTTCATCACCTTTGCGAAGTTGCCGCTCTCTCCGGCTCCCGGAGACGAAGAAGCTGCTTCTTCGCGCAAAGACGATTCTGCCGCTCACAGTGCTCTGCGGTGTGCGCCTTCTGCCGAAAGAGCCCCGGGAGCTGTGCTTAGCTCTGAGAAGCACCTTACGTGCTTCTTTAGCCTCTCTTCTCGTCTACATCTTAGCAAAAAGCTTTTCCACTCTGTCTGGCAAGGAGAAACTGTGCCAGCACAGAAAACATCTCCCATCGTGTTCTAGAGGCTGCACGGAGGTCTGCCGAGTGTTTTGCAAGAAGAGAAAGAAAGTTGTCCAAAACAGCTTGCAATCGAATGTTCATGTGAATAGAAAAGGCAGGAGAGTGGTCAGGTACTGTTTTCTCTCAGTTGGCAAGCTGCGCACACAATCGCAGTGTTGTACAGCTTGTTTCATCACCTTTGCGAAGTTGCCGCTCTCTCCGGCTCCCGGAGACGAAGAAGCTGCTTCTTCGCGCAAAGACGATTCTGCCGCTCACAGTGCTCTGCGGTGTGCGCCTTCTGCCGAAAGACGCCCGGGAGCGGTGCTTAGCTCTGAGAAGCACCGTACCTTCGTCTTTAGCCTCTCTTCTCGTCTACATCTTAGCAAAAAGCTTTTCCACTCTGTCTGGCAAGGAGAAACTGTGCCAGCACAGAAAACATCTCCCATCGTGTTCTAGAGGCTGCACGGAGGTCTGCCGAGTGTTTTGCAAGAAGAGAAAGAAAGTTGTCCAAAACAGCTTGCAATCGAATGTTCATGTGAATAGAAAAGGCAGGAGAGTGGTCAGGTACTGTTTTCTCTCAGTTGGCACGCTGCGCACACAATCGCAGTGTTGTACAGCTTGTTTCATCACCTTTGCGAAGTTGCCGCTCTCTCCGGCTCCCGGAGACGAAGAAGCTGCTTCTTCGCGCAAAGACGATTCTGCCGCTCACAGTGCTCTGCGGTGTGCGCCTTCTGCCGAAAGACGCCCGGGAGCGGTGCTTAGCTCTGCAGAGCACCGTACCTTCGTCTTTAGCCTCTCTTCTCGTCTACATCTTAGCAAAAAGCTTTTCCACTCTGTCTGGCAAGGAGAAACTGTGCCAGCACAGAAAACATCTCCCATCGTGTTCTAGAGGCTGCACGGAGGTCTGCCGAGTGTTTTGCAAGAAGAGAAAGAAAGTTGTCCAAAACAGCTTGCAATCGAATGTTCATGTGAATAGAAAAGGCAGGAGAGTGGTCAGGTACTGTTTTCTCTCAGTTGGCAAGCTGCGCACACAATCGCAGTGTTGTACAGCTTGTTTCATCACCTTTGCCAAGTTGCCGCTCTCTCCGGCTCCCGGAGACGAAGAAGCTGCTTCTTCGCGCAAAGACGATTCTGCCGCTCACCGTGCTCTGCGCTGTGCGCCTTCTGCCGAAAGACGCCCGGGAGCGGTGCTTAGCTCTGCAGAGCACCGTACCTTCGTCTTTAGCCTCTCTTCTCGTCTACATCTTAGCAAAAAGCTTTTCCACTCTGTCTGGCAAGGAGAAACTGTGCCAGCACAAAAAACATCTCCCATCGTGTTCTAGAGGCTGCACGCAGGTCTGCCGAGTGTTTTGCAAGAAGAGAAAGAAAGTTTTCCAAAACAGCTTGCAATCGAATGTTCATGTGAATAGAAAAGGCAGGAGAGTGGTCAGGTACTGTTTTCTCTCAGTTGGCAAGCTGCGCACACAATCGCAGTGTTGTACAGCTTGTTTCATCACCTTTGCCAAGTTGCCGCTCTCTCCGGCTCCCGGAGACGAAGAAGCTGCTTCTTCGCGCAAAGACGATTCTGCCGCTCACAGTGCTCTGCGGTGTGCGCCTTCTGCCGAAAGACGCCCGGGAGCGGTGCTTAGCTCTGCAGAGCACCGTACCTTCGTCTTTAGCCTCTCTTCTCGTCTACATCTTAGCAAAAAGCTTTTCCACTCTGTCTGGCAAGGAGAAACTGTGCCAGCACAAAAAACATCTCCCATCGTCTTCTAGAGGCTGCACGGAGGTCTGCCGAGTGTTTTGCAAGAAGAGAAAGAAAGTTGTCCAAAACAGCTTGCAATCGAATGTTCATGTGAATAGAAAAGGCAGGAGAGTGGTCAGGTACTGTTTTCTCTCAGTTGGCACGCTGCGCACACAATCGCAGTGTTGTACAGCTTGTTTCATCACCTTTGCGAAGTTGCCGCTCTCTCCGGCTCCCGGAGACGAAGAAGCTGCTTCTTCGCGCAAAGACGATTCTGCCGCTCACAGTGCTCTGCGGTGTGCGCCTTCTGCCGAAAGAGCCCCGGGAGCGGTGCTTAGCTCTGAGAAGCACCATACGTGCTTCTTTAGCCTCTCTTCTCGTCTACATCTTAGCAAAAAGCTTTTCCACTCTGTCTGGCAAGGAGAAACTGTGCCAGCACAGAAAACATCTCCCATCGTGTTCTAGTGGCTGCACGGAGGTCTGCCGAGTGTTTTGCAAGAAGAGAAAGAAAGTTGTCCAAAACAGCTTGCAATCGAATGTTCATGTGAATAGAAAAGGCAGGAGAGTGGTCAGGTACTGTTTTCTCTCAGTTGGCAAGCTGCGCACACAATCGCAGTGTTGTACAGCTTGTTTCATCACCTTTGCGAAGTTGCCGCTCTCTCCGGCTCCCGGAGACGAAGAAGCTGCTTCTTCGCGCAAAGACGATTCTGCCGCTCACAGTGCTCTGCTGTGTGCGCCTTCTGCCGAAAGAGGCCCGGGAGCGGTGCTTAGCTCTGCAGAGCACCGTACCTTCGTCTTTAGCCTCTCTTCTCGTCTACATCTTAGCAAAAAGCTTTTCCACTCTGTCTGGCAAGGAGAAACTGTGCCAGCCCAGAAAACATCTCCCATCGTGTTCTAGAGGCTGCACGGAGGTCTGCCGAGTGTTTTGCAAGAAGAGAAAGAAAGTTGTCCAAAACAGCTTGCAATCGAATGTTCATGTGAATAGAAAAGGCAGGAGAGTGGTCAGGTACTGTTTTCTCTCAGTTGGCAAGCGGCGCACACAATCGCAGTGTTGTACAGCTTGTTTCATCACCTTTGCGAAGTTGCCGCTCTCTCCGGCTCCCGGAGACGAAGAAGCTGCTTCTTCGCGCAAAGACGATTCTGCCGCTCACAGTGCTCTGCGGTGTGCGCCTTCTGCCGAAAGAGCCCCGGGAGCTGTGCTTAGCTCTGAGAAGCACCTTACGTGCATCTTTAGCCTCTCTTCTCGTCTACATCTTAGCAAAAAGCTTTTCCACTCTGTCTGGCAAGGAGAAACTGTGCCAGCACAGAAAACATCTCCCATCGTGTTCTAGAGGCTGCACGGAGGTCTGCCGAGTGTTTTGCAAGAAGAGAAAGAAAGTTGTCCAAAACAGCTTGCAATCGAATGTTCATGTGAATAGAAAAGGCAGGAGAGTGGTCAGGTACTGTTTTCTCTCAGTTGGCAAGCTGCGCACACAATCGCAGTGTTGTACAGCTTGTTTCATCACCTTTGCGAAGTTGCCGCTCTCTCCGGCTCCCGGAGACGAAGAAGCTGCTTCTTCGCGCAAAGACGATTCTGCCGCTCACAGTGCTCTGCGGTGTGCGCCTTCTGCCGAAAGACGCCCGGGAGCGGTGCTTAGCTCTGCAGAGCACCGTACCTTCGTCTTTAGCCTCTCTTCTCGTCTACATCTTAGCAAAAAGCTTTTCCACTCTGTCTGGCAAGGAGAAACTGTGCCAGCACAGAAAACATCTCCCATCGTGTTCTAGAGGCTGCACGGAGGTCTGCCGAGTGTTTTGCAAGAAGAGAAAGAAAGTTGTCCAAAACAGCTTGCAATCGAATGTTCATGTGAATAGAAAAGGCAGGAGAGTGGTCAGGTACTGTTTTCTCTCAGTTGGCACGCTGCGCACACAATCGCAGTGTTGTACAGCTTGTTTCATCACCTTTGCGAAGTTGCCGCTCTCTCCGGCTCCCGGAGACGAAGAAGCTGCTTCTTCGCGCAAAGACGATTCTGCCGCTCACAGTGCTCTGCGGTGTGCGCCTTCTGCCGAAAGACGCCCGGGAGCGGTGCTTAGCTCTGCAGAGCACCGTACCTTCGTCTTTAGCCTCTCTTCTCGTCTACATCTTAGCAAAAAGCTTTTCCACTCTGTCTGGCAAGGAGAAACTGTGCCAGCACAAAAAACATCTCCCATCGTGTTCTAGAGGCTGCACGGAGGTCTGCCGAGTGTTTTGCAAGAAGAGAAAGAAAGTTGTCCAAAACAGCTTGCAATCGAATGTTCATGTGAATAGAAAAGGCAGGAGAGTGGTCAGGTACTGTTTTCTCTCAGTTGGCAAGCTGCGCACACAATCGCAGTGTTGTACAGCTTGTTTCATCACCTTTGCGAAGTTGCCGCTCTCTCCGGCTCCCGGAGACGAAGAAGCTGCTTCTTCGCGCAAAGACGATTCTGCCGCTCACCGTGCTCTGCGCTGTGCGCCTTCTGCCGAAAGACGCCCGGGAGCGGTGCTTAGCTCTGCAGAGCACCGTACCTTCGTCTTTAGCCTCTCTTCTCGTCTACATCTTAGCAAAAAGCTTTTCCACTCTGTCTGGCAAGGAGAAACTGTGCCAGCACAAAAAACATCTCCCATCGTGTTCTAGAGGCTGCACGCAGGTCTGCCGAGTGTTTTGCAAGAAGAGAAAGAAAGTTGTCCAAAACAGCTTGCAATCGAATGTTCATGTGAATAGAAAAGGCAGGAGAGTGGTCAGGTACTGTTTTCTCTCACTTGGCAAGCTGCGCACACAATCGCAGTGTTGTACAGCTTGTTTCATCACCTTTGCGAAGTTGCCGCTCTCTCCGGCTCCCGGAGACGAAGAAGCTGCTTCTTCGCGCAAAGACGATTCTGCGCTCACAGTGCTCTGCGGTGTGCGCCTTCTGCCGAAAGACGCCCGGGAGCGGTGCTTAGCTCTGCAGAGCACCGTACCTTCGTCTTTAGCCTCTCTTCTCGTCTACATCTTAGCAAAAAGCTTTTCCACTCTGTCTGGCAAGGAGAAACTGTGCCAGCACAAAAAACATCTCCCATCGTGTTCTAGAGGCTGCACGCAGGTCTGCCGAGTGTTTTGCAAGAAGAGAAAGAAAGTTGTCCAAAACAGCTTGCAATCGAATGTTCATGTGAATAGAAAAGGCAGGAGAGTGGTCAGGTACTGTTTTCTCTCAGTTGGCAAGCTGCGCACACAATCGCAGTGTTGTACAGCTTGTTTCATCACCTTTGCCAAGTTGCCGCTCTCTCCGGCTCCCGGAGACGAAGAAGCTGCTTCTTCGCGCAAAGACGATTCTGCCGCTCACAGTGCTCTGCGGTGTGCGCCTTCTGCCGAAAGACGCCCGGGAGCGGTGCTTAGCTCTGCAGAGCACCGTACCTTCGTCTTTAGCCTCTCTTCTCGTCTACATCTTAGCAAAAAGCTTTTCCACTCTGTCTGGCAAGGAGAAACTGTGCCAGCACAGAAAACATCTCCCATCGTGTTCTAGAGGCTGCACGGAGGTCTGCCGAGTGTTTTGCAAGAAGAGAAAGAAAGTTGTCCAAAACAGCTTGCAATCGAATGTTCATGTGAATAGAAAAGGCAGGAGAGTGGTCAGGTACTGTTTTCTCTCAGTTGGCAAGCTGCGCACACAATCGCAGTATTGTACAGCTTGTTTCATCACCTTTGCGAAGTTGCCGCTCTCTCCGGCTCCCGGAGACGAAGAAGCTGCTTCTTCGCGCAAAGACGATTCTGCCGCTCACAGTGCTCTGCGGTGTGCGCCTTCTGCCGAAAGACGCCCGGGAGCGGTGCTTAGCTCTGCAGAGCACCGTACCTTCGTCTTTAGCCTCTCTTCTCGTCTACATCTTAGCAAAAGCTTTTCCACTCTGTCTGGCAAGGAGAAACTGTGCCAGCACAGAAAACATCTCCCATCGTGTTCTAGAGGCTGCACGGAGGTCTGCCGAGTGTTTTGCAAGAAGAGAAAGAAAGTTGTCCAAAACAGCTTGCAATCGAATGTTCATGTGAATAGAAAAGGCAGGAGAGTGGTCAGGTACTGTTTTCTCTCAGTTGGCAAGCTGCGCACACAATCGCAGTGTTGTACAGCTTGTTTCATCACCTTTGCGAAGTTGCCGCTCTCTCCGGCTCCCGGAGACGAAGAAGCTGCTTCTTCGCGCAAAGACGATTCTGCCGCTCACAGTGCTCTGCGGTGTGCGCCTTCTGCCGAAAGAGGTCCGGGAGCGGTGCTTAGCTCTGAGAAGCACCATACGTGCTTCTTTAGCCTCTCTTCTCGTCTACATCTTAGCAAAAAGCTTTTCCACTCTGTCTGGCAAGGAGAAACTGTGCCAGCACAGAAAACATCTCCCATCGTGTTCTAGAGGCTGCACGGAGGTCTGCCGAGTGTTTTGCAAGAAGAGAAAGAAAGTTGTCCAAAACAGCTTGCAATCGAATGTTCATGTGAATAGAAAAGGCAGGAGAGTGGTCAGGTACTGTTTTCTCTCAGTTGGCACGCTGCGCACACAATCGCAGTGTTGTACAGCTTGTTTCATCACCTTTGCGAAGTTGCCGCTCTCTCCGGCTCCCGGAGACGAAGAAGCTGCTTCTTCGCGCAAAGACGATTCTGCCGCTCACAGTGCTCTGCGGTGTGCGCCTTCTGCCGAAAGACGCCCGGGAGCGGTGCTTAGCTCTGCAGAGCACCGTACCTTCGTCTTTAGCCTCTCTTCTCGTCTACATCTTAGCAAAAAGCTTTTCCACTCTGTCTGGCAAGGAGAAACTGTGCCAGCACAAAAAACATCTCCCATCGTGTTCTAGAGGCTGCACGCAGGTCTGCCGAGTGTTTTGCAAGAAGAGAAAGAAAGTTGTCCAAAACAGCTTGCAATCGAATGTTCATGTGAATAGAAAAGGCAGGAGAGTGGTCAGGTACTGTTTTCTCTCAGTTGGCAAGCTGCGCACACAATCGCAGTGTTGTACAGCTTGTTTCATCACCTTTGCCAAGTTGCCGCTCTCTCCGGCTCCCGGAGACGAAGAAGCTGCTTCTTCGCGCAAAGACGATTCTGCCGCTCACAGTGCTCTGCGGTGTGCGCCTTCTGCCGAAAGACGCCCGGGAGCGGTGCTTAGATCTGCAGAGCACCGTACCTTCGTCTTTAGCCTCTCTTCTCGTCTACATCTTAGCAAAAAGCTTTTCCACTCTGTCTGGCAAGGAGAAACTGTGCCAGCACAGAAAACATCTCCCATCGTGTTCTAGAGGCTGCACGGAGGTCTGCCGAGTGTTTTGCAAGAAGAGAAAGAAAGTTGTCCAAAACAGCTTGCAATCGAATGTTCACGTGAATAGAAAAGGCAGGAGAGTGGTCAGGTACTGTTTTCTCTCAGTTGGCAAGCTGCGCACACAATCGCAGTGTTGTACAGCTTGTTTCATCACCTTTGCCAAGTTGCCGCTCTCTCCGGCTCCCGGAGACGAAGAAGCTGCTTCTTCGCGCAAAGACGATTCTGCCGCTCACAGTGCTCTGCGGTGTGCGCCTTCTACCGAAAGAGCCCCGGGAGCGGTGCTTAGCTCTGCAGAGCACCGTACCTTCGTCTTTAACCTCTCTTCTCGTCTACATCTTAGCAAAAAGCTTTTCCACTCTGTCTGGCAAGGAGAAACTGTGCCAGCACAAAAAACATCTCCCATCGTGTTCTAGAGGCTGCACGGAGGTCTGCCGAGTGTTTTGCAAGAAGAGAAAGAAAGTTGTCCAAAACAGCTTGCAATCGAATGTTCATGTGAATAGAAAAGGCAGGAGAGTGGTCAGGTACTGTTTTCTCTCAGTTGGCAAGCTGCGCACACAATCGCAGTGTTGTACAGCTTGTTTCATCACCTTTGCCAAGTTGCCGCTCTCTCCGGCTCCCGGAGACGAAGAAGCTGCTTCTTCGCGCAAAGACGATTCTGCCGCTCACAGTGCTCTGCGGTGTGCGCCTTCTGCCGAAAGAGCCCCGGGAGCTGTGCTTAGCTCTGAGAAGCACCATACGTGCTTCTTTAGCCTCTCTTCTCGTCTACATCTTAGCAAAAAGCTTTTCCACTCTGTCTGGCAAGGAGAAACTGTGCCAGCACAGAAAACATCTCCCATCGTGTTCTAGAGGCTGCACGGAGGTCTGCCGAGTGTTTTGCAAGAAGAGAAAGAAAGTTGTCCAAAACAGCTTGCAATCGAATGTTCATGTGAATAGAAAAGGCAGGAGAGTGGTCAGGTACTGTTTTCTCTCAGTTGGCAAGCTGCGCACACAATCGCAGTGTTGTACAGCTTGTTTCATCACCTTTGCCAAGTTGCCGCTCTCTCCGGCTCCCGGAGACGAAGAAGCTGCTTCTTCGCGCAAAGACGATTCTGCCGCTCACAGTGCTCTGCTGTGTGCGCCTTCTGCCGAAAGACGCCCGGGAGCGGTGCTTAGCTCTGCAGAGCACCGTACCTTCGTCTTTAGCCTCTCTTCTCGTCTACATCTTAGCAAAAAGCTTTTCCACTCTGTCTGGCAAGGAGAAACTGTGCCAGCACAAAAAACATCTCCCATCGTGTTCTAGAGGCTGCACGGAGGTCTGCCGAGTGTTTTGCAAGAAGAGAAAGAAAGTTGTCCAAAACAGCTTGCAATCGAATGTTCATGTGAATAGAAAAGGCAGGAGAGTGGTCAGGTACTGTTTTCTCTCAGTTGGCACGCTGCGCACACAATCGCAGTGTTGTACAGCTTGTTTCATCACCTTTGCGAAGTTGCCGCTCTCTCCGGCTCCCGGAGACGAAGAAGCTGCTTCTTCGCGCAAAGACGATTCTGCCGCTCACAGTGCTCTGCGGTGTGCGCCTTCTGCCGAAAGACGCCCGGGAGCGGTGCTTAGCTCTGCAGAGCACCGTACCTTCGTCTTTAGCCTCTCTTCTCGTCTACATCTTAGCAAAAAGCTTTTCCACTCTGTCTGGCAAGGAGAAACTGTGCCAGCACAGAAAACATCTCCCATCGTGTTCTAGAGGCTGCACGGAGGTCTGCCGAGTGTTTTGCAAGAAGAGAAAGAAAGTTGTCCAAAACAGCTTGCAATCGAATGTTCATGTGAATAGAAAAGGCAGGAGAGTGGTCAGGTACTGTTTTCTCTCACTTGGCAAGCTGCGCACACAATCGCAGTGTTGTACAGCTTGTTTCATCACCTTTGCGAAGTTGCCGCTCTCTCCGGCTCCCGGAGACGAAGAAGCTGCTTCTTCGCGCAAAGACGATTCTGCCGCTCACAGTGCTCTGCGGTGTGCGCCTTCTGCCGAAAGAGCCCCGGGAGCTGTGCTTAGCTCTGAGAGGCACCGTACATGCTTCTTTAGCCTCTCTTCTCGTCTACATCTTAGCAAAAAGCTTTTCCACTCTGTCTGGCAAGGAGAAACTGTGCCAGCACAGAAAACATCTCCCATCGTGTTCTAGAGGCTGCACGCAGGTCTGCCGAGTGTTTTGCAAGAAGAGAAAGAAAGTTGTCCAAAACAGCTTGCAATCGAATGTTCATGTGAATAGAAAAGGCAGGAGAGTGGTCAGGTACTGTTTTCTCTCAGTTGGCACGCTGCGCACACAATCGCAGTGTTGTACAGCTTGTTTCATCACCTTTGCGCAGTTGCCGCTCTCTCCGGCTCCCGGAGACGAAGAAGCTGCTTCTTCGCGCAAAGACGATTCTGCCGCTCACAGTGCTCTGCGGTGTGCGCCTTCTGCCGAAAGAGGTCCGGGAGCGGTGCTTAGCTCTGCAGAGCACCGTACCTTCGTCTTTAGCCTCTCTTCTCGTCTACATCTTAGCAAAAAGCTTTTCCACTCTGTCTGGCAAGGAGAAACTGTGCCAGCACAGAAAACATCTCCCATCGTGTTCTAGAGGCTGCACGGAGGTCTGCCGAGTGTTTTGCAAGAAGAGAAAGAAAGTTGTCCAAAACAGCTTGCAATCGAATGTTCATGTGAATAGAAAAGGCAGGAGAGTGGTCAGGTACTGTTTTCTCTCAGTTGGCAAGCTGCGCACACAATCGCAGTGTTGTACAGCTTGTTTCATCACCTTTGCGAAGTTGCCGCTCTCTCCGGCTCCCGGAGACGAAGAAGCTGCTTCTTCGCGCAAAGACGATTCTGCCGCTCACAGTGCTCTGCGGTGTGCGCCTTCTGCCGAAAGAGGTCCGGGAGTGGTGCTTAGCTCTGCAGAGCACCGTACCTTCGTCTTTAGCCTCTCTTCTCGTCTACATCTTAGCAAAAAGCTTTTCCACTCTGTCTGGCAAGGAGAAACTGTGCCAGCACAAAAAACATCTCCCATCGTGTTCTAGAGGCTGCACGGAGGTCTGCCGAGTGTTTTGCAAGAAGAGAAAGAAAGTTGTCCAAAACAGCTTGCAATCGAATGTTCATGTGAATAGAAAAGGCAGGAGAGTGGTCAGGTACTGTTTTCTCTCAGTTGGCACGCTGCGCACACAATCGCAGTGTTGTACAGCTTGTTTAATCACCTTTGCGAAGTTGCCGCTCTCTCCGGCTCCCGGAGACGAAGAAGCTGCTTCTTCGCGCAAAGACGATTCTGCCGCTCACAGTGCTCTGCGGTGTGCGCCTTCTGCCGAAAGAGCCCCGGGAGCGGTGCTTAGCTCTGAGAAGCACCATACGTGCTTCTTTAGCCTCTCTTCTCGTCTACATCTTAGCAAAAAGCTTTTCCACTCTGTCTGGCAAGGAGAAACTGTGCCAGCACAGAAAACATCTCCCATCGTCTTCTAGAGGCTGCACGGAGGTCTGCCGAGTGTTTTGCAAGAAGAGAAAGAAAGTTGTCCAAAACAGCTTGCAATCGAATGTTCATGTGAATAGAAAAGGCAGGAGAGTGGTCAGGTACTGTTTTCTCTCAGTTGGCAAGCTGCGCACACAATCGCAGTGTTGTACAGCTTGTTTCATCACCTTTGCGAAGTTGCCGCTCTCTCCGGCTCCCGGAGACGAAGAAGCTGCTTCTTCGCGCAAAGACGATTCTGCCGCTCACAGTGCTCTGCGGTGTGCGCCTTCTGCCGAAAGAGGTCCGGGAGCGGTGCTTAGCTCTGAGAAGCACCATACGTGCTTCTTTAGCCTCTCTTCTCGTCTACATCTTAGCAAAAAGCTTTTCCACTCTGTCTGGCAAGGAGAAACTGTGCCAGCACAGAAAACATCTCCCATCGTGTTCTAGAGGCTGCACGGAGGTCTGCCGAGTGTTTTGCAAGAAGAGAAAGAAAGTTGTCCAAAACAGCTTGCAATCGAATGTTCATGTGAATAGAAAAGGCAGGAGAGTGGTCAGGTACTGTTTTCTCTCAGTTGGCAAGCTGCGCACACAATCGCAGTGTTGTACAGCTTGTTTCATCACCTTTGCGAAGTTGCCGCTCTCTCCGGCTCCCGGAGACGAAGAAGCTGCTTCTTCGCGCAAAGACGATTCTGCCGCTCACAGTGCTCTGCGGTGTGCGCCTTCTGCCGAAAGAGCCCCGGGAGCTGTGCTTAGCTCTGAGAAGCACCATACGTGCTTCTTTAGCCTCTCTTCTCGTCTACATCTTAGCAAAAAGCTTTTCCACTCTGTCTGGCAAGGAGAAACTGTGCCAGCACAGAAAACATCTCCCATCGTGTTCTAGAGGCTGCACGGAGGTCTGCCGAGTGTTTTGCAAGAAGAGAAAGAAAGTTGTCCAAAACAGCTTGCAATCGAATGTTCATGTGAATAGAAAAGGCAGGAGAGTGGTCAGGTACTGTTTTCTCTCAGTTGGCACGCTGCGCACACAATCGCAGTGTTGTACAGCTTGTTTCATCACCTTTGCGAAGTTGCCGCTCTCTCCGGCTCCCGGAGACGAAGAAGCTGCTTCTTCGCGCAAAGACGATTCTGCCGCTCACAGTGCTCTGCGGTGTGCGCCTTCTGCCGAAAGAGGTCCGGGAGCGGTGCTTAGCTCTGCAGAGCACCGTACCTTCGTCTTTAGCCTCTCTTCTCGTCTACATCTTAGCAAAAAGCTTTTCCACTCTGTCTGGCAAGGAGAAACTGTGCCAGCACAGAAAACATCTCCCATCGTGTTCTAGAGGCTGCACGGAGGTCTGCCGAGTGTTTTGCAAGAAGAGAAAGAAAGTTGTCCAAAACAGCTTGCAATCGAATGTTCATGTGAATAGAAAAGGCAGGAGAGTGGTCAGGTACTGTTTTCTCTCACTTGGCAAGCTGCGAACACAATCGCAGTGTTGTACAGCTTGTTTCATCACCTTTGCGAAGTTGCCGCTCTCTCCGGCTCCCGGAGACGAAGAAGCTGCTTCTTCGCGCAAAGACGACTCTGCCCATCACAGTGCTCTGCGGTGTGCGCCTTCTGCCGAAAGAGGTCCGGGAGCGGTGCTTAGCTCTGAGAAGCACCATACGTGCTTCTTTAGCCTTTCTTCTCGTCTACATCTTAGCAAAAAGCTTTTCCACTCTGTCTGGCAAGGAGAAACTGTGCCAGCACAGAAAACATCTCCCATCGTGTTCTAGAGGCTGCACGGAGGTCTGCCGAGTGTTTTGCAAGAAGAGAAAGAAAGTTGTCCAAAACAGCTTGCAATCGAATGTTCACGTGAATAGAAAAGGCAGGAGAGTGGTCAGGTACTGTTTTCTCTCACTTGGCACGCTGCGCACACAATCGCAGTGTTGTACAGCTTGTTTCATCACCTTTGCCAAGTTGCCGCTCTCTCCGGCTCCCGGAGACGAAGAAGCTGCTTCTTCGCGCAAAGACGATTCTGCCGCTCACAGTGCTCTGCGGTGTGCGCCTTCTGCCGAAAGAGGTCCGGGAGCGGTGCTTAGCTCTGCAGAGCACCGTACCTTCGTCTTTAGCCTCTCTTCTCGTCTACATCTTAGCAAAAAGCTTTTCCACTCTGTCTGGCAAGGAGAAACTGTGCCAGCACAAAAAACATCTCCCATCGTGTTCTAGAGGCTGCACGCAGGTCTGCCGAGTGTTTTGCAAGAAGAGAAAGAAAGTTGTCCAAAACAGCTTGCAATCGAATGTTCATGTGAATAGAAAAGGCAGGAGAGTGGTCAGGTACTGTTTTCTCTCAGTTGGCACGCTGCGCACACAATCGCAGTGTTGTACAGCTTGTTTCATCACCTTTGCCAAGTTGCCGCTCTCTCCGGCTCCCGGAGACGAAGAAGCTGCTTCTTCGCGCAAAGACGATTCTGCCGCTCACAGTGCTCTGCGGTGTGCGCCTTCTGCCGAAAGAGCCCCGGGAGCGGTGCTTAGCTCTGAGAAGCACCATACGTGCTTCTTTAGCCTCTCTTCTCGTCTACATCTTAGCAAAAAGCTTTTCCACTCTGTCTGGCAAGGAGAAACTGTGCCAGCACAGAAAACATCTCCCATCGTGTTCTAGAGGCTGCACGGAGGTCTGCCGAGTGTTTTGCAAGAAGAGAAAGAAAGTTGTCCAAAACAGCTTGCAATCCAATGTTCATGTGAATAGAAAAGGCAGGAGAGTGGTCAGGTACTGTTTTCTCTCAGTTGGCAAGCTGCGCACACAATCGCAGTGTTGTACAGCTTGTTTCATCACCTTTGCCAAGTTGCCGCTCTCTCCGGCTCCCGGAGACGAAGAAGCTGCTTCTTCGCGCAAAGACGATTCTGCCGCTCACAGTGCTCTGCTGTGTGCGCCTTCTGCCGAAAGAGGCCCGGGAGCGGTGCTTAGCTCTGCAGAGCACCGTACCTTCGTCTTTAGCCTCTCTTCTCGTCTACATCTTAGCAAAAAGCTTTTCCACTCTGTCTGGCAAGGAGAAACTGTGCCAGCACAAAAAACATCTCCCATCGTCTTCTAGAGGCTGCACGGAGGTCTGCCAAGTGTTTTGCAAGAAGAGAAAGAAAGTTGTCCAAAACAGCTTGCAATCGAATGTTCATGTGAATAGAAAAGGCAGGAGAGTGGTCAGGTACTGTTTTCTCTCAGTTGGCAAGCTGCGCACACAATCGCAGTGTTGTACAGCTTGTTTCATCACCTTTGCGAAGTTGCCGCTCTCTCCGGCTCCCGGAGACGAAGAAGCTGCTTCTTCGCGCAAAGACGATTCTGCCGCTCACAGTGCTCTGCGGTGTGCGCCTTCTGCCGAAAGAGGCCCGGGAGCGGTGCTTAGCTCTGCAGAGCACCGTACCTTCGTCTTTAGCCTCTCTTCTCGTCTACATCTTAGCAAAAAGCTTTTCCACTCTGTCTGGCAAGGAGAAACTCTGCCAGCACAGAAAACATCTCCCATCGTGTTCTAGAGGCTGCACGGAGGTCTGCCGAGTGTTTTGCAAGAAGAGAAAGAAAGTTGTCCAAAACAGCTTGCAATCGAATGTTCATGTGAATAGAAAAGGCAGGAGAGTGGTCAGGTACTGTTTTCTCTCACTTGGCAAGCTGCGAACACAATCGCAGTGTTGTACAGCTTGTTTCATCACCTTTGCGAAGTTGCCGCTCTCTCCGGCTCCCGGAGACGAAGAAGCTGCTTCTTCGCGCAAAGACGTTTCTGCCGCTCACAGTGCTCTGCGGTGTGCGCCTTCTGCCGAAAGAGGTCCGGGAGCGGTGCTTAGCTCTGAGAAGCACCATACGTGCTTCTTTAGCCTTTCTTCTCGTCTACATCTTAGCAAAAAGCTTTTCCACTCTGTCTGGCAAGGAGAAACTGTGCCAGCACAGAAAACATCTCCCATCGTGTTCTAGAGGCTGCACGGAGGTCTGCCGAGTGTTTTGCAAGAAGAGAAAGAAAGTTGTCCAAAACAGCTTGCAATCGAATGTTCACGTGAATAGAAAAGGCAGGAGAGTGGTCAGGTACTGTTTTCTCTCAGTTGGCAAGCTGCGCACACAATCGCAGTGTTGTACAGCTTGTTTCATCACCTTTGCCAAGTTGCCGCTCTCTCCGGCTCCCGGAGACGAAGAAGCTGCTTCTTCGCGAAAAGACGATTCTGCCGCTCACAGTGCTCTGCGGTGTGCGCCTTCTGCCGAAAAAGGTCCGGGAGCGGTGCTTACCTCTGCAGAGCACCGTACCTTCGTCTTTAGCCTCTCTTCTCGTCTACATCTTAGCAAAAAGCTTTTCCACTCTGTCTGGCAAGGAGAAACTGTGCCAGCACAGAAAACATCTCCCATCGTCTTCTAGAGGCTGCACGGAGGTCTGCCGAGTGTTTTGCAAGAAGAGAAAGAAAGTTGTCCAAAACAGCTTGCAATCGAATGTTCATGTGAATAGAAAAGGCAGGAGAGTGGTCAGGTACTGTTTTCTCTCAGTTGGCACGCTGCGCACACAATCGCCGTGTTGTACAGCTTGTTTCATCACCTTTGCGAAGTTGCCGCTCTCTCCGGCTCCCGGAGACGAAGAAGCTGCTTCTTCGCGCAAAGACGATTCTGCCGCTCACAGTGCTCTGCGGTGTGCGCCTTCTGCCGAAAGAGCCCCGGGAGCGGTGCTTAGCTCTGAGAAGCACCATACGTGCTTCTTTAGCCTTTCTTCTCGTCTACATCTTAGCAAAAAGCTTTTCCACTCTGTCTGGCAAGGAGAAACTGTGCCAGCACAGAAAACATCTCCCATCGTGTTCTAGAGGCTGCACGGAGGTCTGCCGAGTGTTTTGCAAGAAGAGAAAGAAAGTTGTCCAAAACAGCTTGCAATCGAATGTTCACGAGAATAGAAAAGGCAGAGAATGGTCAGGTACTGTTTTCTCTCAGTTGGCAAGCTGCGCACACAATCGCAGTGTTGTACAGCTTGTTTCATCACCTTTGCGAAGTTGCCGCTCTCTCCGGCTCCCGGAGACGAAGAAGCTGCTTCTTCGCGCAAAGACGATTCTGCCGCTCGCAGTGCTCTGCGGTGTGCGCCTTCTGCCGAAAGAGGTCCGGGAGCGGTGCTTAGCTCTGCAGAGCACCGTACCTTCGTCTTTAGCCTCTCTTCTCGTCTACATCTTAGCAAAAAGCTTTTCCACTCTGTCTGGCAAGGAGAAACTGTGCCAGCACAAAAAACATCTCCCATCGTGTTCTAGAGGCTGCACGCAGGTCTGCCGAGTGTTTTGCAAGAAGAGAAAGAAAGTTGTCCAAAACAGCTTGCAATCGAATGTTCATGTGAATAGAAAAGGCAGGAGAGTGGTCAGGTACTGTTTTCTCTCAGTTGGCACGCTGCGCACACAATCGCAGTGTTGTACAGCTTGTTTCATCACCTTTGCGAAGTTGCCGCTCTCTCCGGCTCCCGGAGACGAAGAAGCTGCTTCTTCGCGCAAAGACGATTCTGCCGCTCACAGTGCTCTGCGGTGTGCGCCTTCTGCCGAAAGAGGTCCGGGAGCTGTGCTTAGCTCTGAGAAGCACCATACGTGCTTCTTTAGCCTCTCTTCTCGTCTACATCTTAGCAAAAAGCTTTTCCACTCTGTCTGGCAAGGAGAAACTGTGCCAGCCCAGAAAACATCTCCCATCGTCTTCTAGAGGCTGCACGGAGGTCTGCCGAGTGTTTTGCAAGAAGAGAAAGAAAGTTGTCCAAAACAGCTTGCAATCGAATGTTCATGTGAATAGAAAAGGCAGGAGAGTGGTCAGGTACTGTTTTCTCTCACTTGGCAAGCTGCGCACACAATCGCAGTGTTGTACAGCTTGTTTCATCACCTTTGCGAAGTTGCCGCTCTCTCCGGCTCCCGGAGACGAAGAAGCTGCTTCTTCGCGCAAAGACGATTCTGCCGCTCACAGTGCTCTGCGGTGTGCGCCTTCTGCCGAAAGAGCCCCGGGAGCTGTGCTTAGCTCTGAGAAGCACCTTACGTGCTTCTTTAGCCTCTCTTCTCGTCTACATCTTAGCAAAAAGCTTTTCCACTCTGTCTGGCAAGGAGAAACTGTGCCAGCACAGAAAACATCTCCCATCGTGTTCTAGAGGCTGCACGGAGGTCTGCCGAGTGTTTTGCAAGAAGAGAAAGAAAGTTGTCCAAAACAGCTTGCAATCGAATGTTCATGTGAATAGAAAAGGCAGGAGAGTGGTCAGGTACTGTTTTCTCTCAGTTGGCACGCTGCGCACACAATCGCAGTGTTGTACAGCTTGTTTCATCACCTTTGCGAAGTTGCCGCTCTCTCCGGCTCCCGGAGACGAAGAAGCTGCTTCTTCGCGCAAAGACGATTCTGCCGCTCACAGTGCTCTGCGGTGTGCGCCTTCTGCCGAAAGACGCCCGGGAGCGGTGCTTAGCTCTGCAGAGCACCGTACCTTCGTCTTTAGCCTCTCTTCTCGTCTACATCTTAGCAAAAAGCTTTTCCACTCTGTCTGGCAAGGAGAAACTGTGCCAGCACAGAAAACATCTCCCATCGTGTTCTAGAGGCTGCACGGAGGTCTGCCGAGTGTTTTGCAAGAAGAGAAAGAAAGTTGTCCAAAACAGCTTGCAATCGAATGTTCATGTGAATAGAAAAGGCAGGAGAGTGGTCAGGTACTGTTTTCTCTCACTTGGCAAGCTGCGAACACAATCGCAGTGTTGTACAGCTTGTTTCATCACCTTTGCGAAGTTGCCGCTCTCTCCGGCTCCCGGAGACGAAGAAGCTGCTTCTTCGCGCAAAGACGATTCTGCCGCTCACAGTGCTCTGCGGTGTGCGCCTTCTGCCGAAAGAGGTCCGGGAGCGGTGCTTAGCTCTGAGAAGCACCATACGTGCTTCTTTAGCCTTTCTTCTCGTCTACATCTTAGCAAAAAGCTTTTCCACTCTGTCTGGCAAGGAGAAACTGTGCCAGCACAGAAAACATCTCCCATCGTGTTCTAGAGGCTGCACGGAGGTCTGCCGAGTGTTTTGCAAGAAGAGAAAGAAAGTTGTCCAAAACAGCTTGCAATCGAATGTTCACGTGAATAGAAAAGGCAGGAGAGTGGTCAGGTACTGTTTTCTCTCAGTTGGCACGCTGCGCACACAATCGCAGTGTTGTACAGCTTGTTTCATCACCTTTGCCAAGTTGCCGCTCTCTCCGGCTCCCGGAGACGAAGAAGCTGCTTCTTCGCGCAAAGACGATTCTGCCGCTCACAGTGCTCTGCGGTGTGCGCCTTCTGCCGAAAGAGGTCCGGGAGCGGTGCTTAGCTCTGCAGAGCACCGTACCTTCGTCTTTAGCCTCTCTTCTCGTCTACATCTTAGCAAAAAGCTTTTCCACTCTGTCTGGCAAGGAGAAACTGTGCCAGCACAAAAAACATCTCCCATCGTGTTCTAGAGGCTGCACGCAGGTCTGCCGAGTGTTTTGCAAGAAGAGAAAGAAAGTTGTCCAAAACAGCTTGCAATCGAATGTTCATGTGAATAGAAAAGGCAGGAGAGTGGTCAGGTACTGTTTTCTCTCAGTTGGCAAGCGGCGCACACAATCGCAGTGTTGTACAGCTTGTTTCATCACCTTTGCGAAGTTGCCGCTCTCTCCGGCTCCCGGAGACGAAGAAGCTGCTTCTTCGCGCAAAGACGATTCTGCCGCTCACAGTGCTCTGCGGTGTGCGCCTTCTGCCGAAAGAGCCCCGGGAGCGGTGCTTAGCTCTGAGAAGCACCATACGTGCTTCTTTAGCCTCTCTTCTCGTCTACATCTTAGCAAAAAGCTTTTCCACTCTGTCTGGCAAGGAGAAACTGTGCCAGCACAGAAAACATCTCCAATCGTGTTCTAGAGGCTGCACGGAGGTCTGCCGAGTGTTTTGCAAGAAGAGAAAGAAAGTTGTCCAAAACAGCTTGCAATCGAATGTTCATGTGAATAGAAAAGGCAGGAGAGTGGTCAGGTACTGTTTTTTCTCAGTTGGCAAGCTGCGCACACAATCACAGTGTTGTACAGCTTGTTTCATCACCTTTGCGAAGTTGCCGCTCTCTCCGGCTCCCGGAGACGAAGAAGCTGCTTCTTCGCGCAAAGACGATTCTGCCGCTCACAGTGCTCTGCGGTGTGCGCCTTCTGCCGAAAGAGGTCCGGGAGCGGTGCTTAGCTCTGCAGAGCACCGTACCTTCGTCTTTAGCCTCTCTTCTCGTCTACATCTTAGCAAAAAGCTTTTCCACTCTGTCTGGCAAGGAGAAACTGTGCCAGCCCAGAAAACATCTCCCATCGTGTTCTAGAGGCTGCACGGAGGTCTGCCGAGTGTTTTGCAAGAAGAGAAAGAAAGTTGTCCAAAACAGCTTGCAATCGAATGTTCATGTGAATAGAAAAGGCAGGAGAGTGGTCAGGTACTGTTTTCTCTCACTTGGCAAGCGGCGCACACAATCGCAGTGTTGTACAGCTTGTTTCATCACCTTTGCCAAGTTGCCGCTCTCTCCGGCTCCCGGAGACGAAGAAGCTGCTTCTTCGCGCAAAGACGATTCTGCCGCTCACAGTGCTCTGCGGTGTGCGCCTTCTGCCGAAAGAGCCCCGGGAGCTGTGCTTAGCTCTGAGAAGCACCATACGTGCTTCTTTAGCCTCTCTTCTCGTCTACATCTTAGCAAAAAGCTTTTCCACTCTGTCTGGCAAGGAGAAACTGTGCCAGCACAGAAAACATCTCCCATCGTGTTCTAGAGGCTGCACGGAGGTCTGCCGAGTGTTTTGCAAGAAGAGAAAGAAAGTTGTCCAAAACAGCTTGCAATCGAATGTTCATGTGAATAGAAAAGGCAGGAGAGTGGTCAGGTACTGTTTTCTCTCAGTTGGCAAGCTGCGCACACAATCGCAGTGTTGTACAGCTTGTTTCATCACCTTTGCCAAGTTGCCGCTCTCTCCGGCTCCCGGAGACGAAGAAGCTGCTTCTTCGCGCAAAGACGATTCTGCCGCTCACAGTGCTCTGCGGTGTGCGCCTTCTGCCGAAAGAGGTCCGGGAGCGGTGCTTAGCTCTGAGAAGCACCATACGTGCTTCTTTAGCCTTTCTTCTCGTCTACATCTTAGCAAAAAGCTTTTCCACTCTGTCTGGCAAGGAGAAACTGTGCCAGCACAGAAAACATCTCCCATCGTGTTCTAGAGGCTGCACGGAGGTCTGCCGAGTGTTTTGCAAGAAGAGAAAGAAAGTTGTCCAAAACAGCTTGCAATCGAATGTTCATGTGAATAGAAAAGGCAGGAGAGTGGTCAGGTACTGTTTTCTCTCAGTTGGCAAGCTGCGCACACAATCGCAGTGTTGTACAGCTTGTTTCATCACCTTTGCGAAGTTGCCGCTCTCTCCGGCTCCCGGAGACGAAGAAGCTGCTTCTTCGCGCAAAGACGATTCTGCCGCTCACAGTGCTCTGCTGTGTGCGCCTTCTGCCGAAAGAGGCCCGGGAGCGGTGCTTAGCTCTGCAGAGCACCGTACCTTCGTCTTTAGCCTCTCTTCTCGTCTACATCTTAGCAAAAAGCTTTTCCACTCTGTCTGGCAAGGAGAAACTGTGCCAGCACAGAAAACATCTCCCATCGTGTTCTAGAGGCTGCACGGAGGTCTGCCGAGTGTTTTGCAAGAAGAGAAAGAAAGTTGTCCAAAACAGCTTGCAATCGAATGTTCATGTGAATAGAAAAGGCAGGAGAGTGGTCAGGTACTGTTTTCTCTCACTTGGCAAGCGGCGCACACAATCGCAGTGTTGTACAGCTTGTTTCATCACCTTTGCGAAGTTGCCGCTCTCTCCGGCTCCCGGAGACGAAGAAGCTGCTTCTTCGCGCAAAGACGATTCTGCCGCTCACAGTGCTCTGCGGTGTGCGCCTTCTGCCGAAAGACGCCCGGGAGCTGTGCTTAGCTCTGAGAAGCACCATACGTGCTTCTTTAGCCTCTCTTCTCGTCTACATCTTAGCAAAAAGCTTTTCCACTCTGTCTGGCAAGGAGAAACTGTGCCAGCACAGAAAACATCTCCCATCGTGTTCTAGAGGCTGCACGGAGGTCTGCCGAGTGTTTTGCAAGAAGAGAAAGAAAGTTGTCCAAAACAGCTTGCAATCGAATGTTCATGTGAATGGAAAAGGCAGGAGAGTGGTCAGGTACTGTTTTCTCTCACTTGGCAAGCTGCGCACACAATCGCAGTGTTGTACAGCTTGTTTCATCACCTTTGCCAAGTTGCCGCTCTCTCCGGCTCCCGGAGACGAAGAAGCTGCTTCTTCGCGCAAAGACCATTCTGCCGCTCACAGTGCTCTGCGGTGTGCGCCTTCTGCCGAAAGAGCCCCGGGAGCTGTGCTTAGCTCTGAGAAGCACCATACGTGCTTCTTTAGCCTCTCTTCTCGTCTACATCTTAGCAAAAAGCTTTTCCACTCTGTCTGGCAAGGAGAAACTGTGCCAGCACAGAAAACATCTCCCATCGTGTTCTAGAGGCTGCATGGAGGTCTGCCGAGTGTTTTGCAAGAAGAGAAAGAAAGTTGTCCAAAACAGCTTGCAATCGAATGTTCACGAGAATAGAAAAGGCAGGAGAGTGGTCAGGTACTGTTTTCTCTCAGTTGGCAAGCTGCGCACACAATCGCAGTGTTGTACAGCTTGTTTCATCACCTTTGCCAAGTTGCCGCTCTCTCCGGCTCCCGGAGACGAAGAAGCTGCTTCTTCGCGCAAAGACGATTCTGCCGCTCACAGTGCTCTGCGGTGTGCGCCTTCTGCCGAAAGAGGTCCGGGAGCGGTGCTTAGCTCTGCAGAGCACCGTACCTTCGTCTTTAGCCTCTCTTCTCGTCTACATCTTAGCAAAAAGCTTTTCCACTCTGTCTGGCAAGGAGAAACTGTGCCAGCACAAAAAACATCTCCCATCGTGTTCTAGAGGCTGCACGGAGGTCTGCCGAGTGTTTTGCAAGAAGAGAAAGAAAGTTGTCCAAAACAGCTTGCAATCGAATGTTCATGTGAATAGAAAAGGCAGGAGAGTGGTCAGGTACTGTTTTCTCTCAGTTGGCAAGCTGCGCACACAATCGCAGTGTTGTACAGCTTGTTTCATCACCTTTGCGAAGTTGCCGCTCTCTCCGGCTCCCGGAGACGAAGAAGCTGCTTCTTCGCGCAAAGACGATTCTGCCGCTCACAGTGCTCTGCGGTGTGCGCCTTCTGCCGAAAGACGCCCGGGAGCGGTGCTTAGCTCTGCAGAGCACCGTACCTTCGTCTTTAGCCTCTCTTCTCGTCTACATCTTAGCAAAAAGCTTTTCCACTCTGTCTGGCAAGGAGAAACTGTGCCAGCACAAAAAACATCTCCCATCGTGTTCTAGAGGCTGCACGGAGGTCTGCCGAGTGTTTTGCAAGAAGAGAAAGAAAGTTGTCCAAAACAGCTTGCAATCGAATGTTCATGTGAATAGAAAAGGCAGGAGAGTGGTCAGGTACTGTTTTCTCTCAGTTGGCAAGCTGCGCACACAATCGCAGTGTTGTACAGCTTGTTTCATCACCTTTGCGAAGTTGCCGCTCTCTCCGGCTCCCGGAGACGAAGAAGCTGCTTCTTCGCGCAAAGACGATTCTGCCGCTCACAGTGCTCTGCGGTGTGCGCCTTCTGCCGAAAGACGCCCGGGAGCGGTGCTTAGCTCTGCAGAGCACCGTACCTTCGTCTTTAGCCTCTCTTCTCGTCTACATCTTAGCAAAAAGCTTTTCCACTCTGTCTGGCAAGGAGAAACTGTGCCAGCACAAAAAACATCTCCCATCGTGTTCTAGAGGCTGCACGGAGGTCTGCCGAGTGTTTTGCAAGAAGAGAAAGAAAGTTGTCCAAAACAGCTTGCAATCGAATGTTCATGTGAATAGAAAAGGCAGGAGAGTGGTCAGGTACTGTTTTCTCTCAGTTGGCAAGCTGCGCACACAATCGCAGTGTTGTACAGCTTGTTTCATCACCTTTGCCAAGTTGCCGCTCTCTCCGGCTCCCGGAGACGAAGAAGCTGCTTCTTCGCGCAAAGACGATTCTGCCGCTCACAGTGCTCTGCGGTGTGCGCCTTCTGCCGAAAGACGCCCGGGAGCGGTGCTTAGCTCTGCAGAGCACCGTACCTTCGTCTTTAGCCTCTCTTCTCGTCTACATCTTAGCAAAAAGCTTTTCCACTCTGTCTGGCAAGGAGAAACTGTGCCAGCACAGAAAACATCTCCCATCGTCTTCTAGAGGCTGCACGGAGGTCTGCCGAGTGTTTTGCAAGAAGAGAAAGAAAGTTGTCCAAAACAGCTTGCAATCGAATGTTCATGTGAATAGAAAAGGCAGGAGAGTGGTCAGGTACTGTTTTCTCTCAGTTGGCAAGCTGCGCACACAATCGCAGTGTTGTACAGCTTGTTTCATCACCTTTGCGAAGTTGCCGCTCTCTCCGGCTCCCGGAGACGAAGAAGCTGCTTCTTCGCGCAAAGACGATTCTGCCGCTCACAGTGCTCTGCGGTGTGCGCCTTCTGCCGAAAGAGGTCCGGGAGCGGTGCTTAGCTCTGAGAAGCACCATACGTGCTTCTTTAGCCTTTCTTCTCGTCTACATCTTAGCAAAAAGCTTTTCCACTCTGTCTGGCAAGGAGAAACTGTGCCAGCACAGAAAACATCTCCCATCGTGTTCTAGAGGCTGCACGGAGGTCTGCCGAGTGTTTTGCAAGAAGAGAAAGAAAGTTGTCCAAAACAGCTTGCAATCGAATGTTCATGTGAATAGAAAAGGCAGGAGAGTGGTCAGGTACTGTTTTCTCTCACTTGGCAAGCTGCGAACACAATCGGAGTGTTGTACAGCTTGTTTCATCACCTTTGCGAAGTTGCCGCTCTCTCCGGCTCCCGGAGACGAAGAAGCTGCTTCTTCGCGCAAAGACGATTCTGCCGCTCACAGTGCTCTGCGGTGTGCGCCTTCTGCCGAAAGACGCCCGGGAGCGGTGCTTAGCTCTGCAGAGCACCGTACCTTCGTCTTTAGCCTCTCTTCTCGTCTACATCTTAGCAAAAAGCTTTTCCACTCTGTCTGGCAAGGAGAAACTGTGCCAGCACAAAAAACATCTCCCATCGTCTTCTAGAGGCTGCACGGAGGTCTGCCGAGTGTTTTGCAAGAAGAGAAAGAAAGTTGTCCAAAACAGCTTGCAATCGAATGTTCATGTGAATAGAAAAGGCAGGAGAGTGGTCAGGTACTGTTTTCTCTCAGTTGGCAAGCGGCGCACACAATCGCAGTGTTGTACAGCTTGTTTCATCACCTTTGCGAAGTTGCCGCTCTCTCCGGCTCCCGGAGACGAAGAAGCTGCTTCTTCGCGCAAAGACGATTCTGCCGCTCACAGTGCTCTGCGGTGTGCGCCTTCTGCCGAAAGAGCCCCGGGAGCTGTGCTTAGCTCTGAGAAGCACCTTACGTGCTTCTTTAGCCTCTCTTCTCGTCTACATCTTAGCAAAAAGCTTTTCCACTCTGTCTGGCAAGGAGAAACTGTGCCAGCACAGAAAACATCTCCCATCGTGTTCTAGAGGCTGCACGCAGGTCTGCCGAGTGTTTTGCAAGAAGAGAAAGAAAGTTGTCCAAAACAGCTTGCAATCGAATGTTCATGTGAATAGAAAAGGCAGGAGAGTGGTCAGGTACTGTTTTCTCTCAGTTGGCAAGCTGCGCACACAATCGCAGTGTTGTACAGCTTGTTTCATCACCTTTGCGAAGTTGCCGCTCTCTCCGGCTCCCGGAGACGAAGAAGCTGCTTCTTCGCGCAAAGACGATTCTGCCGCTCACAGTGCTCTGCGGTGTGCGCCTTCTGCCGAAAGACGCCCGGGAGCGGTGCTTAGCTCTGAGAAGCACCGTACCTTCGTCTTTAGCCTCTCTTCTCGTCTACATCTTAGCAAAAAGCTTTTCCACTCTGTCTGGCAAGGAGAAACTGTGCCAGCACAAAAAACATCTCCCATCGTGTTCTAGAGGCTGCACGCAGGTCTGCCGAGTGTTTTGCAAGAAGAGAAAGAAAGTTGTCCAAAACAGCTTGCAATCGAATGTTCATGTGAATAGAAAAGGCAGGAGAGTGGTCAGGTACTGTTTTCTCTCAGTTGGCAAGCGGCGCACACAATCGCAGTGTTGTACAGCTTGTTTCATCACCTTTGCGAAGTTGCCGCTCTCTCCGGCTCCCGGAGACGAAGAAGCTGCTTCTTCGCGCAAAGACGATTCTGCCGCTCACAGTGCTCTGCGGTGTGCGCCTTCTGCCGAAAGAGCCCCGGGAGCTGTGCTTAGCTCTGAGAAGCACCTTACGTGCTTCTTTAGCCTCTCTTCTCGTCTACATCTTAGCAAAAAGCTTTTCCACTCTGTCTGGCAAGGAGAAACTGTGCCAGCACAGAAAACATCTCCCATCGTGTTCTAGAGGCTGCACGCAGGTCTGCCGAGTGTTTTGCAAGAAGAGAAAGAAAGTTGTCCAAAACAGCTTGCAATCGAATGTTCATGTGAATAGAAAAGGCAGGAGAGTGGTCAGGTACTGTTTTCTCTCAGTTGGCAAGCTGCGCACACAATCGCAGTGTTGTACAGCTTGTTTCATCACCTTTGCGAAGTTGCCGCTCTCTCCGGCTCCCGGAGACGAAGAAGCTGCTTCTTCGCGCAAAGACGATTCTGCCGCTCACAGTGCTCTGCGGTGTGCGCCTTCTGCCGAAAGACGCCCGGGAGCGGTGCTTAGCTCTGAGAAGCACCGTACCTTCGTCTTTAGCCTCTCTTCTCGTCTACATCTTAGCAAAAAGCTTTTCCACTCTGTCTGGCAAGGAGAAACTGTGCCAGCACAAAAAACATCTCCCATCGTGTTCTAGAGGCTGCACGGAGGTCTGCCGAGTGTTTTGCAAGAAGAGAAAGAAAGTTGTCCAAAACAGCTTGCAATCGAATGTTCATGTGAATAGAAAAGGCAGGAGAGTGGTCAGGTACTGTTTTCTCTCAGTTGGCACGCTGCGCACACAATCGCAGTGTTGTACAGCTTGTTTCATCACCTTTGCCAAGTTGCCGCTCTCTCCGGCTCCCGGAGACGAAGAAGCTGCTTCTTCGCGCAAAGACGATTCTGCCGCTCACAGTGCTCTGCGGTGTGCGCCTTCTGCCGAAAGACGCCCGGGAGCGGTGCTTAGCTCTGCAGAGCACCGTACCTTCGTCTTTAGCCTCTCTTCTCGTCTACATCTTAGCAAAAAGCTTTTCCACTCTGTCTGGCAAGGAGAAACTGTGCCAGCACAAAAAACATCTCCCATCGTCTTCTAGAGGCTGCACGGAGGTCTGCCGAGTGTTTTGCAAGAAGAGAAAGAAAGTTGTCCAAAACAGCTTGCAATCGAATGTTCATGTGAATAGAAAAGGCAGGAGAGTGGTCAGGTACTGTTTTCTCTCAGTTGGCAAGCTGCGCACACAATCGCACTGTTGTACAGCTTGTTTCATCACCTTTGCGAAGTTGCCGCTCTCTCCGGCTCCCGGAGACGAAGAAGCTGCTTCTTCGCGCAAAGACGATTCTGCCGCTCACCGTGCTCTGCGCTGTGCGCCTTCTGCCGAAAGAGGCCCGGGAGCGGTGCTTAGCTCTGCAGAGCACCGTACCTTCGTCTTTAGCCTCTCTTCTCGTCTACATCTTAGCAAAAAGCTTTTCCACTCTGTCTGGCAAGGAGAAACTGTGCCAGCACAAAAAACATCTCCCATCGTGTTCTAGAGGCTGCACGCAGGTCTGCCGAGTGTTTTGCAAGAAGAGAAAGAAAGTTGTCCAAAACAGCTTGCAATCGAATGTTCATGTGAATAGAAAAGGCAGGAGAGTGGTCAGGTACTGTTTTCTCTCAGTTGGCAAGCTGCGCACACAATCGCAGTGTTGTACAGCTTGTTTCATCACCTTTGCGAAGTTGCCGCTCTCTCCGGCTCCCGGAGACGAAGAAGCTGCTTCTTCGCGCAAAGACGATTCTGCCGCTCACAGTGCTCTGCGGTGTGCGCCTTCTGCCGAAAGACGCCCGGGAGCGGTGCTTAGCTCTGCAGAGCACCGTACCTTCGTCTTTAGCCTCTCTTCTCGTCTACATCTTAGCAAAAAGCTTTTCCACTCTGTCTGGCAAGGAGAAACTGTGCCAGCACAAAAAACATCTCCCATCGTCTTCTAGAAGCTGCACGGAGGTCTGCCGAGTGTTTTGCAAGAAGAGAAAGAAAGTTGTCCAAAACAGCTTGCAATCGAATGTTCATGTGAATAGAAAAGGCAGGAGAGTGGTCAGGTACTGTTTTCTCTCAGTTGGCACGCTGCGCACACAATCGCAGTGTTGTACAGCTTGTTTCATCACCTTTGCGAAGTTGCCGCTCTCTCCGGCTCCCGGAGACGAAGAAGCTGCTTCTTCGCGCAAAGACGATTCTGCCGCTCACAGTGCTCTGCGGTGTGCGCCTTCTGCCGAAAGAGCCCCGGGAGCGGTGCTTAGCTCTGAGAAGCACCATACGTGCTTCTTTAGCCTCTCTTCTCGTCTACATCTTAGCAAAAAGCTTTTCCACTCTGTCTGGCAAGGAGAAACTGTGCCAGCACAGAAAACATCTCCCATCGTGTTCTAGAGGCTGCACGGAGGTCTGCCGAGTGTTTTGCAAGAAGAGAAAGAAAGTTGTCCAAAACAGCTTGCAATCGAATGTTCATGTGAATAGAAAAGGCAGGAGAGTGGTCAGGTACTGTTTTCTCTCAGTTGGCACGCTGCGCACACAATCGCAGTGTTGTACAGCTTGTTTCATCACCTTTGCGAAGTTGCCGCTCTCTCCGGCTCCCGGAGACGAAGAAGCTGCTTCTTCGCGCAAAGACGATTCTGCCGCTCACAGTGCTCTGCGGTGTGCGCCTTCTGCCGAAAGACGCCCGGGAGCGGTGCTTAGCTCTGCAGAGCACCGTACCTTCGTCTTTAGCCTCTCTTCTCGTCTACATCTTAGCAAAAAGCTTTTCCACTCTGTCTGGCAAGGAGAAACTGTGCCAGCACAAAAAACATCTCCCATCGTGTTCTAGAGGCTGCACGGAGGTCTGCCGAGTGTTTTGCAAGAAGAGAAAGAAAGTTGTCCAAAACAGCTTGCAATCGAATGTTCATGTGAATAGAAAAGGCAGGAGAGTGGTCAGGTACTGTTTTCTCTCAGTTGGCAAGCTGCGCACACAATCGCAGTGTTGTACAGCTTGTTTCATCACCTTTGCGAAGTTGCCGCTCTCTCCGGCTCCCGGAGACGAAGAAGCTGCTTCTTCGCGCAAAGACGATTCTGCCGCTCACCGTGCTCTGCGCTGTGCGCCTTCTGCCGAAAGAGGCCCGGGAGCGGTGCTTAGCTCTGCAGAGCACCGTACCTTCGTCTTTAGCCTCTCTTCTCGTCTACATCTTAGCAAAAAGCTTTTCCACTCTGTCTGGCAAGGAGAAACTGTGCCAGCACAAAAAACATCTCCCATCGTGTTCTAGAGGCTGCACGCAGGTCTGCCGAGTGTTTTGCAAGAAGAGAAAGAAAGTTGTCCAAAACAGCTTGCAATCGAATGTTCATGTGAATAGAAAAGGCAGGAGAGTGGTCAGGTACTGTTTTCTCTCAGTTGGCAAGCTGCGCACACAATCGCAGTGTTGTACAGCTTGTTTCATCACCTTTGCGAAGTTGCCGCTCTCTCCGGCTCCCGGAGACGAAGAAGCTGCTTCTTCGCGCAAAGACGATTCTGCCGCTCACAGTGCTCTGCGGTGTGCGCCTTCTGCCGAAAGACGCCCGGGAGCGGTGCTTAGCTCTGCAGAGCACCGTACCTTCGTCTTTAGCCTCTCTTCTCGTCTACATCTTAGCAAAAAGCTTTTCCACTCTGTCTGGCAAGGAGAAACTGTGCCAGCACAAAAAACATCTCCCATCGTCTTCTAGAGGCTGCACGGAGGTCTGCCGAGTGTTTTGCAAGAAGAGAAAGAAAGTTGTCCAAAACAGCTTGCAATCGAATGTTCATGTGAATAGAAAAGGCAGGAGAGTGGTCAGGTACTGTTTTCTCTCAGTTGGCACGCTGCGCACACAATCGCAGTGTTGTACAGCTTGTTTCATCACCTTTGCGAAGTTGCCGCTCTCTCCGGCTCCCGGAGACGAAGAAGCTGCTTCTTCGCGCAAAGACGATTCTGCCGCTCACAGTGCTCTGCGGTGTGCGCCTTCTGCCGAAAGAGCCCCGGGAGCGGTGCTTAGCTCTGAGAAGCACCATACGTGCTTCTTTAGCCTTTCTTCTCGTCTACATCTTAGCAAAAAGCTTTTCCACTCTGTCTGGCAAGGAGAAACTGTGCCAGCACAGAAAACATCTCCCATCGTGTTCTAGAGGCTGCACGGAGGTCTGCCGAGTGTTTTGCAAGAAGAGAAAGAAAGTTGTCCAAAACAGCTTGCAATCGAATGTTCATGTGAATAGAAAAGGCAGGAGAGTGGTCAGGTACTGTTTTCTCTCAGTTGGCAAGCTGCGCACACAATCGCAGTGTTGTACAGCTTGTTTCATCACCTTTGCGAAGTTGCCGCTCTCTCCGGCTCCCGGAGACGAAGAAGCTGCTTCTTCGCGCAAAGACGATTCTGCCGCTCACAGTGCTCTGCTGTGTGCGCCTTCTGCCGAAAGAGGCCCGGGAGCGGTGCTTAGCTCTGCAGAGCACCGTACCTTCGTCTTTAGCCTCTCTTCTCGTCTACATCTTAGCAAAAAGCTTTTCCACTCTGTCTGGCAAGGAGAAACTGTGCCAGCCCAGAAAACATCTCCCATCGTGTTCTAGAGGCTGCACGGAGGTCTGCCGAGTGTTTTGCAAGAAGAGAAAGAAAGTTGTCCAAAACAGCTTGCAATCGAATGTTCATGTGAATAGAAAAGGCAGGAGAGTGGTCAGGTACTGTTTTCTCTCAGTTGGCAAGCGGCGCACACAATCGCAGTGTTGTACAGCTTGTTTCATCACCTTTGCGAAGTTGCCGCTCTCTCCGGCTCCCGGAGACGAAGAAGCTGCTTCTTCGCGCAAAGACGATTCTGCCGCTCACAGTGCTCTGCGGTGTGCGCCTTCTGCCGAAAGAGCCCCGGGAGCTGTGCTTAGCTCTGAGAAGCACCTTACGTGCTTCTTTAGCCTCTCTTCTCGTCTACATCTTAGCAAAAAGCTTTTCCACTCTGTCTGGCAAGGAGAAACTGTGCCAGCACAGAAAACATCTCCCATCGTGTTCTAGAGGCTGCACGGAGGTCTGCCGAGTGTTTTGCAAGAAGAGAAAGAAAGTTGTCCAAAACAGCTTGCAATCGAATGTTCATGTGAATAGAAAAGGCAGGAGAGTGGTCAGGTACTGTTTTCTCTCAGTTGGCACGCTGCGCACACAATCGCAGTGTTGTACAGCTTGTTTCATCACCTTTGCGAAGTTGCCGCTCTCTCCGGCTCCCGGAGACGAAGAAGCTGCTTCTTCGCGCAAAGACGATTCTGCCGCTCACAGTGCTCTGCGGTGTGCGCCTTCTGCCGAAAGACGCCCGGGAGCGGTGCTTAGCTCTGCAGAGCACCGTACCTTCGTCTTTAGCCTCTCTTCTCGTCTACATCTTAGCAAAAAGCTTTTCCACTCTGTCTGGCAAGGAGAAACTGTGCCAGCACAAAAAACATCTCCCATCGTGTTCTAGAGGCTGCACGGAGGTCTGCCGAGTGTTTTGCAAGAAGAGAAAGAAAGTTGTCCAAAACAGCTTGCAATCGAATGTTCATGTGAATAGAAAAGGCAGGAGAGTGGTCAGGTACTGTTTTCTCTCAGTGGCAAGCTGCGCACACACAATCGCACTGTTGTACAGCTTGTTTCATCACCTTTGCGAAGTTGCCGCTCTCTCCGGCTCCCGGAGACGAAGAAGCTGCTTCTTCGCGCAAAGACGATTCTGCCGCTCACCGTGCTCTGCTGTGTGCGCCTTCTGCCGAAAGACGCCCGGGAGCGGTGCTTAGCTCTGCAGAGCACCGTACCTTCGTCTTTTAGCCTCTCTTCTCGTCTACATCTTAGCAAAAAGCTTTTCCACTCTGTCTGGCAAGGAGAAACTGTGCCAGCACAAAAAACATCTCCCATCGTGTTCTAGAGGCTGCACGCAGGTCTGCCGAGTGTTTTGCAAGAAGAGAAAGAAAGTTGTCCAAAACAGCTTGCAATCGAATGTTCATGTGAATAGAAAAGGCAGGAGAGTGGTCAGGTACTGTTTTCTCTCAGTTGGCAAGCTGCGCACACAATCGCAGTGTTGTACAGCTTGTTTCATCACCTTTGCGAAGTTGCCGATCTCTCCGGCTCCCGGAGACGAAGAAGCTGCTTCTTCGCGCAAAGACGATTCTGCCGCTCACAGTGCTCTGCGGTGTGCGCCTTCTGCCGAAAGACGCCCGGGAGCGGTGCTTAGCTCTGCAGAGCACCGTACCTTCGTCTTTAGCCTCTCTTCTCGTCTACATATTAGCAAAAAGCTTTTCCACTCTGTCTGGCAAGGAGAAACTGTGCCAGCACAAAAAACATCTCCCATCGTGTTCTAGAGGCTGCACGCAGGTCTGCCGAGTGTTTTGCAAGAAGAGAAAGAAAGTTGTCCAAAACAGCTTGCAATCGAATGTTCATGTGAATAGAAAAGGCAGGAGAGTGGTCAGGTACTGTTTTCTCTCAGTTGGCAAGCTGCGCACACAATCGCAGTGTTGTACAGCTTGTTTCATCACCTTTGCCAAGTTGCCGCTCTCTCCGGCTCCCGGAGACGAAGAAGCTGCTTCTTCGCGCAAAGACGATTCTGCCGCTCACAGTGCTCTGCGGTGTGCGCCTTCTGCCGAAAGAGGTCCGGGAGCGGTGCTTAGCTCTGCAGAGCACCGTACCTTCGTCTTTAGCCTCTCTTCTGGTCTACATCTTAGCAAAAAGCTTTTCCACTCTGTCTGGCAAGGAGAAACTGTGCCAGCACAGAAAACATCTCCCATCGTGTTCTAGAGGCTGCACGGAGGTCTGCCGAGTGTTTTGCAAGAAGAGAAAGAAAGTTGTCCAAAACAGCTTGCAATCGAATGTTCATGTGAATAGAAAAGGCAGGAGAGTGGTCAGGTACTGTTTTCTCTCAGTTGGCACGCTGCGCACACAATCGCAGTGTTGTACAGCTTGTTTCATCACCTTTGCGAAGTTGCCGCTCTCTCCGGCTCCCGGAGACGAAGAAGCTGCTTCTTCGCGCAAAGACGATTCTGCCGCTCACAGTGCTCTGCGGTGTGCGCCTTCTGCCGAAAGAGCCCCGGGAGCGGTGCTTAGCTCTGAGAAGCACCATACGTGCTTCTTTAGCCTCTCTTCTCGTCTACATCTTTGCAAAAAGCTTTTCCACTCTGTCTGGCAAGGAGAAACTGTGCCAGCACAGAAAACATCTCCAATCGTGTTCTAGAGGCTGCACGGAGGTCTGCCGAGTGTTTTGCAAGAAGAGAAAGAAAGTTGTCCAAAACAGCTTGCAATCGAATGTTCATGTGAATAGAAAAGGCAGGAGAGTGGTCAGGTACTGTTTTCTCTCACTTGGCAAGCTGCGCACACAATCGCAGTGTTGTACAGCTTGTTTCATCACCTTTGCGAAGTTGCCGCTCTCTCCGGCTCCCGGAGACGAAGAAGCTGCTTCTTCGCGCAAAGACGATTTCTGCCGCTCACAGTGCTCTGCGGTGTGCGCCTTCTGCCGAAAGAGGTCCGGGAGCGGTGCTTAGCTCTGAGAAGCACCATACGTGCTTCTTTAGCCTCTCTTCTCGTCTACATCTTAGCAAAAAGCTTTTCCACTCTGTCTGGCAAGGAGAAACTGTGCCAGCCCAGAAAACATCTCCAATCGTGTTCTAGAGGCTGCACGGAGGTCTGCCGAGTGTTTTGCAAGAAGAGAAAGAAAGTTGTCCAAAACAGCTTGCAATCGAATGTTCATGTGAATAGAAAAGGCAGGAGAGTGGTCAGGTACTGTTTTCTCTCACTTGGCAAGCTGCGCACACAATCGCAGTGTTGTACAGCTTGTTTCATCACCTTTGCGAAGTTGCCGCTCTCTCCGGCTCCCGGAGACGAAGAAGCTGCTTCTTCGCGCAAAGACGATTCTGCCGCTCACAGTGCTCTGCGGTGTGCGCCTTCTGCCGAAAGAGCCCCGGGAGCTGTGCTTAGCTCTGAGAAGCACCATACGTGCTTCTTTAGCCTCTCTTCTCGTCTACATCTTAGCAAAAAGCTTTTCCACTCTGTCTGGCAAGGAGAAACTGTGCCAGCACAGAAAAACATCTCCCATCGTGTTCTAGAGGCTGCACGGAGGTCTGCCGAGTGTTTTGCAAGAAGAGAAAGAAAGTTGTCCAAAACAGCTTGCAATCGAATGTTCATGTGAATAGAAAAGGCAGGAGAGTGGTCAGGTACTGTTTTCTCTCAGTTGGCACGCCTGCGCACACAATCGCAGTGTTGTACAGCTTGTTTCATCACCTTTGCGAAGTTGCCGCTCTCTCCGGCTCCCGGAGACGAAGAAGCTGCTTCTTCGCGCAAAGACGATTCTGCCGCTCACAGTGCTCTGCGGTGTGCGCCTTCTGCCGAAAGAGGTCCGGGAGCGGTGCTTAGCTCTGCAGAGCACCGTACCTTCGTCTTTAGCCTCTCTTCTCGTCTACATCTTAGCAAAAAGCTTTTCCACTCTGTCTGGCAAGGAGAAACTGTGCCAGCACAGAAAACATCTCCCATCGTGTTCTAGAGGCTGCACGGAGGTCTGCCGAGTGTTTTGCAAGAAGAGAAAGAAAGTTGTCCAAAACAGATTGCAATCGAATGTTCATGTGAATAGAAAAGTCAGGGGAGTGGTCAGGTACTGTTTTCTCTCACTTGGCAAGCTGCAAACACAATCGCAGTGTTGTACAGCTTGTTTCATCACCTTTGCGAAGTTGCCGCTCTCTCCGGCTCCCGGAGACGAAGAAGCTGCTTCTTCGCGCAAAGACGATTCTGCCCATCACAGTGCTCTGCGGTGTGCGCCTTCTGCCGAAAGAGGTCCGGGAGCGGTGCTTAGCTCTGAGAAGCACCATACGTGCTTCTTTAGCCTTTCTTCTCGTCTACATCTTAGCAAAAAGCTTTTCCACTCTGTCTGGCAAGGAGAAACTGTGCCAGCACAGAAAAACATCTCCCATCGTGTTCTAGAGGCTGCACGGAGGTCTGCCGAGTGTTTTGCAAGAAGAGAAAGAAAGTTGTCAAAACAGCTTGCAATCGAATGTTCACCGTGATAGAAAAGGCAGGAGAGTGGTCAGGTACTGTTTTCTCTCAGTTGGCACGCTGCGCACACAATCGCAGTGTTGTACAGCTTGTTTCATCACCTTTGCCAAGTTGCCGCTCTCTCCGGCTGCCGGAGACGAAGAAGCTGCTTCTTCGCGCAAAGACGATTCTGCCGCTCACAGTGCTCTGCGGTGTGCGCCTTCTGCCGAAAGAGGTCCGGGAGCGGTGCTTAGCTCTGCAGAGCACCGTACCTTCGTCTTTAGCCTCTCTTCTCGTCTACATCTTAGCAAAAAGCTTTTCCACTCTGTCTGGCAAGGAGAAACTGTGCCAGCACAAAAAACATCTCCCATCGTGTTCTAGAGGCTGCACGCAGGTCCTGCCGAGTGTTTTGCAAGAAGAGAAAGAAAGTTGTCCAAAACAGCTTGCAATCGAATGTTCATGTGAATAGAAAAGGCAGGAGAGTGGTCAGGTACTGTTTTCTCTCAGTTGGCACGCTGCGCACACAATCGCAGTGTTGTACAGCTTGTTTCATCACCTTTGCCAAGTTGCCGCTCTCTCCGGCTCCCGGAGACGAAGAAGCTGCTTCTTCGCGCAAAGACGATTCTGCCGCTCACAGTGCTCAGCGGTGTGCGCCTTCTGCCGAAAGAGCCCCGGGAGCGGTGCTTAGCTCTGAGAAGCACCATACCGTGCTTCTTTAGCCTCTCTTCTCGTCTACATCTTAGCAAAAAGCTTTTCCACTCTGTCTGGCAAGGAGAAACTGTGCCAGCACAGAAAACATCTCCCATCGTGTTCTAGAGGCTGCACGGAGGTCTGCCGAGTGTTTTGCAAGAAGAGAAAGAAAGTTGTCCAAAACAGCTTGCAATCGAATGTTCATGTGAATAGAAAAGGCAGGAGAGTGGTCAGGTACTGTTTTCTCTCAGTTGGCAAGCTGCGCACACAATCGCAGTGTTGTACAGCTTGTTTCATCACCTTTGCCAAGTTGCCGCTCTCTCCGGCTCCCGGAGACGAAGAAGCTGCTTCTTCGCGCAAAGACGATTCTGCCGCTCACAGTGCTCTGCTGTGTGCGCCTTCTGCCGAAAGAGGTCCGGGAGCGGTGCTTAGCTCTGCAGAGCACCGTACCTTCGTCTTTAGCCTCTCTTCTCGTCTACATCTTAGCAAAAAGCTTTTCCACTCTGTCTGGCAAGGAGAAACTGTGCCAGCACAAAAAACATCTCCCATCGTGTTCTAGAGGCTGCACGGAGGTCTGCCGAGTGTTTTGCAAGAAGAGAAAGAAAGTTGTCCAAAACAGCTTGCAATCGAATGTTCATGTGAATAGAAAAGGCAGGAGAGTGGTCAGGTACTGTTTTCTCTCAGTTGGCACGCTGCCGCACACAATCGCAGTGTTGTACAGCTTGTTTCATCACCTTTGCGAAGTTGCCGCTCTCTCCGGCTCCCGGAGACGAAGAAGCTGCTTCTTCGCGCAAAGACGATTCTGCCCGCTCACAGTGCTCTGCGGTGTGCGCCTTCTGCCGAAAGACGCCCGGGAGCGGTGCTTAGCTCTGCAGAGCACCGTTACCTTCGTCTTTAGCCTCTCTTCTCGTCTACATCTTAGCAAAAAGCTTTTCCACTCTGTCTGGCAAGGAGAAACTGTGCCAGCACAGAAAACATCTCCCATCGTGTTCTAGAGGCTGCACGGAGGTCTGCCGAGTGTTTTGCAAGAAGAGAAAGAAAGTTGTCCAAAACAGCTTGCAATCGAATGTTCATGTGAATAGAAAAGGCAGGAGAGTGGTCAGGTACTGTTTTCTCTCACTTGGCAAGCTGCGAACACAATCGCAGTGTTGTACAGCTTGTTTCATCACCTTTGCGAAGTTGCCGCTCTCTCCGGCTCCCGGAGACGAAGAAGCTGCTTCTTCGCGCAAAGACGATTCTGCCGCTCACAGTGCTCTGCGGTGTGCGCCTTCTGCCGAAAGAGGTCCGGGAGCGGTGCTTAGCTCTGAGAAGCACCATACGTGCTTCTTTAGCCTTTCTTCTCGTCTACATCTTAGCAAAAAGCTTTTCCACTCTGTCTGGCAAGGAGAAACTGTGCCAGCACAGAAAACATCTCCCATCGTGTTCTAGAGGCTGCACGGAGGTCTGCCGAGTGTTTTGCAAGAAGAGAAAGAAAGTTGTCCAAAACAGCTTGCAATCGAATGTTCACGTGAATAGAAAAGGCAGGAGAGTGGTCAGGTACTGTTTTCTCTCAGTTGGCAAGCTGCGCACACAATCGCAGTGTTGTACAGCTTGTTTCATCACCTTTGCCAAGTTGCCGCTCTCTCCGGCTCCCGGAGACGAAGAAGCTGCTTCTTCGCGAAAAGACGATTCTGCCGCTCACAGTGCTCTGCGGTGTGCGCCTTCTGCCGAAAAAGGTCCGGGAGCGGTGCTTACCTCTGCAGAGCACCGTACCTTCGTCTTTAGCCTCTCTTCTCGTCTACATCTTAGCAAAAAGCTTTTCCACTCTGTCTGGCAAGGAGAAACTGTGCCAGCACAGAAAACATCTCCCATCGTCTTCTAGAGGCTGCACGGAGGTCTGCCGAGTGTTTTGCAAGAAGAGAAAGAAAGTTGTCCAAAACAGCTTGCAATCGAATGTTCATGTGAATAGAAAAGGCAGGAGAGTGGTCAGGTACTGTTTTCTCTCAGTTGGCACGCTGCGCACACAATCGCAGTGTTGTACAGCTTGTTTCATCACCTTTGCGAAGTTGCCGCTCTCTCCGGCTCCCGGAGACGAAGAAGCTGATTCTTCGCGCAAAGACGATTCTGCCGCTCACAGTGCTCTGCGGTGTGCGCCTTCTGCCGAAAGAGCCCCGGGAGCTGTGCTTAGCTCTGAGAGGCACCGTACATGCTTCTTTAGCCTCTCTTCTCGTCTACATCTTAGCAAAAAGCTTTTCCACTCTGTCTGGCAAGGAGAAACTGTGCCAGCCCAGAAAACATCTCCCATCGTGTTCTAGAGGCTGCACGGAGGTCTGCCGAGTGTTTTGCAAGAAGAGAAAGAAAGTTGTCCAAAACAGCTTGCAATCGAATGTTCATGTGAATAGAAAAGGCAGGAGAGTGGTCAGGTACTGTTTTCTCTCAGTTGGCAAGCTGCGCACACAATCGCAGTGTTGTACAGCTTGTTTCATCACCTTTGCGAAGTTGCCGCTCTCTCCGGCTCCCGGAGACGAAGAAGCTGCTTCTTCGCGCAAAGACGATTCTGCCGCTCACAGTGCTCTGCGGTGTGCGCCTTCTGCCGAAAGAGGCCCGGGAGCGGTGCTTAGCTCTGCAGAGCACCGTACCTTCGTCTTTAGCCTCTCTTCTCGTCTACATCTTAGCAAAAAGCTTTTCCACTCTGTCTGGCAAGGAGAAACTGTGCCAGCACAGAAAACATCTCCCATCGTGTTCTAGAGGCTGCACGGAGGTCTGCCGAGTGTTTTGCAAGAAGAGAAAGAAAGTTGTCCAAAACAGCTTGCAATCGAATGTTCATGTGAATAGAAAAGGCAGGAGAGTGGTCAGGTACTGTTTTCTCTCACTTGGCAAGCTGCGAACACAATCGCAGTGTTGTACAGCTTGTTTCATCACCTTTGCGAAGTTGCCGCTCTCTCCGGCTCCCGGAGACGAAGAAGCTGCTTCTTCGCGCAAAGACGATTCTGCCGCTCACAGTGCTCTGCTGTGTGCGCCTTCTGCCGAAAGAGGTCCGGGAGCGGTGCTTAGCTCTGAGAAGCACCATACGTGCTTCTTTAGCCTTTCTTCTCGTCTACATCTTAGCAAAAAGCTTTTCCACTCTGTCTGGCAAGGAGAAACTGTGCCAGCACAGAAAACATCTCCCATCGTGTTCTAGAGGCTGCACGGAGGTCTGCCGAGTTTTTTGCAAGAAGAGAAAGAAAGTTGTCCAAAACAGCTTGCAATCGAATGTTCACGTGAATAGAAAAGGCAGGAGAGTGGTCAGGTACTGTTTTCTCTCAGTTGGCACGCTGCGCACACAATCGCAGTGTGGTACAGCTTGTTTCATCACCTTTGCCAAGTTGCCGCTCTCTCCGGCTCCCGGAGACGAAGAAGCTGCTTCTTCGCGCAAAGACGATTCTGCCGCTCACAGTGCTCTGCTGTGTGCGCCTTCTGCCGAAAGAGGTCCGGGAGCGGTGCTTAGCTCTGCAGAGCACCGTACCTTCGTCTTTAGCCTCTCTTCTCGTCTACATCTTAGCAAAAAGCTTTTCCACTCTGTCTGGCAAGGAGAAACTGTGCCAGCACAGAAAACATCTCCCATCGTGTTCTAGAGGCTGCACGGAGGTCTGCCGAGTGTTTTGCAAGAAGAGAAAGAAAGTTGTCCAAAACAGCTTGCAATCGAATGTTCATGTGAATAGAAAAGGCAGGAGAGTGGTCAGGTACTGTTTTCTCTCAGTTGGCACGCTGCGCACACAATCGCAGTGTTGTACAGCTTGTTTCATCACCTTTGCGAAGTTGCCGCTCTCTCCGGCTCCCGGAGACGAAGAAGCTGCTTCTTCGCGCAAAGACGATTCTGCCGCTCACAGTGCTCTGCGGTGTGCGCCTTCTGCCGAAAGAGCCCCGGGAGCGGTGCTTAGCTCTGAGAAGCACCATACGTGCTTCTTTAGCCTCTCTTCTCGTCTACATCTTAGCAAAAAGCTTTTCCACTCTGTCTGGCAAGGAGAAACTGTGCCAGCACAGAAAACATCTCCAATCGTGTTCTAGAGGCTGCACGGAGGTCTGCCGAGTGTTTTGCAAGAAGAGAAAGAAAGTTGTCCAAAACAGCTTGCAATCGAATGTTCATGTGAATAGAAAAGGCAGGAGAGTGGTCAGGTACTGTTTTCTCTCAGTTGGCAAGCTGCGCACACAATCGCAGTGTTGTACAGCTGGTTTCATCACCTTTGCCAAGTTGCCGCTCTCTCCGGCTCCCGGAGACGAAGAAGCTGCTTCTTCGCGCAAAGACGATTCTGCCGCTCACAGTGCTCTGCGGTGTGCGCCTTCTGCCGAAAGAGGTCCGGGAGCGGTGCTTAGCTCTGAGAAGCACCATACGTGCTTCTTTAGCCTCTCTTCTCGTCTACATCTTAGCAAAAAGCTTTTCCACTCTGTCTGGCAAGGAGAAACTGTGCCAGCACAGAAAACATCTCCAATCGTGTTCTAGAGGCTGCACGGAGGTCTGCCGAGTGTTTTGCAAGAAGAGAAAGAAAGTTGTCCAAAACAGCTTGCAATCGAATGTTCATGTGAATAGAAAAGGCAGGAGAGTGGTCAGGTACTGTTTTCTCTCAGTTGGCAAGCTGCGCACACAATCGCAGTGTTGTACAGCTTGTTTCATCACCTTTGCGAAGTTGCCGCTCTCTCCGGCTCCCGGAGACGAAGAAGCTGCTTCTTCGCGCAAAGACGATTCTGCCGCTCACAGTGCTCTGCGGTGTGCGCCTTCTGCCGAAAGAGCCCCGGGAGCTGTGCTTAGCTCTGAGAGGCACCGTACATGCTTCTTTAGCCTCTCTTCTCGTCTACATCTTAGCAAAAAGCTTTTCCACTCTGTCTGGCAAGGAGAAACTGTGCCAGCACAGAAAACATCTCCCATCGTGTTCTAGAGGCTGCACGGAGGTCTGCCGAGTGTTTTGCAAGAAGAGAAAGAAAGTTGTCCAAAACAGCTTGCAATCGAATGTTCATGTGAATAGAAAAGGCAGGAGAGTGGTCAGGTACTGTTTTCTCTCAGTTGGCAAGCTGCGCACACAATCGCAGTGTTGTACAGCTTGTTTCATCACCTTTGCCAAGTTGCCGCTCTCTCCGGCTCCCGGAGACGAAGAAGCTGCTTCTTCGCGCAAAGACGATTCTGCCGCTCACAGTGCTCTGCTGTGTGCGCCTTCTGCCGAAAGAGGCCCGGGAGCGGTGCTTAGCTCTGCAGAGCACCGTACCTTCGTCTTTAGCCTCTCTTCTCGTCTACATCTTAGCAAAAAGCTTTTCCACTCTGTCTGGCAAGGAGAAACTGTGCCAGCACAGAAAACATCTCCAATCGTGTTCTAGAGGCTGCACGGAGGTCTGCCGAGTGTTTTGCAAGAAGAGAAAGAAAGTTGTCCAAAACAGCTTGCAATCGAATGTTCACGAGAATAGAAAAGGCAGGAGAGTGGTCAGGTACTGTTTTCTCTCAGTTGGCAAGCTGCGCACACAATCGCAGTGTTGTACAGCTTGTTTCATCACCTTTGCGAAGTTGCCGCTCTCTCCGGCTCCCGGAGACGAAGAAGCTGCTTCTTCGCGCAAAGACGATTCTGCCGCTCACAGTGCTCTGCTGTGTGCGCCTTCTGCCGAAAGAGGCCCGGGAGCGGTGCTTAGCTCTGCAGAGCACCGTACCTTCGTCTTTAGCCTCTCTTCTCGTCTACATCTTAGCAAAAAGCTTTTCCACTCTGTCTGGCAAGGAGAAACTGTGCCAGCACAGAAAACATCTCCCATCGTGTTCTAGAGGCTGCACGGAGGTCTGCCGAGTGTTTTGCAAGAAGAGAAAGAAAGTTGTCCAAAACAGCTTGCAATCGAATGTTCATGTGAATAGAAAAGGCAGGAGAGTGGTCAGGTACTGTTTTCTCTCACTTGGCAAGCGGCGCACACAATCGCAGTGTTGTACAGCTTGTTTCATCACCTTTGCGAAGTTGCCGCTCTCTCCGGCTCCCGGAGACGAAGAAGCTGCTTCTTCGCGCAAAGACGATTCTGCCGCTCACAGTGCTCTGCGGTGTGCGCCTTCTGCCGAAAGAGCCCCGGGAGCTGTGCTTAGCTCTGAGAAGCACCATACGTGCTTCTTTAGCCTCTCTTCTCGTCTACATCTTAGCAAAAAGCTTTTCCACTCTGTCTGGCAAGGAGAAACTGTGCCAGCCCAGAAAACATCTCCCATCGTCTTCTAGAGGCTGCACGGAGGTCTGCCGAGTGTTTTGCAAGAAGAGAAAGAAAGTTGTCCAAAACAGCTTGCAATCGAATGTTCATGTGAATAGAAAAGGCAGGAGAGTGGTCAGGTACTGTTTTCTCTCACTTGGCAAGCTGCGCACACAATCGCAGTGTTGTACAGCTTGTTTCATCACCTTTGCGAAGTTGCCGCTCTCTCCGGCTCCCGGAGACGAAGAAGCTGCTTCTTCGCGCAAAGACGATTCTGCCGCTCACAGTGCTCTGCGGTGTGCGCCTTCTGCCGAAAGAGCCCCGGGAGCTGTGCTTAGCTCTGAGAAGCACCATACGTGCTTCTTTAGCCTCTCTTCTCGTCTACATCTTAGCAAAAAGCTTTTCCACTCTGTCTGGCAAGGAGAAACTGTGCCAGCACAGAAAACATCTCCCATCGTGTTCTAGAGGCTGCACGGAGGTCTGCCGAGTGTTTTGCAAGAAGAGAAAGAAAGTTGTCCAAAACAGCTTGCAATCGAATGTTCATGTGAATAGAAAAGGCAGGAGAGTGGTCAGGTACTGTTTTCTCTCAGTTGGCACGCTGCGCACACAATCGCAGTGTTGTACAGCTTGTTTCATCACCTTTGCGAAGTTGCCGCTCTCTCCGGCTCCCGGAGACGAAGAAGCTGCTTCTTCGCGCAAAGACGATTCTGCCGCTCACAGTGCTCTGCGGTGTGCGCCTTCTGCCGAAAGAGCCCCGGGAGCTGTGCTTAGCTCTGAGAAGCACCATACGTGCTTCTTTAGCCTCTCTTCTCGTCTACATCTTAGCAAAAAGCTTTTCCACTCTGTCTGGCAAGGAGAAACTGTGCCAGCACAGAAAACATCTCCCATCGTGTTCTAGAGGCTGCACGGAGGTCTGCCGAGTGTTTTGCAAGAAGAGAAAGAAAGTTGTCCAAAACAGCTTGCAATCGAATGTTCATGTGAATAGAAAAGGCAGGAGAGTGGTCAGGTACTGTTTTCTCTCACTTGGCAAGCTGCGAACACAATCGCAGTGTTGTACAGCTTGTTTCATCACCTTTGCGAAGTTGCCGCTCTCTCCGGCTCCCGGAGACGAAGAAGCTGCTTCTTCGCGCAAAGACGATTCTGCCGCTCACAGTGCTCTGCGGTGTGCGCCTTCTGCCGAAAGAGGTCCGGGAGCGGTGCTTAGCTCTGAGAAGCACCATACGTGCTTCTTTAGCCTTTCTTCTCGTCTACATCTTAGCATAAAGCTTTTCCACTCTGTCTGGCAAGGAGAAACTGTGCCAGCACAGAAAACATCTCCCATCGTGTTCTAGAGGCTGCACGGAGGTCTGCCGAGTGTTTTGCAAGAAGAGAAAGAAAGTTGTCCAAAACAGCTTGCAATCGAATGTTCACGTGAATAGAAAAGGCAGGAGAGTGGTCAGGTACTGTTTTCTCTCAGTTGGCACGCTGCGCACACAATCGCAGTGTTGTACAGCTTGTTTCATCACCTTTGCCAAGTTGCCGCTCTCTCCGGCTCCCGGAGACGAAGAAGCTGCTTCTTCGCGCAAAGACGATTCTGCCGCTCACAGTGCTCTGCGGTGTGCGCCTTCTGCCGAAAGAGGTCCGGGAGCGGTGCTTAGCTCTGCAGAGCACCGTACCTTCGTCTTTAGCCTCTCTTCTCGTCTACATCTTAGCAAAAAGCTTTTCCACTCTGTCTGGCAAGGAGAAACTGTGCCAGCACAAAAAACATCTCCCATCGTGTTCTAGAGGCTGCACGCAGGTCTGCCGAGTGTTTTGCAAGAAGAGAAAGAAAGTTGTCCAAAACAGCTTGCAATCGAATGTTCATGTGAATAGAAAAGGCAGGAGAGTGGTCAGGTACTGTTTTCTCTCAGTTGGCACGCTGCGCACACAATCGCAGTGTTGTACAGCTTGTTTCATCACCTTTGCGAAGTTGCCGCTCTCTCCGGCTCCCGGAGACGAAGAAGCTGCTTCTTTGCGCAAAGACGATTCTGCCGCTCACAGTGCTCTGCGGTGTGCGCCTTCTGCCGAAAGAGGCCCGGGAGCGGTGCTTAGCTCTGCAGAGCACCGTACCTTCGTCTTTAGCCTCTCTTCTCGTCTACATCTTAGCAAAAAGCTTTTCCACTCTCTCTGGCAAGGAGAAACTGTGCCAGCCCAGAAAACATCTCCCATCGTGTTCTAGAGGCTGCACGGAGGTCTGCCGAGTGTTTTGCAAGAAGAGAAAGAAAGTTGTCCAAAACAGCTTGCAATCGAATGTTCATGTGAATAGAAAAGGCAGGAGAGTGGTCAGGTACTGTTTTCTCTCACTTGGCAAGCGGCGCACACAATCGCAGTGTTGTACAGCTTGTTTCATCACCTTTGCGAAGTTGCCGCTCTCTCCGGCTCCCGGAGACGAAGAAGCTGCTTCTTCGCGCAAAGACGATTCTGCCGCTCACAGTGCTCTGCGGTGTGCGCCTTCTGCCGAAAGAGCCCCGGGAGCTGTGCTTAGCTCTGAGAAGCACCATACGTGCTTCTTTAGCCTCTCTTCTCGTCTACATCTTAGCAAAAAGCTTTTCCACTCTGTCTGGCAAGGAGAAACTGTGCCAGCACAGAAAACATCTCCCATCGTGTTCTAGAGGCTGCACGGAGGTCTGCCGAGTGTTTTGCAAGAAGAGAAAGAAAGTTGTCCAAAACAGCTTGCAATCGAATGTTCATGTGAATAGAAAAGGCAGGAGAGTGGTCAGGTACTGTTTTCTCTCAGTTGGCAAGCTGCGCACACAATCGCAGTGTTGTACAGCTTGTTTCATCACCTTTGCCAAGTTGCCGCTCTCTCCGGCTCCCGGAGACGAAGAAGCTGCTTCTTCGCGCAAAGACGATTCTGCCGCTCACAGTGCTCTGCGGTGTGCGCCTTCTGCCGAAAGAGGTCCGGGAGCGGTGCTTAGCTCTGAGAAGCACCATACGTGCTTCTTTAGCCTTTCTTCTCGTCTACATCTTAGCAAAAAGCTTTTCCACTCTGTCTGGCAAGGAGAAACTGTGCCAGCACAGAAAACATCTCCCATCGTGTTCTAGAGGCTGCACGGAGGTCTGCCGAGTGTTTTGCAAGAAGAGAAAGAAAGTTGTCCAAAACAGCTTGCAATCGAATGTTCATGTGAATAGAAAAGGCAGGAGAGTGGTCAGGTACTGTTTTCTCTCAGTTGGCAAGCGGCGCACACAATCGCAGTGTTGTACAGCTTGTTTCATCACCTTTGCGAAGTTGCCGCTCTCTCCGGCTCCCGGAGACGAAGAAGCTGCTTCTTCGCGCAAAGACGATTCTGCCGCTCACAGTGCTCTGCTGTGTGCGCCTTCTGCCGAAAGAGGCCCGGGAGCGGTGCTTAGCTCTGCAGAGCACCGTACCTTCGTCTTTAGCCTCTCTTCTCGTCTACATCTTAGCAAAAAGCTTTTCCACTCTGTCTGGCAAGGAGAAACTGTGCCAGCACAGAAAACATCTCCCATCGTGTTCTAGAGGCTGCACGGAGGTCTGCCGAGTGTTTTGCAAGAAGAGAAAGAAAGTTGTCCAAAACAGCTTGCAATCGAATGTTCATGTGAATAGAAAAGGCAGGAGAGTGGTCAGGTACTGTTTTCTCTCACTTGGCAAGCGGCGCACACAATCGCAGTGTTGTACAGCTTGTTTCATCACCTTTGCGAAGTTGCCGCTCTCTCCGGCTCCCGGAGACGAAGAAGCTGCTTCTTCGCGCAAAGACGATTCTGCCGCTCACAGTGCTCTGCGGTGTGCGCCTTCTGCCGAAAGAGCCCCGGGAGCTGTGCTTAGCTCTTAGAAGCACCATACGTGCTTCTTTAGCCTCTCTTCTCGTCTACATCTTAGCAAAAAGCTTTTCCACTCTGTCTGGCAAGGAGAAACTGTGCCAGCCCAGAAAACATCTCCCATCGTGTTCTAGAGGCTGCACGGAGGTCTGCCGAGTGTTTTGCAAGAAGAGAAAGAAAGTTGTCCAAAACAGCTTGCAATCGAATGTTCATGTGAATAGAAAAGGCAGGAGAGTGGTCAGGTACTGTTTTCTCTCAGTTGGCAAGCTGCGCACACAATCGCAGTGTTGTACAGCTTGTTTCATCACCTTTGCCAAGTTGCCGCTCTCTCCGGCTCCCGGAGACGAAGAAGCTGCTTCTTCGCGCAAAGACGATTCTGCCGCTCACAGTGCTCTGCGGTGTGCGCCTTCTGCCGAAAGAGCCCCGGGAGCTGTGCTTAGCTCTGAGAAGCACCATACGTGCTTCTTTAGCCTCTCTTCTCGTCTACATCTTAGCAAAAAGCTTTTCCACTCTGTCTGGCAAGGAGAAACTGTGCCAGCACAGAAAACATCTCCCATCGTGTTCTAGAGGCTGCACGGAGGTCTGCCGAGTGTTTTGCAAGAAGAGAAAGAAAGTTGTCCAAAACAGCTTGCAATCGAATGTTCACGAGAATAGAAAAGGCAGGAGAGTGGTCAGGTACTGTTTTCTCTCAGTTGGCAAGCTGCGCACACAATCGCAGTGTTGTACAGCTTGTTTCATCACCTTTGCCAAGTTGCCGCTCTCTCCGGCTCCCGGAGACGAAGAAGCTGCTTCTTCGCGCAAAGACGATTCTGCCGCTCACAGTGCTCTGCGGTGTGCGCCTTCTGCCGAAAGAGGTCCGGGAGCGGTGCTTAGCTCTGCAGAGCACCGTACCTTCGTCTTTAGCCTCTCTTCTCGTCTACATCTTAGCAAAAAGCTTTTCCACTCTGTCTGGCAAGGAGAAACTGTGCCAGCACAAAAAACATCTCCCATCGTGTTCTAGAGGCTGCACGGAGGTCTGCCGAGTGTTTTGCAAGAAGAGAAAGAAAGTTGTCCAAAACAGCTTGCAATCGAATGTTCATGTGAATAGAAAAGGCAGGAGAGTGGTCAGGTACTGTTTTCTCTCAGTTGGCAAGCTGCGCACACAATCGCAGTGTTGTACAGCTTGTTTCATCACCTTTGCCAAGTTGCCGCTCTCTCCGGCTCCCGGAGACGAAGAAGCTGCTTCTTCGCGCAAAGACGATTCTGCCGCTCACAGTGCTCTGCGGTGTGCGCCTTCTGCCGAAAGACGCCCGGGAGCGGTGCTTAGCTCTGCAGAGCACCGTACCTTCGTCTTTAGCCTCTCTTCTCGTCTACATCTTAGCAAAAAGCTTTTCCACTCTGTCTGGCAAGGAGAAACTGTGCCAGCACATAAAACATCTCCCATCGTGTTCTAGAAACTGCACGCAGGTCTGCCGAGTGTTTTGCAAGAAGAGAAAGAAAGTTGTCCAAAACAGCTTGCAATCGAATGTTCATGTGAATAGAAAAGGCAGGAGAGTGGTCAGGTACTGTTTTCTCTCAGTTGGCAAGCTGCGCACACAATCGCAGTGTTGTACAGCTTGTTTCATCACCTTTGCCAAGTTGCCGCTCTCTCCGGCTCCCGGAGACGAAGAAGCTGCTTCTTCGCGCAAAGACGATTCTGCCGCTCACAGTGCTCTGCGGTGTGCGCCTTCTGCCGAAAGACGCCCGGGAGCGGTGCTTAGCTCTGCAGAGCACCGTACCTTCGTCTTTAGACTCTCTTCTCGTCTACATCTTAGCAAAAAGCTTTTCCACTCTGTCTGGCAAGGAGAAACTGTGCCAGCACAGAAAACATCTCCCATCGTGTTCTAGAGGCTGCACGGAGGTCTGCCGAGTGTTTTGCAAGAAGAGAAAGAAAGTTGTCCAAAACAGCTTGCAATCGAATGTTCATGTGAATAGAAAAGGCAGGAGAGTGGTCAGGTACTGTTTTCTCTCAGTTGGCAAGCTGCGCACACAATCGCAGTGTTGTACAGCTTGTTTCATCACCTTTGCGAAGTTGCCGCTCTCTCCGGCTCCCGGAGACGAAGAAGCTGCTTCTTCGCGCAAAGACGATTCTGCCGCTCACAGTGCTCTGCGGTGTGCGCCTTCTGCCGAAAGACGCCCGGGAGCGGTGCTTAGCTCTGCAGAGCACCGTACCTTCGTCTTTAGCCTCTCTTCTCGTCTACATCTTAGCAAAAAGCTTTTCCACTCTGTCTGGCAAGGAGAAACTGTGCCAGCACAGAAAACATCTCCCATCGTCTTCTAGAGGCTGCACGGAGGTCTGCCGAGTGTTTTGCAAGAAGAGAAAGAAAGTTGTCCAAAACAGCTTGCAATCGAATGTTCATGTGAATAGAAAAGGCAGGAGAGTGGTCAGGTACTGTTTTCTCTCAGTTGGCAAGCTGCGCACACAATCGCAGTGTTGTACAGCTTGTTTCATCACCTTTGCCAAGTTGCCGCTCTCTCCGGCTCCCGGAGACGAAGAAGCTGCTTCTTCGCGCAAAGACGATTCTGCCGCTCACAGTGCTCTGCGGTGTGCGCCTTCTGCCGAAAGAGGTCCGGGAGCGGTGCTTAGCTCTGCAGAGCACCGTACCTTCGTCTTTAGCCTCTCTTCTCGTCTACATCTTAGCAAAAAGCTTTTCCACTCTGTCTGGCAAGGAGAAACTGTGCCAGCACAGAAAACATCTCCCATCGTGTTCTAGAGGCTGCACGGAGGTCTGCCGAGTGTTTTGCAAGAAGAGAAAGAAAGTTGTCCAAAACAGCTTGCAATCGAATGTTCATGTGAATAGAAAAGGCAGGAGAGTGGTCAGGTACTGTTTTCTCTCACTTGGCAAGCTGCGCACACAATCGCAGTGTTGTACAGCTTGTTTCATCACCTTTGCCAAGTTGCCGCTCTCTCCGGCTCCCGGAGACGAAGAAGCTGCTTCTTCGCGCAAAGACGATTCTGCCGCTCACAGTGCTCTGCGGTGTGCGCCTTCTGCCGAAAGACGCCCGGGAGCGGTGCTTAGCTCTGCAGAGCACCGTACCTTCGTCTTTAGCCTCTCTTCTCGTCTACATCTTAGCAAAAAGCTTTTCCACTCTGTCTGGCAAGGAGAAACTGTGCCAGCACAAAAAACATCTCCCATCGTCTTCTAGAGGCTGCACGGAGGTCTGCCGAGTGTTTTGCAAGAAGAGAAAGAAAGTTGTCCAAAACAGCTTGCAATCGAATGTTCATGTGAATAGAAAAGGCAGGAGAGTGGTCAGGTACTGTTTTCTCTCAGTTGGCAAGCTGCGCACACAATCGCAGTGTTGTACAGCTTGTTTCATCACCTTTGCGAAGTTGCCGCTCTCTCCGGCTCCCGGAGACGAAGAAGCTGCTTCTTCGCGCAAAGACGATTCTGCCGCTCACAGTGCTCTGCGGTGTGCGCCTTCTGCCGAAAGAGCCCCGGGAGCTGTGCTTAGCTCTGAGAGGCACCGTACATGCTTCTTTAGCCTCTCTTCTCGTCTACATCTTAGCAAAAAGCTTTTCCACTCTGTCTGGCAAGGAGAAACTGTGCCAGCACAGAAAACATCTCCCATCGTGTTCTAGAGGCTGCACGCAGGTCTGCCGAGTGTTTTGCAAGAAGAGAAAGAAAGTTGTCCAAAACAGCTTGCAATCGAATGTTCATGTGAATAGAAAAGGCAGGAGAGTGGTCAGGTACTGTTTTCTCTCAGTTGGCAAGCTGCGCACACAATCGCAGTGTTGTACAGCTTGTTTCATCACCTTTGCGAAGTTGCCGCTCTCTCCGGCTCCCGGAGACGAAGAAGCTGCTTCTTCGCGCAAAGACGATTCTGCCGCTCACAGTGCTCTGCGGTGTGCGCCTTCTGCCGAAAGACGCCCGGGAGCGGTGCTTAGCTCTGCAGAGCACCGTACCTTCGTCTTTAGCCTCTCTTCTCGTCTACATCTTAGCAAAAAGCTTTTCCACTCTGTCTGGCAAGGAGAAACTGTGCCAGCACAGAAAACATCTCCCATCGTGTTCTAGAGGCTGCACGGAGGTCTGCCGAGTGTTTTGCAAGAAGAGAAAGAAAGTTGTCCAAAACAGCTTGCAATCGAATGTTCATGTGAATAGAAAAGGCAGGAGAGTGGTCAGGTACTGTTTTCTCTCAGTTGGCAAGCTGCGCACACAATCGCAGTGTTGTACAGCTTGTTTCATCACCTTTGCGAAGTTGCCGCTCTCTCCGGCTCCCGGAGACGAAGAAGCTGCTTCTTCGCGCAAAGACGATTCTGCCGCTCACAGTGCTCTGCGGTGTGCGCCTTCTGCCGAAAGAGGTCCGGGAGCGGTGCTTAGCTCTGCAGAGCACCGTACCTTCGTCTTTAGCCTCTCTTCTCGTCTACATCTTAGCAAAAAGCTTTTCCACTCTGTCTGGCAAGGAGAAACTGTGCCAGCACAGAAAACATCTCCCATCGTGTTCTAGAGGCTGCACGGAGGTCTGCCGAGTGTTTTGCAAGAAGAGAAAGAAAGTTGTCCAAAACAGCTTGCAATCGAATGTTCATGTGAATAGAAAAGGCAGGAGAGTGGTCAGGTACTGTTTTCTCTCACTTGGCAAGCTGCGAACACAATCGCAGTGTTGTACAGCTTGTTTCATCACCTTTGCCAAGTTGCCGCTCTCTCCGGCTCCCGGAGACGAAGAAGCTGCTTCTTCGCGCAAAGACGATTCTGCCGCTCACAGTGCTCTGCGGTGTGCGCCTTCTGCCGAAAGACGCCCGGGAGCGGTGCTTAGCTCTGCAGAGCACCGTACCTTCGTCTTTAGCCTCTCTTCTCGTCTACATCTTAGCAAAAAGCTTTTCCACTCTGTCTGGCAAGGAGAAACTGTGCCAGCACAAAAAACATCTCCCATCGTCTTCTAGAGGCTGCACGGAGGTCTGCCGAGTGTTTTGCAAGAAGAGAAAGAAAGTTGTCCAAAACAGCTTGCAATCGAATGTTCATGTGAATAGAAAAGGCAGGAGAGTGGTCAGGTACTGTTTTCTCTCAGTTGGCAAGCTGCGCACACAATCGCAGTGTTGTACAGCTTGTTTCATCACCTTTGCGAAGTTGCCGCTCTCTCCGGCTCCCGGAGACGAAGAAGCTGCTTCTTCGCGCAAAGACGATTCTGCCGCTCACAGTGCTCTGCGGTGTGCGCCTTCTGCCGAAAGAGCCCCGGGAGCTGTGCTTAGCTCTGAGAGGCACCGTACATGCTTCTTTAGCCTCTCTTCTCGTCTACATCTTAGCAAAAAGCTTTTCCACTCTGTCTGGCAAGGAGAAACTGTGCCAGCACAGAAAACATCTCCCATCGTGTTCTAGAGGCTGCACGCAGGTCTGCCGAGTGTTTTGCAAGAAGAGAAAGAAAGTTGTCCAAAACAGCTTGCAATCGAATGTTCATGTGAATAGAAAAGGCAGGAGAGTGGTCAGGTACTGTTTTCTCTCAGTTGGCAAGCTGCGCACACAATCGCAGTGTTGTACAGCTTGTTTCATCACCTTTGCCAAGTTGCCGCTCTCTCCGGCTCCCGGAGACGAAGAAGCTGCTTCTTCGCGCAAAGACGATTCTGCCGCTCACAGTGCTCTGCTGTGTGCGCCTTCTGCCGAAAGAGGCCCGGGAGCGGTGCTTAGCTCTGCAGAGCACCGTACCTTCGTCTTTAGCCTCTCTTCTCGTCTACATCTTAGCAAAAAGCTTTTCCACTCTGTCTGGCAAGGAGAAACTGTGCCAGCCCAGAAAACATCTCCCATCGTGTTCTAGAGGCTGCACGCAGGTCTGCCGAGTGTTTTGCAAGAAGAGAAAGAAAGTTGTCCAAAACAGCTTGCAATCGAATGTTCATGTGAATAGAAAAGGCAGGAGAGTGGTCAGGTACTGTTTTCTCTCAGTTGGCACGCTGCGCACACAATCGCAGTGTTGTACAGCTTGTTTCATCACCTTTGCGAAGTTGCCGCTCTCTCCGGCTCCCGGAGACGAAGAAGCTGCTTCTTCGCGCAAAGACGATTCTGCCGCTCACAGTGCTCTGCGGTGTGCGCCTTCTGCCGAAAGAGGTCCGGGAGCGGTGCTTAGCTCTGCAGAGCACCGTACCTTCGTCTTTAGCCTCTCTTCTCGTCTACATCTTAGCAAAAAGCTTTTCCACTCTGTCTGGCAAGGAGAAACTGTGCCAGCACAGAAAACATCTCCCATCGTGTTCTAGAGGCTGCACGGAGGTCTGCCGAGTGTTTTGCAAGAAGAGAAAGAAAGTTGTCCAAAACAGCTTGCAATCGAATGTTCATGTGAATAGAAAAGGCAGGAGAGTGGTCAGGTACTGTTTTCTCTCACTTGGCAAGCTGCGAACACAATCGCAGTGTTGTACAGCTTGTTTCATCACCTTTGCGAAGTTGCCGCTCTCTCCGGCTCCCGGAGACGAAGAAGCTGCTTCTTCGCGCAAAGACGATTCTGCCGCTCACAGTGCTCTGCGGTGTGCGCCTTCTGCCGAAAGAGGTCCGGGAGCGGTGCTTAGCTCTGAGAAGCACCATACGCGCTTCTTTAGCCTTTCTTCTCGTCTACATCTTAGCAAAAAGCTTTTCCACTCTGTCTGGCAAGGAGAAACTGTGCCAGCACACAAAACATCTCCCATCGTGTTCTAGAGGCTGCACGGAGGTCTGCCGAGTGTTTTGCAAGAAGAGAAAGAAAGTTGTCCAAAACAGCTTGCAATCGAATGTTCACGTGAATAGAAAAGGCAGGAGAGTGGTCAGGTACTATTTTCTCTCAGTTGGCAAGCTGCGCACACAATCGCAGTGTTGTACAGCTTGTTTCATCACCTTTGCCAAGTTGCCGCTCTCTCCGGCTCCCGGAGACGAAGAAGCTGCTTCTTCGCGCAAAGACGATTCTGCCGCTCACAGTGCTCTGCTGTGTGCGCCTTCTGCCGAAAGAGGTCCGGGAGCGGTGCTTAGCTCTGCAGAGCACCGTACCTTCGTCTTTAGCCTCTCTTCTGGTCTACATCTTAGCAAAAAGCTTTTCCACTCTGTCTGGCAAGGAGAAACTGTGCCAGCACAAAAAACATCTCCCATCGTGTTCTAGAGGCTGCACGGAGGTCTGCCGAGTGTTTTGCAAGAAGAGAAAGAAAGTTGTCCAAAACAGCTTGCAATCGAATGTTCATGTGAATAGAAAAGGCAGGAGAGTGGTCAGGTACTGTTTTCTCTCAGTTGGCAAGCTGCGCACACAATCGCAGTGTTGTACAGCTTGTTTCATCACCTTTGCGAAGTTGCCGCTCTCTCCGGCTCCCGGAGACGAAGAAGCTGCTTCTTCGCGCAAAGACGATTCTGCCGCTCACAGTGCTCTGCGGTGTGCGCCTTCTGCCGAAAGAGCCCCGGGAGCGGTGCTTAGCTCTGAGCGGCACCGTACATGCTTCTTTACCCTCTCTTCTCGTCTACATCTTAGCAAAAAGCTTTTCCACTCTGTCTGGCAAGGAGAAACTGTGCCAGCACAGAAAACATCTCCCATCGTGTTCTAGAGGCTGCACGGAGGTCTGCCGAGTGTTTTGCAAGAAGAGAAAGAAAGTTGTCCAAAACAGCTTGCAATCGAATGTTCATGTGAATAGAAAAGGCAGGAGAGTGGTCAGGTACTGTTTTCTCTCAGTTGGCAAGCTGCGCACACAATCGCAGTGTTGTACAGCTTGTTTCATCACCTTTGCGAAGTTGCCGCTCTCTCCGGCTCCCGGAGACGAAGAAGCTGCTTCTTCGCGCAAAGACGATTCTGCCGCTCACAGTGCTCTGCTGTGTGCGCCTTCTGCCGAAAGAGGCCCGGGAGCGGTGCTTAGCTCTGCAGAGCACCGTACCTTCGTCTTTAGCCTCTCTTCTCGTCTACATCTTAGCAAAAAGCTTTTCCACTCTGTCTGGCAAGGAGAAACTGTGCCAGCACAGAAAACATCTCCCATCGTGTTCTAGAGGCTGCACGGAGGTCTGCCGAGTGTTTTGCAAGAAGAGAAAGAAAGTTGTCCACAACAGCTTGCAATCGAATGTTCATGTGAATAGAAAAGGCAGGAGAGTGGTCAGGTACTGTTTTCTCTCAGTTGGCAAGCTGCGCACACAATCGCAGTGTTGTACAGCTTGTTTCATCACCTTTGCCAAGTTGCCGCTCTCTCCGGCTCCCGGAGACGAAGAAGCTGCTTCTTCGCGCAAAGACGATTCTGCCGCTCACAGTGCTCTGCGGTGTGCGCCTTCTGCCGAAAGAGGCCCGGGAGCGGTGCTTAGCTCTGCAGAGCACCGTACCTTCGTCTTTAGCCTCTCTTCTCGTCTACATCTTAGCAAAAAGCTTTTCCACTCTGTCTGGCAAGGAGAAACTGTGCCAGCCCAGAAAACATCTCCCATCGTGTTCTAGAGGCTGCACGGAGGTCTGCCGAGTGTTTTGCAAGAAGAGAAAGAAAGTTGTCCAAAACAGCTTGCAATCGAATGTTCATGTGGATAGAAAAGGCAGGAGAGTGGTCAGGTACTGTTTTCTCTCACTTGGCAAGCCGCGCACACAATCGCAGTGTTGTACAGCTTGTTTCATCACCTTTGCGAAGTTGCCGCTCTCTCCGGCTCCCGGAGACGAAGAAGCTGCTTCTTCGCGCAAAGACGATTCTGCCGCTCACAGTGCTCTGCGGTGTGCGCCTTCTGCCGAAAGAGCCCCGGGAGCTGTGCTTAGCTCTGAGAAGCACCATACGTGCTTCTTTAGCCTCTCTTCTCGTCTACATCTTAGCAAAAAGCTTTTCCACTCTGTCTGGCAAGGAGAAACTGTGCCAGCACAGAAAACATCTCCCATCGTGTTCTAGAGGCTGCACGGAGGTCTGCCGAGTGTTTTGCAAGAAGAGAAAGAAAGTTGTCCAAAACAGCTTGCAATCGAATGTTCATGTGAATAGAAAAGGCAGGAGAGTGGTCAGGTACTGTTTTCTCTCAGTTGGCAAGCTGCGCACACAATCGCAGTGTTGTACAGCTTGTTTCATCACCTTTGCGAAGTTGCCGCTCTCTCCGGCTCCCGGAGACGAAGAAGCTGCTTCTTCGCGCAAAGACGATTCTGCCGCTCACAGTGCTCTGCGGTGTGCGCCTTCTGCCGAAAGAGCCACGGGAGCGGTGCTTAGCTCTGAGCGGCACCGTACATGCTTCTTTACCCTCTCTTCTCGTCTACATCTTAGCAAAAAGCTTTTCCACTCTGTCTGGCAAGGAGAAACTGTGCCAGCACAGAAAACATCTCCCATCGTGTTCTAGAGGCTGCACGGAGGTCTGCCGAGTGTTTTGCAAGAAGAGAAAGAAAGTTGTCCAAAACAGCTTGCAATCGAATGTTCATGTGAATAGAAAAGGCAGGAGAGTGGTCAGGTACTGTTTTCTCTCAGTTGGCAAGCTGCGCACACAATCGCAGTGTTGTACAGCTTGTTTCATCACCTTTGCGAAGTTGCCGCTCTCTCCGGCTCCCGGAGACGAAGAAGCTGCTTCTTCGCGCAAAGACGATTCTGCCGCTCACAGTGCTCTGCTGTGTGCGCCTTCTGCCGAAAGAGGCCCGGGAGCGGTCCTTAGCTCTGTAGAGCACCGTACCTTCGTCTTTAGCCTCTCTTCTCGTCTACATCTTAGCAAAAAGCTTTTCCACTCTGTCTGGCAAGGAGAAACTGTGCCAGCACAGAAAACATCTCCCATCGTGTTCTAGAGGCTGCACGGAGGTCTGCCGAGTGTTTTGCAAGAAGAGAAAGAAAGTTGTCCACAACAGCTTGCAATCGAATGTTCATGTGAATAGAAAAGGCAGGAGAGTGGTCAGGTACTGTTTTCTCTCAGTTGGCAAGCTGCGCACACAATCGCAGTGTTGTACAGCTTGTTTCATCACCTTTGCCAAGTTGCCGCTCTCTCCGGCTCCCGGAGACGAAGAAGCTGCTTCTTCGCGCAAAGACGATTCTGCCGCTCACAGTGCTCTGCTGTGTGCGCCTTCTGCCGAAAGAGGCCCGGGAGCGGTGCTTAGCTCTGCAGAGCACCGTACCTTCGTCTTTAGCCTCTCTTCTCGTCTACATCTTAGCAAAAAGCTTTTCCACTCTGTCTGGCAAGGAGAAACTGTGCCAGCCCAGAAAACATCTCCCATCGTGTTCTAGAGGCTGCACGGAGGTCTGCCGAGTGTTTTGCAAGAAGAGAAAGAAAGTTGTCCAAAACAGCTTGCAATCGAATGTTCATGTGAATAGAAAAGGCAGGAGAGTGTTCAGGTACTGTTTTCTCTCACTTGGCAAGCCGCGCACACAATCGCAGTGTTGTACAGCTTGTTTCATCACCTTTGCGAAGTTGCCGCTCTCTCCGGCTCCCGGAGACGAAGAAGCTGCTTCTTCGCGCAAAGACGATTCTGCCGCTCACAGTGCTCTGCGGTGTGCGCCTTCTGCCGAAAGAGCCCCGGGAGCTGTGCTTAGCTCTGAGAAGCACCATACGTGCTTCTTTAGCCTCTCTTCTCGTCTACATCTTAGCAAAAAGCTTTTCCACTCTGTCTGGCAAGGAGAAACTGTGCCAGCACAGAAAACATCTCCCATCGTGTTCTAGAGGCTGCACGGAGGTCTGCCGAGTGTTTTGCAAGAAGAGAAAGAAAGTTGTCCAAAACAGCTTGCAATCGAATGTTCATGTGAATAGAAAAGGCAGGAGAGTGGTCAGGTACTGTTTTCTCTCACTTGGCAAGCTGCGCACACAATCGCAGTGTTGTACAGCTTGTTTCATCACCTTTGCGAAGTTGCCGCTCTCTCCGGCTCCCGGAGACGAAGAAGCTGCTTCTTCGCGCAAAGACGATTCTGCCGCTCACAGTGCTCTGCGGTGTGCGCCTTCTGCCGAAAGAGGTCCGGGAGCGGTGCTTAGCTCTGAGAAGCACCATACGTGCTTCTTTAGCCTTTCTTCTCGTCTACATCTTAGCAAAAAGCTTTTCCACTCTGTCTGGCAAGGAGAAACTGTGCCAGCACAGAAAACATCTCCCATCGTGTTCTAGAGGCTGCACGGAGGTCTGCCGAGTGTTTTGCAAGAAGAGAAAGAAAGTTGTCCAAAACAGCTTGCAATCGAATGTTCACGAGAATAGAAAAGGCAGAGAATGGTCAGGTACTGTTTTCTCTCAGTTGGCAAGCTGCGCACACAATCGCAGTGTTGTACAGCTTGTTTCATCACCTTTGCGAAGTTGCCGCTCTCTCCGGCTCCCGGAGACGAAGAAGCTGCTTCTTCGCGCAAAGACGATTCTGCCGCTCACAGTGCTCTGCGGTGTGCGCCTTCTGCCGAAAGAGGTCCGGGAGCGGTGCTTAGCTCTGCAGAGCACCGTACCTTCGTCTTTAGCCTCTCTTCTCGTCTACATCTTAGCAAAAAGCTTTTCCACTCTGTCTAGCAAGGAGAAACTGTGCCAGCACAGAAAACATCTCCCATCGTGTTCTAGAGGCTGCACGGAGGTCTGCCGAGTGTTTTGCAAGAAGAGAAAGAAAGTTGTCCAAAACAGCTTGCAATCGAATGTTCATGTGAATAGAAAAGGCAGGAGAGTGGTCAGGTACTGTTTTCTCTCAGTTGGCACGCTGCGCACACAATCGCAGTGTTGTACAGCTTGTTTCATCACCTTTGCGAACTTGCCGCTCTCTCCGGCTCCCGGAGACGAAGAAGCTGCTTCTTCGCGCAAAGACGATTCTGCCGCTCACAGTGCTCTGCGGTGTGCGCCTTCTGCCGAAAGAGGTCCGGGAGCTGTGCTTAGCTCTGAGAAGCACCATACGTGCTTCTTTAGCCTCTCTTCTCGTCTACATCTTAGCAAAAAGCTTTTCCACTCTGTCTGGCAAGGAGAAACTGTGCCAGCCCAGAAAACATCTCCCATCGTGTTCTAGAGGCTGCACGGAGGTCTGCCGAGTGTTTTGCAAGAAGAGAAAGAAAGTTGTCCAAAACAGCTTGCAATCGAATGTTCATGTGAATAGAAAAGGCAGGAGAGTGGTCAGGTACTGTTTTCTCTCAGTTGGCAAGCTGCGCACACAATCGCAGTGTTGTACAGCTTGTTTCATCACCTTTGCCAAGTTGCCGCTCTCTCCGGCTCCCGGAGACGAAGAAGCTGCTTCTTCGCGAAAAGACGATTCTGCCGCTCACAGTGCTCTGCGGTGTGCGCCTTCTGCCGAAAGAGCCCCGGGAGCTGTGCTTAGCTCTGAGAAGCACCATACGTGCTTCTTTAGCCTCTCTTCTCGTCTACATCTTAGCAAAAAGCTTTTCCACTCTGTCTGGCAAGGAGAAACTGTGCCAGCACAGAAAACATCTCCCATCGTGTTCTAGAGGCTGCACGGAGGTCTGCCGAGTGTTTTGCAAGAAGAGAAAGAAAGTTGTCCAAAACAGCTTGCAATCGAATGTTCATGTGAATAGAAAAGGCAGGAGAGTGGTCAGGTACTGTTTTCTCTCAGTTGGCACGCTGCGCACACAATCGCAGTGTTGTACAGCTTGTTTCATCACCTTTGCGAAGTTGCCGCTCTCTCCGGCTCCCGGAGACGAAGAAGCTGCTTCTTCGCGCAAAGACGATTCTGCCGCTCACAGTGCTCTGCGGTGTGCGCCTTCTGCCGAAAGAGGTCCGGGAGCGGTGCTTAGCTCTGCAGAGCACCGTACCTTCGTCTTTAGCCTCTCTTCTCGTCTACATCTTAGCAAAAAGCTTTTCCACTCTGTCTGGCAAGGAGAAACTGTGCCAGCACAAAAAACATCTCCCATCGTGTTCTAGAGGCTGCACGGAGGTCTGCCGAGTGTTTTGCAAGAAGAGAAAGAAAGTTGTCCAAAACAGCTTGCAATCGAATGTTCACGTGAATAGAAAAGGCAGGAGAGTGGTCAGGTACTGTTTTCTCTCAGTTGGCAAGCTGCGCACACAATCGCAGTGTTGTACAGCTTGTTTCATCACCTTTGCCAAGTTGCCGCTCTCTCCGGCTCCCGGAGACGAAGAAGCTGCTTCTTCGCGCAAAGACGATTCTGCCGCTCACAGTGCTCTGCGGTGTGCGCCTTCTGCCGAAAGAGGTCCGGGAGCGGTGCTTAGCTCTGCAGAGCACCGTACCTTCGTCTTTAGACTCTCTTCTCGTCTACATCTTAGCAAAAAGCTTTTCCACTCTGTCTGGCAAGGAGAAACTGTGCCAGCACAAAAAACATCTCCCATCGTGTTCTAGAGGCTGCACGGAGGTCTGCCGAGTGTTTTGCAAGAAGAGAAAGAAAGTTGTCCAAAACAGCTTGCAATCGAATGTTCATGTGAATAGAAAAGGCAGGAGAGTGGTCAGGTACTGTTTTCTCTCAGTTGGCACGCTGCGCACACAATCGCAGTGTTGTACAGCTTGTTTCATCACCTTTGCCAAGTTGACGCTCTCTCCGGCTCCCGGAGACGAAGAAGCTGCTTCTTCGCGCAAAGACGATTCTGCCGCTCACAGTGCTCTGCGGTGTGCGCCTTCTGCCGAAAGACGCCCGGGAGCGGTGCTTAGCTCTGCAGAGCACCGTACCTTCGTCTTTAGCCTCTCTTCTCGTCTACATCTTAGCAAAAAGCTTTTCCACTCTGTCTGGCAAGGAGAAACTGTGCCAGCACAGAAAACATCTCCCATCGTGTTCTAGAGGCTGCACGGAGGTCTGCCGAGTGTTTTGCAAGAAGAGAAAGAAAGTTGTCCAAAACAGCTTGCAATCGAATGTTCATGTGAATAGAAAAGGCAGGAGAGTGGTCAGGTACTGTTTTCTCTCACTTGGCAAGCTGCGCACACAATCGCAGTGTTGTACAGCTTGTTTCATCACCTTTGCCAAGTTGCCGCTCTCTCCGGCTCCCGGAGACGAAGAAGCTGCTTCTTCGCGCAAAGACGATTCTGCCGCTCACAGTGCTCTGCGGTGTGCGCCTTCTGCCGAAAGAGGTCCGGGAGCGGTGCTTAGCTCTGAGAAGCACCATACGTGCTTCTTTAGCCTTTCTTCTCGTCTACATCTTAGCAAAAAGCTTTTCCACTCTGTCTGGCAAGGAGAAACTGTGCCAGCACAGAAAACATCTCCCATCGTGTTCTAGAGGCTGCATGGAGGTCTGCCGAGTGTTTTGCAAGAAGAGAAAGAAAGTTGTCCAAAACAGCTTGCAATCGAATGTTCACGAGAATAGAAAAGGCAGAGAATGGTCAGGTACTGTTTTCTCTCAGTTGGCAAGCTGCGCACACAATCGCAGTGTTGTACAGCTTGTTTCATCACCTTTGCCAAGTTGCCGCTCTCTCCGGCTCCCGGAGACGAAGAAGCTGCTTCTTCGCGCAAAGACGATTCTGCCGCTCACAGTGCTCTGCGGTGTGCGCCTTCTGCCGAAAGAGGTCCGGGAGCTGTGCTTAGCTCTGAGAAGCACCATACGTGCTTCTTTAGCCTCTCTTCTCGTCTACATCTTAGCAAAAAGCTTTTCCACTCTGTCTGGCAAGGAGAAACTGTGCCAGCCCAGAAAACATCTCCCATCGTGTTCTAGAGGCTGCACGGAGGTCTGCCGAGTGTTTTGCAAGAAGAGAAAGAAAGTTGTCCAAAACAGCTTGCAATCGAATGTTCATGTGAATAGAAAAGGCAGGAGAGTGGTCAGGTACTGTTTTCTCTCAGTTGGCAAGCTGCGCACACAATCGCAGTGTTGTACAGCTTGTTTCATCACCTTTGCCAAGTTGCCGCTCTCTCCGGCTCCCGGAGACGAAGAAGCTGCTTCTTCGCGCAAAGACCATTCTGCCGCTCACAGTGCTCTGCGGTGTGCGCCTTCTGCCGAAAGAGGTCCGGGAGCTGTGCTTAGCTCTGAGAAGCACCATACGTGCTTCTTTAGCCTCTCTTCTCGTCTACATCTTAGCAAAAAGCTTTTCCACTCTGTCTGGCAAGGAGAAACTGTGCCAGCACAGAAAACATCTCCCATCGTGTTCTAGAGGCTGCACGGAGGTCTGCCGAGTGTTTTGCAAGAAGAGAAAGAAAGTTGTCCAAAACAGCTTGCAATCGAATGTTCATGTGAATAGAAAAGGCAGGAGAGTGGTCAGGTACTGTTTTCTCTCAGTTGGCACGCTGCGCACACAATCGCAGTGTTGTACAGCTTGTTTCATCACCTTTGCCAAGTTGCCGCTCTCTCCGGCTCCCGGAGACGAAGAAGCTGCTTCTTCGCGCAAAGACGATTCTGCCGCTCACAGTGCTCTGCGGTGTGCGCCTTCTGCCGAAAGAGGTCCGGGAGCGGTGCTTAGCTCTGCAGAGCACCGTACCTTCGTCTTTAGCCTCTCTTCTCGTCTACATCTTAGCAAAAAGCTTTTCCACTCTGTCTGGCAAGGAGAAACTGTGCCAGCACAGAAAACATCTCCCATCGTCTTCTAGAGGCTGCACGCAGGTCTGCCGAGTGTTTTGCAAGAAGAGAAAGAAAGTTGTCCAAAACAGCTTGCAATCGAATGTTCATGTGAATAGAAAAGGCAGGAGAGTGGTCAGGTACTGTTTTCTCTCAGTTGGCAAGCTGCGAACACAATCGCAGTGTTGTACAGCTTGTTTCATCACCTTTGCCAAGTTGCCGCTCTCTCCGGCTCCCGGAGACGAAGAAGCTGCTTCTTCGCGCAAAGACGATTCTGCCGCTCACAGTGCTCTGCGGTGTGCGCCTTCTGCCGAAAGAGGTCCGGGAGCGGTGCTTAGCTCTGAGAAGCACCATACGTGCTTCTTTAGCCTTTCTTCTCGTCTACATCTTAGCAAAAAGCTTTTCCACTCTGTCTGGCAAGGAGAAACTGTGCCAGCACAGAAAACATCTCCCATCGTGTTCTAGAGGCTGCACGGAGGTCTGCCGAGTGTTTTGCAAGAAGAGAAAGAAAGTTGTCCAAAACAGCTTGCAATCGAATGTTCACGTGAATAGAAAAGGCAGGAGAGTGGTCAGGTACTGTTTTCTCTCAGTTGGCAAGCTGCGCACACAATCGCAGTGTTGTACAGCTTGTTTCATCACCTTTGCGAAGTTGCCGCTCTCTCCGGCTCCCGGAGACGAAGAAGCTGCTTCTTCGCGCAAAGACGATTCTGCCGCTCACAGTGCTCTGCGGTGTGCGCCTTCTGCCGAAAGAGGTCCGGGAGCGGTGCTTAGCTCTGCAGAGCACCGTACCTTCGTCTTTAGCCTCTCTTCTCGTCTACATCTTAGCAAAAAGCTTTTCCACTCTGTCTGGCAAGGAGAAACTGTGCCAGCACAAAAAACATCTCCCATCGTGTTCTAGAGGCTGCACGGAGGTCTGCCGAGTGTTTTGCAAGAAGAGAAAGAAAGTTGTCCAAAACAGCTTGCAATCGAATGTTCATGTGAATAGAAAAGGCAGGAGAGTGGTCAGGTACTGTTTTCTCTCAGTTGGCACGCTGCGCACACAATCGCAGTGTTGTACAGCTTGTTTCATCACCTTTGCCAAGTTGCCGCTCTCTCCGGCTCCCGGAGACGAAGAAGCTGCTTCTTCGCGCAAAGACGATTCTGCCGCTCACAGTGCTCTGCGGTGTGCGCCTTCTGCCGAAAGAGCCCCGGGAGCGGTGCTTAGCTCTGAGAAGCACCATACGTGCTTCTTTAGCCTCTCTTCTCGTCTACATCTTAGCAAAAAGCTTTTCCACTCTGTCTGGCAAGGAGAAACTGTGCCAGCACAGAAAACATCTCCCATCGTGTTCTAGAGGCTGCACGGAGGTCTGCCGAGTGTTTTGCAAGAAGAGAAAGAAAGTTGTCCAAAACAGCTTGCAATCGAATGTTCATGTGAATAGAAAAGGCAGGAGAGTGGTCAGGTACTGTTTTCTCTCAGTTGGCAAGCTGCGCACACAATCGCAGTGTTGTACAGCTTGTTTCATCACCTTTGCCAAGTTGCCGCTCTCTCCGGCTCCCGGAGACGAAGAAGCTGCTTCTTCGCGCAAAGACGATTCTGCCGCTCACAGTGCTCTGCTGTGTGCGCCTTCTGCCGAAAGACGCCCGGGAGCGGTGCTTAGCTCTGCAGAGCACCGTACCTTCGTCTTTAGCCTCTCTTCTCGTCTACATCTTAGCAAAAAGCTTTTCCACTCTGTCTGGCAAGGAGAAACTGTGCCAGCACAAAAAACATCTCCCATCGTGTTCTAGAGGCTGCACGGAGGTCTGCCGAGTGTTTTGCAAGAAGAGAAAGAAAGTTGTCCAAAACAGCTTGCAATCGAATGTTCATGTGAATAGAAAAGGCAGGAGAGTGGTCAGGTACTGTTTTCTCTCAGTTGGCAAGCTGCGCACACAATCGCAGTGTTGTACAGCTTGTTTCATCACCTTTGCGAAGTTGCCGCTCTCTCCGGCTCCCGGAGACGAAGAAGCTGCTTCTTCGCGCAAAGACGATTCTGCCGCTCACAGTGCTCTGCGGTGTGCGCCTTCTGCCGAAAGACGCCCGGGAGCGGTGCTTAGCTCTGCAGAGCACCGTACCTTCGTCTTTAGCCTCTCTTCTCGTCTACATCTTAGCAAAAAGCTTTTCCACTCTGTCTGGCAAGGAGAAACTGTGCCAGCACAGAAAACATCTCCCATCGTGTTCTAGAGGCTGCACGGAGGTCTGCCGAGTGTTTTGCAAGAAGAGAAAGAAAGTTGTCCAAAACAGCTTGCAATCGAATGTTCATGTGAATAGAAAAGGCAGGAGAGTGGTCAGGTACTGTTTTCTCTCAGTTGGCAAGCTGCGCACACAATCGCAGTGTTGTACAGCTTGTTTCATCACCTTTGCGAAGTTGCCGCTCTCTCCGGCTCCCGGAGACGAAGAAGCTGCTTCTTCGCGCAAAGACGATTCTGCCGCTCACAGTGCTCTGCGGTGTGCGCCTTCTGCCGAAAGAGCCCCGGGAGCGGTGCTTAGCTCTGAGAAGCACCATACGTGCTTCTTTAGCCTCTCTTCTCGTCTACATCTTAGCAAAAAGCTTTTCCACTCTGTCTGGCAAGGAGAAACTGTGCCAGCACAGAAAACATCTCCAATCGTGTTCTAGAGGCTGCACGGAGGTCTGCCGAGTGTTTTGCAAGAAGAGAAAGAAAGTTGTCCAAAACAGCTTGCAATCGGATGTTCATGTGAATAGAAAAGGCAGGAGAGTGGTCAGGTACTGTTTTCTCTCAGTTGGCAAGCTGCGCACACAATCGCAGTGTTGTACAGCTTGTTTCATCACCTTTGCGAAGTTGCCGCTCTCTCCGGCTCCCGGAGACGAAGAAGCTGCTTCTTCGCGCAAAGACGATTCTGCCGCTCACAGTGCTCTGCTGTGTGCGCCTTCTGCCGAAAGAGGCCCGGGAGCGGTGCTTAGCTCTGCAGAGCACCGTACCTTCGTCTTTAGCCTCTCTTCTCGTCTACATCTTAGCAAAAAGCTTTTCCACTCTGTCTGGCAAGGAGAAACTGTGCCAGCCCAGAAAACATCTCCCATCGTGTTCTAGAGGCTGCACGGAGGTCTGCCGAGTGTTTTGCAAGAAGAGAAAGAAAGTTGTCCAAAACAGCTTGCAATCGAATGTTCATGTGAATAGAAAAGGCAGGAGAGTGGTCAGGTACTGTTTTCTCTCACTTGGCAAGCGGCGCACACAATCGCAGTGTTGTACAGCTTGTTTCATCACCTTTGCGAAGTTGCCGCTCTCTCCGGCTCCCGGAGACGAAGAAGCTGCTTCTTCGCGCAAAGACGATTCTGCCGCTCACAGTGCTCTGCGGTGTGCGCCTTCTGCCGAAAGAGCCCCGGGAGCTGTGCTTAGCTCTGAGAAGCACCATACGTGCTTCTTTAGCCTTTCTTCTCGTCTACATCTTAGCAAAAAGCTTTTCCACTCTGTCTGGCAAGGAGAAACTGTGCCAGCACAGAAAACATCTCCCATCGTGTTCTAGAGGCTGCACGGAGGTCTGCCGAGTGTTTTGCAAGAAGAGAAAGAAAGTTGTCCAAAACAGCTTGCAATCGAATGTTCATGTGAATAGAAAAGGCAGGAGAGTGGTCAGGTACTGTTTTCTCTCACTTGGCAAGCTGCGCACACAATCGCAGTGTTGTACAGCTTGTTTCATCACCTTTGCCAAGTTGCCGCTCTCTCCGGCTCCCGGAGACGAAGAAGCTGCTTCTTCGCGCAAAGACGATTCTGCCGCTCACAGTGCTCTGCGGTGTGCGCCTTCTGCCGAAAGAGGTCCGGGAGCGGTGCTTAGCTCTGAGAAGCACCATACGTGCTTCTTTAGCCTTTCTTCTCGTCTACATCTTAGCAAAAAGCTTTTCCACTCTGTCTGGCAAGGAGAAACTGTGCCAGCACAGAAAACATCTCCCATCGTGTTCTAGAGGCTGCACGGAGGTCTGCCGAGTGTTTTGCAAGAAGAGAAAGAAAGTTGTCCAAAACAGCTTGCAATCGAATGTTCACGAGAATAGAAAAGGCAGAGAATGGTCAGGTACTGTTTTCTCTCAGTTGGCAAGCTGCGCACACAATCGCAGTGTTGTACAGCTTGTTTCATCACCTTTGCGAAGTTGCCGCTCTCTCCGGCTCCCGGAGACGAAGAAGCTGCTTCTTCGCGCAAAGACGATTCTGCCGCTCGCAGTGCTCTGCGGTGTGCGCCTTCTGCCGAAAGAGGTCCGGGAGCGGTGCTTAGCTCTGCAGAGCACCGTACCTTCGTCTTTAGCCTCTCTTCTCGTCTACATCTTAGCAAAAAGCTTTTCCACTCTGTCTGGCAAGGAGAAACTGTGCCAGCACAAAAAACATCTCCCATCGTGTTCTAGAGGCTGCACGCAGGTCTGCGGAGTGTTTTGCAAGAAGAGAAAGAAAGTTGTCCAAAACAGCTTGCAATCGAATGTTCATGTGAATAGAAAAGGCAGGAGAGTGGTCAGGTACTGTTTTCTCTCAGTTGGCACGCTGCGCACACAATCGCAGTGTTGTACAGCTTGTTTCATCACCTTTGCGAAGTTGCCGCTCTCTCCGGCTCCCGGAGACGAAGAAGCTGCTTCTTCGCGCAAAGACGATTCTGCCGCTCACAGTGCTCTGCGGTGTGCGCCTTCTGCCGAAAGAGGTCCGGGAGCTGTGCTTAGCTCTGAGAAGCACCATACGTGCTTCTTTAGCCTCTCTTCTCGTCTACATCTTAGCAAAAAGCTTTTCCACTCTGTCTGGCAAGGAGAAACTGTGCCAGCACAGAAAACATCTCCCATCGTGTTCTAGAGGCTGCACGGAGGTCTGCCGAGTGTTTTGCAAGAAGAGAAAGAAAGTTGTCCAAAACAGCTTGCAATCGAATGTTCATGTGAATAGAAAAGGCAGGAGAGTGGTCAGGTACTGTTTTCTCTCAGTTGGCACGCTGCGCACACAATCGCAGTGTTGTACAGCTTGTTTCATCACCTTTGCGAAGTTGCCGCTCTCTCCGGCTCCCGGAGACGAAGAAGCTGCTTCTTCGCGCAAAGACGATTCTGCCGCTCACAGTGCTCTGCGGTGTGCGCCTTCTGCCGAAAGAGGTCCGGGAGCGGTGCTTAGCTCTGCAGAGCACCGTACCTTCGTCTTTAGCCTCTCTTCTCGTCTACATCTTAGCAAAAAGGTTTTCCACTCTGTCTGGCAAGGAGAAACTGTGCCAGCACAGAAAACATCTCCCATCGTGTTCTAGAGGCTGCACGCAGGTCTGCCGAGTGTTTTGCAAGAAGAGAAAGAAAGTTGTCCAAAACAGCTTGCAATCGAATGTTCACGTGAATAGAAAAGGCAGGAGAGTGGTCAGGTACTGTTTTCTCTCAGTTGGCAAGCTGCGCACACAATCGCAGTGTTGTACAGCTTGTTTCATCACCTTTGCGAAGTTGCCGCTCTCTCCGGCTCCCGGAGACGAAGAAGCTGCTTCTTCGCGCAAAGACGATTCTGCCGCTCACAGTGCTCTGCGGTGTGCGCCTTCTGCCGAAAAAGGTCCGGGAGCGGTGCTTACCTCTGCAGAGCACCGTACCTTCGTCTTTAGCCTCTCTTCTCGTCTACATCTTAGCAAAAAGCTTTTCCACTCTGTCTGGCAAGGAGAAACTGTGCCAGCACAGAAAACATCTCCCATCGTCTTCTAGAGGCTGCACGGAGGTCTGCCGAGTGTTTTGCAAGAAGAGAAAGAAAGTTGTCCAAAACAGCTTGCAATCGAATGTTCATGTGAATAGAAAAGGCAGGAGAGTGGTCAGGTACTGTTTTCTCTCAGTTGGCAAGCTGCGCACACAATCGCAGTGTTGTACAGCTTGTTTCATCACCTTTGCGAAGTTGCCGCTCTCTCCGGCTCCCGGAGACGAAGAAGCTGCTTCTTCGCGCAAAGACGATTCTGCCGCTCACAGTGCTCTGCGGTGTGCGCCTTCTGCCGAAAGAGCCCCGGGAGCGGTGCTTAGCTCTGAGAAGCACCATACGTGCTTCTTTAGCCTCTCTTCTCGTCTACATCTTAGCAAAAAGCTTTTCCACTCTGTCTGGCAAGGAGAAACTGTGCCAGCACAGAAAACATCTCCAATCGTGTTCTAGAGGCTGCACGGAGGTCTGCCGAGTGTTTTGCAAGAAGAGAAAGAAAGTTGTCCAAAACAGCTTGCAATCGAATGTTCATGTGAATAGAAAAGGCAGGAGAGTGGTCAGGTACTGTTTTCTCTCAGTTGGCAAGCTGCGCACACAATCGCAGTGTTGTACAGCTTGTTTCATCACCTTTGCGAAGTTGCCGCTCTCTCCGGCTCCCGGAGACGAAGAAGCTGATTCTTCGCGCAAAGACGATTCTGCCGCTCACAGTGCTCTGCGGTGTGCGCCTTCTGCCGAAAGAGCCCCGGGAGCTGTGCTTAGCTCTGAGAGGCACCGTACATGCTTCTTTAGCCTCTCTTCTCGTCTACATCTTAGCAAAAAGCTTTTCCACTCTGTCTGGCAAGGAGAAACTGTGCCAGCACAGAAAACATCTCCCATCGTGTTCTAGAGGCTGCACGGAGGTCTGCCGAGTGTTTTGCAAGAAGAGAAAGAAAGTTGTCAAAACAGCTTGCAATCGAATGTTCATGTGAATAGAAAAGGCAGGAGAGTGGTCAGGTACTGTTTTCTCTCAGTTGGCAAGCTGCGCACACAATCGCAGTGTTGTACAGCTTGTTTCATCACCTTTGCCAAGTTGCCGCTCTCTCCGGCTCCCGGAGACGAAGAAGCTGCTTCTTCGCGCAAAGACGATTCTGCCGCTCACAGTGCTCTGCGGTGTGCGCCTTCTGCCGAAAGACGCCCGGGAGCGGTGCTTAGCTCTGCAGAGCACCGTACCTTCGTCTTTAGCCTCTCTTCTCGTCTACATCTTAGCAAAAAAGCTTTTCCACTCTGTCTGGCAAGGAGAAACTGTGCCAGCACAGAAAACATCTCCCATCGTGTTCTAGAGGCTGCACGGAGGTCTGCCGAGTGTTTTGCAAGAAGAGAAAGAAAGTTGTCCAAAACAGCTTGCAATCGAATGTTCATGTGAATAGAAAAGGCAGGAGAGTGGTCAGGTACTGCTTTCTCTCAGTTGGCAAGCTGCGCACACAATCGCAGTGTTGTACAGCTTGTTTCATCACCTTTGCCAAGTTGCCGCTCTCTCCGGCTCCCGGAGACGAAGAAGCTGCTTCTTCGCGCAAAGACGATTCTGCCGCTCACAGTGCTCTGCGGTGTGCGCCTTCTGCCGAAAGAGGTCCGGGAGCGGTGCTTAGCTCTGAGAAGCACCATACGTGCTTCTTTAGCCTTTCTTCTCGTCTACATCTTAGCAAAAAGCTTTTCCACTCTGTCTGGCAAGGAGAAACTGTGCCAGCACAGAAAACATCTCCCATCGTGTTCTAGAGGCTGCACGGAGGTCTGCCGAGTGTTTTGCAAGAAGAGAAAGAAAGTTGTCCAAAACAGCTTGCAATCGAATGTTCATGTGAATAGAAAAGGCAGCAGAGTGGTCAGGTACTGTTTTCTCTCAGTTGGCAAGCTGCGCACACAATCGCAGTGTTGTACAGCTTGTTTCATCACCTTTGCCAAGTTGCCGCTCTCTCCGGCTCCCGGAGACGAAGAAGCTGCTTCTTCGCGCAAAGACGATTCTGCCGCTCACAGTGCTCTGCTGTGTGCGCCTTCTGCCGAAAGACGCCCGGGAGCGGTGCTTAGCTCTGCAGAGCACCGTACCTTCGTCTTTAGCCTCTCTTCTCGTCTACATCTTAGCAAAAAGCTTTTCCACTCTGTCTGGCAAGGAGAAACTGTGCCAGCACAAAAAACATCTCCCATCGTGTTCTAGAGGCTGCACGGAGGTCTGCCGAGTGTTTTGCAAGAAGAGAAAGAAAGTTGTCCAAAACAGCTTGCAATCGAATGTTCATGTGAATAGAAAAGGCAGGAGAGTGGTCAGGTACTGTTTTCTCTCAGTTGGCAAGCTGCGCACACAATCGCAGTGTTGTACAGCTTGTTTCATCACCTTTGCCAAGTTGCCGCTCTCTCCGGCTCCCGGAGACGAAGAAGCTGCTTCTTCGCGCAAAGACGATTCTGCCGCTCACAGTGCTCTGCGGTGTGCGCCTTCTGCCGAAAGAGATCCGGGAGCGGTGCTTAGCTCTGCAGAGCACCGTACCTTCGTCTTTAGCCTCTCTTCTCGTCTACATCTTAGCAAAAAGCTTTTCCACTCTGTCTGGCAAGGAGAAACTGTGCCAGCACAGAAAACATCTCCCATCGTGTTCTAGAGGCTGCACGGAGGTCTGCCGAGTGTTTTGCAAGAAGAGAAAGAAAGTTGTCCAAAACAGCTTGCAATCGAATGTTCATGTGAATAGAAAAGGCAGGAGAGTGGTCAGGTACTGTTTTCTCTCACTTGGCAAGCTGCGAACACAATCGCAGTGTTGTACAGCTTGTTTCATCACCTTTGCGAAGTTGCCGCTCTCTCCGGCTCCCGGAGACGAAGAAGCTGCTTCTTCGCGCAAAGACGATTCTGCCGCTCACAGTGCTCTGCGGTGTGCGCCTTCTGCCGAAAGACGCCCGGGAGCGGTGCTTAGCTCTGAGAAGCACCATACGTGCTTCTTTAGCCTTTCTTCTCGTCTACATCTTAGCAAAAAGCTTTTCCACTCTGTCTGGCAAGGAGAAACTGTGCCAGCACAGAAAACATCTCCCATCGTGTTCTAGAGGCTGCACGGAGGTCTGCCGAGTGTTTTGCAAGAAGAGAAAGAAAGTTGTCCAAAACAGCTTGCAATCGAATGTTCACGTGAATAGAAAAGGCAGGAGAGTGGTCAGGTACTGTTTTCTCTCAGTTGGCAAGCTGCGCACACAATCGCAGTGTTGTACAGCTTGTTTCATCACCTTTGCGAAGTTGCCGCTCTCTCCGGCTCCCGGAGACGAAGAAGCTGCTTCTTCGCGCAAAGACGATTCTGCCGCTCACAGTGCTCTGCGGTGTGCGCCTTCTGCCGAAAAAGGTCCGGGAGCGGTGCTTACCTCTGCAGAGCACCGTACCTTCGTCTTTAGCCTCTCTTCTCGTCTACATCTTAGCAAAAAGCTTTTCCACTCTGTCTGGCAAGGAGAAACTGTGCCAGCACAGAAAACATCTCCCATCGTCTTCTAGAGGCTGCACGGAGGTCTGCCGAGTGTTTTGCAAGAAGAGAAAGAAAGTTGTCCAAAACAGCTTGCAATCGAATGTTCATGTGAATAGAAAAGGCAGGAGAGTGGTCAGGTACTGTTTTCTCTCAGTTGGCACGCTGCGCACACAATCGCAGTGTTGTACAGCTTGTTTCATCACCTTTGCGAAGTTGCCGCTCTCTCCGGCTCCCGGAGACGAAGAAGCTGCTTCTTCGCGCAAAGACGATTCTGCCGCTCACAGTGCTCTGCGGTGTGCGCCTTCTGCCGAAAGAGGCCCGGGAGCGGTGCTTAGCTCTGAGAAGCACCATACGTGCTTCTTTAGCCTCTCTTCTCGTCTACATCTTAGCAAAAAGCTTTTCCACTCTGTCTGGCAAGGAGAAACTGTGCCAGCACAGAAAACATCTCCAATCGTGTTCTAGAGGCTGCACGGAGGTCTGCCGAGTGTTTTGCAAGAAGAGAAAGAAAGTTGTCCAAAACAGCTTGCAATCGAATGTTCATGTGAATAGAAAAGGCAGGAGAGTGGTCAGGTACTGTTTTCTCTCAGTTGGCAAGCTGCGCACACAATCGCAGTGTTGTACAGCTTGTTTCATCACCTTTGCGAAGTTGCCGCTCTCTCCGGCTCCCGGAGACGAAGAAGCTGCTTCTTCGCGCAAAGACGATTCTGCCGCTCACAGTGCTCTGCGGTGTGCGCCTTCTGCCGAAAGAGGTCCGGGAGCTGTGCTTAGCTCTGAGAGGCACCGTACATGCTTCTTTAGCCTCTCTTCTCGTCTACATCTTAGCAAAAAGCTTTTCCACTCTGTCTGGCAAGGAGAAACTGTGCCAGCACAGAAAACATCTCCCATCGTGTTCTAGAGGCTGCACGGAGGTCTGCCGAGTGTTTTGCAAGAAGAGAAAGAAAGTTGTCAAAACAGCTTGCAATCGAATGTTCATGTGAATAGAAAAGGCAGGAGAGTGGTCAGGTACTGTTTTCTCTCAGTTGGCAAGCTGCGCACACAATCGCAGTGTTGTACAGCTTGTTTCATCACCTTTGCCAAGTTGCCGCTCTCTCCGGCTCCCGGAGACGAAGAAGCTGCTTCTTCGCGCAAAGACGATTCTGCCGCTCACAGTGCTCTGCTGTGTGCGCCTTCTGCCGAAAGAGGCCCGGGAGCGGTGCTTAGCTCTGCAGAGCACCGTACCTTCGTCTTTAGCCTCTCTTCTCGTCTACATCTTAGCAAAAAGCTTTTCCACTCTGTCTGGCAAGGAGAAACTGTGCCAGCCCAGAAAACATCTCCCATCGTGTTCTAGAGGCTGCACGCAGGTCTGCCGAGTGTTTTGCAAGAAGAGAAAGAAAGTTGTCCAAAACAGCTTGCAATCGAATGTTCATGTGAATAGAAAAGGCAGGAGAGTGGTCAGGTACTGTTTTCTCTCAGTTGGCAAGCTGCGCACACAATCGCAGTGTTGTACAGCTTGTTTCATCACCTTTGCCAAGTTGCCGCTCTCTCCGGCTCCCGGAGACGAAGAAGCTGCTTCTTCGCGCAAAGACGATTCTGCCGCTCACAGTGCTCTGCGGTGTGCGCCTTCTGCCGAAAGACGCCCGGGAGCGGTGCTTAGCTCTGCAGAGCACCGTACCTTCGTCTTTAGCCTCTCTTCTCGTCTACATCTTAGCAAAAAGCTTTTCCACTCTGTCTGGCAAGGAGAAACTGTGCCAGCACAGAAAACATCTCCCATCGTGTTCTAGAGGCTGCACGGAGGTCTGCCGAGTGTTTTGCAAGAAGAGAAAGAAAGTTGTCCAAAACAGCTTGCAATCGAATGTTCATGTGAATAGAAAAGGCAGGAGAGTGGTCAGGTACTGCTTTCTCTCAGTTGGCAAACTGCGCACACAATCGCAGTGTTGTACAGCTTGTTTCATCACCTTTGCCAAGTTGCCGCTCTCTCCGGCTCCCGGAGACGAAGAAGCTGCTTCTTCGCGCAAAGACGATTCTGCCGCTCACAGTGCTCTGCGGTGTGCGCCTTCTGCCGAAAGAGGTCCGGGAGCGGTGCTTAGCTCTGAGAAGCACCATACGTGCTTCTTTAGCCTTTCTTCTCGTCTACATCTTAGCAAAAAGCTTTTCCACTCTGTCTGGCAAGGAGAAACTGTGCCAGCACAGAAAACATCTCCCATCGTGTTCTAGAGGCTGCACGGAGGTCTGCCGAGTGTTTTGCAAGAAGAGAAAGAAAGTTGTCCAAAACAGCTTGCAATCGAATGTTCACGTGAATAGAAAAGGCAGGAGAGTGGTCAGGTACTGTTTTCTCTCAGTTGGCACGCTGCGCACACAATCGCAGTGTGGGACAGCTTGTTTCATCACCTTTGCCAAGTTGCCGTTCACTCCGGCTCCCGGAGACGAAGAAGCTGCTTCTTCGCGCAAAGACGATTCTGCCGCTCACAGTGCTCTGCTGTGTGCGCCTTCTGCCGAAAGAGGTCCGGGAGCGGTGCTTAGCTCTGCAGAGCACCGTACCTTCGTCTTTAGCCTCTCTTCTGGTCTACATCTTAGCAAAAAGCGTTTCCACTCTGTCTGGCAAGGAGAAACTGTGCCAGCACAAAAAACATCTCCCATCGTGTTCTAGAGGCTGCACGGAGGTCTGCCGAGTGTTTTGCAAGAAGAGAAAGAAAGTTGTCCAAAACAGCTTGCAATCGAATGTTCATGTGAATAGAAAAGGCAGGAGAGTGGTCGGGTACTGTTTTCTATCAGTTGGCACGCTGCGCACACAATCGCAGTGTTGTACAGCTTGTTTCATCACCTTTGCGAAGTTGCCGCTCTCTCCGGCTCCCGGAGACGAAGAAGCTGCTTCTTCGCGCAAAGACGATTCTGCCGCTCACAGTGCTCTGCGGTGTGCGCCTTCTGCCGAAAGAGGTCCGGGAGCGGTGCTTAGCTCTGAGAAGCACCATACGTGCTTCTTTAGCCTCTCTTCTCGTCTACATCTTAGCAAAAAGCTTTTCCACTCTGTCTGGCAAGGAGAAACTGTGCCAGCACAGAAAACATCTCCAATCGTGTTCTAGAGGCTGCACGGAGGTCTGCCGAGTGTTTTGCAAGAAGAGAAAGAAAGTTGTCCAAAACAGCTTGCAATCGGATGTTCATGTGAATAGAAAAGGCAGGAGAGTGGTCAGGTACTGCTTTCTCTCAGTTGGCAAGCTGCGCACACAATCGCAGTGTTGTACAGCTTGTTTCATCACCTTTGCGAAGTTGCCGCTCTCTCCGGCTCCCGGAGACGAAGAAGCTGCTTCTTCGCGCAAAGACGATTCTGCCGCTCACAGTGCTCTGCTGTGTGCGCCTTCTGCCGAAAGAGGCCCGGGAGCGGTGCTTAGCTCTGCAGAGCACCGTACCTTCGTCTTTAGCCTCTCTTCTCGTCTACATCTTAGCAAAAAGCTTTTCCACTCTGTCTGGCAAGGAGAAACTGTGCCAGCCCAGAAAACATCTCCCATCGTGTTCTAGAGGCTGCACGGAGGTCTGCCGAGTGTTTTGCAAGAAGAGAAAGAAAGTTGTCCAAAACAGCTTGCAATCGAATGTTCATGTGAATAGAAAAGGCAGGAGAGTGGTCAGGTACTGTTTTCTCTCACTTGGCAAGCGGCGCACACAATCGCAGTGTTGTACAGCTTGTTTCATCACCTTTGCGAAGTTGCCGCTCTCTCCGGCTCCCGGAGACGAAGAAGCTGCTTCTTCGCGCAAAGACGATTCTGCCGCTCACAGTGCTCTGCGGTGTGCGCCTTCTGCCGAAAGAGCCCCGGGAGCTGTGCTTAGCTCTGAGAAGCACCATACGTGCTTCTTTAGCCTTTCTTCTCGTCTACATCTTAGCAAAAAGCTTTTCCACTCTGTCTGGCAAGGAGAAACTGTGCCAGCACAGAAAACATCTCCCATCGTGTTCTAGAGGCTGCACGGAGGTCTGCCGAGTGTTTTGCAAGAAGAGAAAGAAAGTTGTCCAAAACAGCTTGCAATCGAATGTTCATGTGAATAGAAAAGGCAGGAGAGTGCTCAGGTACTGTTTTCTCTCAGTTGGCAAGCTGCGCACACAATCGCAGTGTTGTACAGCTTGTTTCATCACCTTTGCGAAGTTGCCGCTCTCTCCGGCTCCCGGAGACGAAGAAGCTGCTTCTTCGCGCAAAGACGATTCTGCCGCTCACAGTGCTCTGCGGTGTGCGCCTTCTGCCGAAAGAGGCCCGGGAGCGGTGCTTAGCTCTGAGAAGCACCATACGTGCTTCTTTAGCCTTTCTTCTCGTCTACATCTTAGCAAAAAGCTTTTCCACTCTGTCTGGCAAGGAGAAACTGTGCCAGCACAGAAAACATCTCCCATCGTGTTCTAGAGGCTGCACGGAGGTCTGCCAAGTGTTTTGCAAGAAGAGAAAGAAAGTTGTCCAAAACAGCTTGCAATCGAATGTTCACGAGAATAGAAAAGGCAGAGAATGGTCAGGTACTGTTTTCTCTCAGTTGGCAAGCTGCGCACACAATCGCAGTGTTGTACAGCTTGTTTCATCACCTTTGCGAAGTTGCCGCTCTCTCCGGCTCCCGGAGACGAAGAAGCTGCTTCTTCGCGCAAAGACGATTCTGCCGCTCGCAGTGCTCTGCGGTGTGCGCCTTCTGCCGAAAGAGGTCCGGGAGCGGTGCTTAGCTCTGCAGAGCACCGTACCTTCGTCTTTAGCCTCTCTTCTCGTCTACATCTTAGCAAAAAGCTTTTCCACTCTGTCTGGCAAGGAGAAACTGTGCCAGCACAAAAAATATCTCCCATCGTGTTCTAGAGGCTGCACGCAGGTCTGCCGAGTGTTTTGCAAGAAGAGAAAGAAAGTTGTCCAAAACAGCTTGCAATCGAATGTTCATGTGAATAGAAAAGGCAGGAGAGTGGTCAGGTACTGTTTTCTCTCAGTTGGCACGCTGCGCACACAATCGCAGTGTTGTACAGCTTGTTTCATCACCTTTGCGAAGTTGCCGCTCTCTCTGGCTCCCGGAGACGAAGAAGCTGCTTCTTCGCGCAAAGACGATTCTGCCGCTCACAGTGCTCTGCGGTGTGCGCCTTCTGCCGAAAGAGGTCCGGGAGCTGTGCTTAGCTCTGAGAAGCACCATACGTGCTTCTTTAGCCTCTCTTCTCGTCTACATCTTAGCAAAAAGCTTTTCCACTCTGTCTGGCAAGGAGAAACTGTGCCAGCCCAGAAAACATCTCCCATCGTGTTCTAGAGGCTGCACGGAGGTCTGCCGAGTGTTTTGCAAGAAGAGAAAGAAAGTTGTCCAAAACAGTTTGCAATCGAATGTTCATGTGAATAGAAAAGGCAGGAGAGTGGTCAGGTACTGTTTTCTCTCAGTTGGCAAGCTGCGCACACAATCGCAGTGTTGTACAGCTTGTTTCATCACCTTTGCGAAGTTGCCGCTCTCTCCGGCTCCCGAAGACGAAGAAGCTGCTTCTTCGCGCAAAGACGATTCTGCCGCTCACAGTGCTCTGCGGTGTGCGCCTTCTGCCGAAAGAGGTCCGGGAGCGGTGCTTAGGTCTGAGAAGCACCATACGTGCTTCTTTAGCCTCTCTTCTCGTCTACATCTTAGCAAAAAGCTTTTCCACTCTGTCTGGCAAGGAGAAACTGTGCCAGCACAGAAAACATCTCCCATCGTGTTCTAGAGGCTGCACGGAGGTCTGCCGAGTGTTTTGCAAGAAGAGAAAGAAAGTTGTCCAAAACAGCTTGCAATCGAATGTTCATGTGAATAGAAAAGGCAGGAGAGTGGTCAGGTACTGTTTTCTCTCAGTTGGCACGCTGCGCACACAATCGCAGTGTTGTACAGCTTGTTTCATCACCTTTGCGAAGTTGCCGCTCTCTCCGGCTCCCGGAGACGAAGAAGCTGCTTCTTCGCGCAAAGACGATTCTGCCGCTCACAGTGCTCTGCGGTGTGCGCCTTCTGCCGAAAGAGGTCCGGGAGCGGTGCTTAGCTCTGCAGAGCACCGTACCTTCGTCTTTAGCCTCTCTTCTCGTCTACATCTTAGCAAAAAGCTTTTCCACTCTGTCTGGCAAGGAGAAACTGTGCCAGCACAGAAAACATCTCCCATCGTGTTCTAGAGGCTGCACGGAGGTCTGCCGAGTGTTTTGCAAGAAGAGAAAGAAAGTTGTCCAAAACAGCTTGCAATCGAATGTTCACGTGAATAGAAAAGGCAGGAGAGTGGTCAGGTACTGTTTTCTCTCAGTTGGCACGCTGCGCACACAATCGCAGTGTTGTACAGCTTGTTTCATCACCTTTGCCAAGTTGCCGCTCTCTCCGGCTCCCGGAGACGAAGAAGCTGCTTCTTCGCGCAAAGACGATTCTGCCGCTCACAGTGCTCTGCGGTGTGCGCCTTCTGCCGAAAGAGGTCCGGGAGCGGTGCTTAGCTCTGCAGAGCACCGTATCTTCGTCTTTAGCCTCTCTTCTCGTCTACATCTTAGCAAAAAGCTTTTCCACTCTGTCTGGCAAGGAGAAACTGTGCCAGCACAAAAAACATCTCCCATCGTGTTCTAGAGGCTGCACGCAGGTCTGCCGAGTGTTTTGCAAGAAGAGAAAGAAAGTTGTCCAAAACAGCTTGCAATCGAATGTTCATGTGAATAGAAAAGGCAGGAGAGTGGTCAGGTACTGTTTTCTCTCAGTTGGCACGCTGCGCACACAATCGCAGTGTTGTACAGCTTGTTTCATCACCTTTGCGAAGTTGCCGCTCTCTCCGGCTCCCGGAGACGAAGAAGCTGCTTCTTCGCGCAAAGACGATTCTGCCGCTCACAGTGCTCTGCGGTGTGCGCCTTCTGCCGAAAGAGCCCCGGGAGCGGTGCTTAGCTCTGAGAAGCACCATACGTGCTTCTTTAGCCTCTCTTCTCGTCTACATCTTAGCAAAAAGCTTTTCCACTCTGTCTGGCAAGGAGAAACTGTGCCAGCACAGAAAACATCTCCCATCGTGTTCTAGAGGCTGCACGGAGGTCTGCCGAGTGTTTTGCAAGAAGAGAAAGAAAGTTGTCCAAAACAGCTTGCAATCGAATGTTCATGTGAATAGAAAAGGCAGGAGAGTGGTCAGGTACTGTTTTCTCTCACTTGGCAAGCTGCGCACACAATCGCAGTGTTGTACAGCTTGTTTCATCACCTTTGCCAAGTTGCCGCTCTCTCCGGCTCCCGGAGACGAAGAAGCTGCTTCTTCGCGCAAAGACGATTCTGCCGCTCACAGTGCTCTGCGGTGTGCGCCTTCTGCCGAAAGAGCCCCGGGAGCTGTGCTTAGCTCTGAGAAGCACCATACGTGCTTCTTTAGCCTCTCTTCTCGTCTACATCTTAGCAAAAAGCTTTTCCACTCTGTCTGGCAAGGAGAAACTGTGCCAGCACAGAAAACATCTCCCATCGTGTTCTAGAGGCTGCACGGAGGTCTGCCGAGTGTTTTGCAAGAAGAGAAAGAAAGTTGTCCAAAACAGCTTGCAATCGAATGTTCATGTGAATAGAAAAGGCAGGAGAGTGGTCAGGTACTGTTTTCTCTCAGTTGGCAAGCTGCGCACACAATCGCAGTGTTGTACAGCTTGTTTCATCACCTTTGCCAAGTTGCCGCTCTCTCCGGCTCCCGGAGACGAAGAAGCTGCTTCTTCGCGCAAAGACGATTCTGCCGCTCACAGTGCTCTGCGGTGTGCGCCTTCTGCCGAAAGAGGTCCGGGAGCGGTGCTTAGCTCTGAGAAGCACCATACGTGCTTCTTTAGCCTTTCTTCTCGTCTACATCTTAGCAAAAAGCTTTTCCACTCTGTCTGGCAAGGAGAAACTGTGCCAGCACAGAAAACATCTCCCATCGTGTTCTAGAGGCTGCACGGAGGTCTGCCGAGTGTTTTGCAAGAAGAGAAAGAAAGTTGTCCAAAACAGCTTGCAATCGAATGTTCATGTGAATAGAAAAGGCAGGAGAGTGGTCAGGTACTGTTTTCTCTCAGTTGGCAAGCTGCGCACACAATCGCAGTGTTGTACAGCTTGTTTCATCACCTTTGCGAAGTTGCCGCTCTCTCCGGCTCCCGGAGACGAAGAAGCTGCTTCTTCGCGCAAAGACGATTCTGCCGCTCACAGTGCTCTGCTGTGTGCGCCTTCTGCCGAAAGAGGCCCGGGAGCGGTGCTTAGCTCTGCAGAGCACCGTACCTTCGTCTTTAGCCTCTCTTCTCGTCTACATCTTAGCAAAAAGCTTTTCCACTCTGTCTGGCAAGGAGAAACTGTGCCAGCCCAGAAAACATCTCCCATCGTGTTCTAGAGGCTGCACGGAGGTCTGCCGAGTGTTTTGCAAGAAGAGAAAGAAAGTTGTCCAAAACAGCTTGCAATCGAATGTTCATGTGAATAGAAAAGGCAGGAGAGTGGTCAGGTACTGTTTTCTCTCAGTTGGCAAGCGGCGCACACAATCGCAGTGTTGTACAGCTTGTTTCATCACCTTTGCGAAGTTGCCGCTCTCTCCGGCTCCCGGAGACGAAGAAGCTGCTTCTTCGCGCAAAGACGATTCTGCCGCTCACAGTGCTCTGCGGTGTGCGCCTTCTGCCGAAAGAGCCCCGGGAGCTGTGCTTAGCTCTGAGAAGCACCATACGTGCTTCTTTAGCCTCTCTTCTCGTCTACATCTTAGCAAAAAGCTTTTCCACTCTGTCTGGCAAGGAGAAACTGTGCCAGCACAGAAAACATCTCCCATCGTGTTCTAGAGGCTGCACGGAGGTCTGCCGAGTGTTTTGCAAGAAGAGAAAGAAAGTTGTCCAAAACAGCTTGCAATCGAATGTTCATGTGAATAGAAAAGGCAGGAGAGTGGTCAGGTACTGTTTTCTCTCACTTGGCAAGCTGCGCACACAATCGCAGTGTTGTACAGCTTGTTTCATCACCTTTGCCAAGTTGCCGCTCTCTCCGGCTCCCGGAGACGAAGAAGCTGCTTCTTCGCGCAAAGACGATTCTGCCGCTCACAGTGCTCTGCGGTGTGCGCCTTCTGCCGAAAGAGGTCCGGGAGCGGTGCTTAGCTCTGAGAAGCACCATACGTGCTTCTTTAGCCTCTCTTCTCGTCTACATCTTAGCAAAAAGCTTTTCCACTCTGTCTGGCAAGGAGAAACTGTGCCAGCACAGAAAACATCTCCCATCGTGTTCTAGAGGCTGCACGGAGGTCTGCCGAGTGTTTTGCAAGAAGAGAAAGAAAGTTGTCCAAAACAGCTTGCAATCGAATGTTCACGAGAATAGAAAAGGCAGGAGAGTGGTCAGGTACTGTTTTCTCTCAGTTGGCAAGCTGCGCACACAATCGCAGTGTTGTACAGCTTGTTTCATCACCTTTGGGAAGTTGCCGCTCTCTCCGGCTCCCGGAGACGAAGAAGCTGCTTCTTCGCGCAAAGACGATTCTGCCGCTCACAGTGCTCTGCGGTGTGCGCCTTCTGCCGAAAGAGGTCCGGGAGCGGTGCTTAGCTCTGCAGAGCACCGTACCTTCGTCTTTAGCCTCTCTTCTCGTCTACATCTTAGCAAAAAGCTTTTCCACTCTGTCTGGCAAGGAGAAACTGTGCCAGCACAAAAAACATCTCCCATCGTGTTCTAGAGGCTGCACGCAGGTCTGCCGAGTGTTTTGCAAGAAGAGAAAGAAAGTTGTCCAAAACAGCTTGCAATCGAATGTTCATGTGAATAGAAAAGGCAGGAGAGTGGTCAGGTACTGTTTTCTCTCAGTTGGCACGCTGCGCACACAATCGCAGTGTTGTACAGCTTGTTTCATCACCTTTGCCAAGTTGCCGCTCTCTCCGGCTCCCGGAGACGAAGAAGCTGCTTCTTCGCGCAAAGACGATTCTGCCGCTCACAGTGCTCTGCGGTGTGCGCCTTCTGCCGAAAGACGCCCGGGAGCGGTGCTTAGCTCTGCAGAGCACCGTACCTTCGTCTTTAGCCTCTCTTCTCGTCTACATCTTAGCAAAAAGCTTTTCCACTCTGTCTGGCAAGGAGAAACTGTGCCAGCACAAAAAACATCTCCCATCGTGTTCTAGAGGCTGCACGCAGGTCTGCCGAGTGTTTTGCAAGAAGAGAAAGAAAGTTGTCCAAAACAGCTTGCAATCGAATGTTCATGTGAATAGAAAAGGCAGGAGAGTGGTCAGGTACTGTTTTCTCTCAGTTGGCAAGCTGCGCACACAATCGCAGTGTTGTACAGCTTGTTTCATCACCTTTGCCAAGTTGCCGCTCTCTCCGGCTCCCGGAGACGAAGAAGCTGCTTCTTCGCGCAAAGACGATTCTGCCGCTCACAGTGCTCTGCGGTGTGCGCCTTCTGCCGAAAGAGGTCCGGGAGCTGTGCTTAGCTCTGAGAAGCACCATACGTACTTCTTTAGCCTCTCTTCTCGTCTACATCTTAGCAAAAAGCTTTTCCACTCCGTCTGGCAAGGAGAAACTGTGCCAGCACAGAAAACATCTCCCATCGTGTTCTAGAGGCTGCACGGAGGTCTGCCGAGTGTTTTGCAAGAAGAGAAAGAAAGTTGTCCAAAACAGCTTGCAATCGAATGTTCATGTGAATAGAAAAGGCAGGAGAGTGGTCAGGTACTGTTTTCTCTCAGTTGGCAAGCTGCGCACACAATCGCAGTGTTGTACAGCTTGTTTCATCACCTTTGCGAAGTTGCCGCTCTCTCCGGCTCCCGGAGACGAAGAAGCTGCTTCTTCGCGCAAAGACGATTCTGCCGCTCACAGTGCTCTGCGGTGTGCGCCTTCTGCCGAAAGAGCCCCGGGAGCTGTGCTTAGCTCTGAGAAGCACCATACGTGTTTCTTTAGCCTCTCTTCTCGTCTACATCTTAGCAAAAAGCTTTTCCACTCTGTCTGGCAAGGAGAAACTGTGCCAGCACAGAAAACATCTCCCATCGTGTTCTAGAGGCTGCACGGAGGTCTGCCGAGTGTTTTGCAAGAAGAGAAAGAAAGTTGTCCAAAACAGCTTGCAATCGAATGTTCATGTGAATAGAAAAGGCAGGAGAGTGGTCAGGTACTGTTTTCTCTCAGTTGGCAAGCTGCGCACACAATCGCAGTGTTGTACAGCTTGTTTCATCACCTTTGCCAAGTTGCCGCTCTCTCCGGCTCCCGGAGACGAAGAAGCTGCTTCTTCGCGCAAAGACGATTCTGCCGCTCACAGTGCTCTGCGGTGTGCGCCTTCTGCCGAAAGAGGTCCGGGAGCGGTGCTTAGCTCTGAGAAGCACCATACGTGCTTCTTTAGCCTTTCTTCTCGTCTACATCTTAGCAAAAAGCTTTTCCACTCTGTCTGGCAAGGAGAAACTGTGCCAGCACAGAAAACATCTCCCATCGTGTTCTAGAGGCTGCACGGAGGTCTGCCGAGTGTTTTGCAAGAAGAGAAAGAAAGTTGTCCAAAACAGCTTGCAATCGAATGTTCACGAGAATAGAAAAGGCAGGAGAGTGGTCAGGTACTGTTTTCTCTCAGTTGGCAAGCTGCGCACACAATCGCAGTGTTGTACAGCTTGTTTCATCACCTTGCCAAGTTGCCGCTCTCTCCGGCTCCCGGAGACGAAGAAGCTGCTTCTTCGCGCAAAGACGATTCTGCCGCTCACAGTGCTCTGCGGTGTGCGCCTTCTGCCGAAAGAGGTCCGGGAGCTGTGCTTAGCTCTGAGAAGCACCATACGTGCTTCTTTAGCCTCTCTTCTCGTCTACATCTTAGCAAAAAGCTTTTCCACTCTGTCTGGCAAGGAGAAACTGTGCCAGCACAGAAAACATCTCCCATCGTGTTCTAGAGGCTGCACGGAGGTCTGCCGAGTGTTTTGCAAGAAGAGAAAGAAAGTTGTCCAAAACAGCTTGCAATCGAATGTTCACGTGAATAGAAAAGGCAGGAGAGTGGTCAGGTACTGTTTTCTCTCAGTTGGCACGCTGCGCACACAATCGCAGTGTTGTACAGCTTGTTTCATCACCTTTGCCAAGTTGCCGCTCTCTCCGGCTCCCGGAGACGAAGAAGCTGCTTCTTCGCGCAAAGACGATTCTGCCGCTCACAGTGCTCTGCTGTGTGCGCCTTCTGCCGAAAGAGGTCCGGGAGCGGTGCTTAGCTCTGCAGAGCACCGTACCTTCGTCTTTAGCCTCTCTTCTCGTCTACATCTTAGCAAAAAGCTTTTCCACTCTGTCTGGCAAGGAGAAACTGTGCCAGCACAGAAAACATCTCCCATCGTGTTCTAGAGGCTGCACGGAGGTCTGCCGAGTGTTTTGCAAGAAGAGAAAGAAAGTTGTCCAAAACAGCTTGCAATCGAATGTTCATGTGAATAGAAAAGGCAGGAGAGTGGTCAGGTACTGTTTTCTCTCACTTGGCAAGCTGCGAACACAATCGCAGTGTTGTACAGCTTGTTTCATCACCTTTGCGAAGTTGCCGCTCTCTCCGGCTCCCGGAGACGAAGAAGCTGCTTCTTCGCGCAAAGACGATTCTGCCGCTCACAGTGCTCTGCGGTGTGCGCCTTCTGCCGAAAGAGGTCCGGGAGCGGTGCTTAGCTCTGAGAAGCACCATACGTGCTTCTTTAGCCTTTCTTCTCGTCTACATCTTAGGAAAAATCTTTTCCACTCTGTCTGGCAAGGAGAAACTGTGCCAGCACAAAAAACATCTCCCATCGTGTTCTAGAGGCTGCACGCAGGTCTGCCGAGTGTTTTGCAAGAAGAGAAAGAAAGTTGTCCAAAACAGCTTGCAATCGAATGTTCACGTGAATAGAAAAGGCAGGAGAGTGGTCAGGTACTGTTTTCTCTCAGTTGGCACGCTGCGCACACAATCGCAGTGTTGTACAGCTTGTTTCATCACCTTTGCGAAGTTGCCGCTCTCTCCGGCTCCCGGAGACGAAGAAGCTGCTTCTTCGCGCAAAGACGATTCTGCCGCTCACAGTGCTCTGCGGTGTGCGCCTTCTGCCGAAAGAGGCCCGGGAGCGGTGCTTAGCTCTGCAGAGCACCGTACCTTCGTCTTTAGCCTCTCTTCTCGTCTACATCTTAGCAAAAAGCTTTTCCACTCTGTCTGGCAAGGAGAAACTGTGCCAGCACAAAAAACATCTCCCATCGTGTTCTAGAGGCTGCACGCAGGTCTGCCGAGTGTTTTACAAGAAGAGAAAGAAAGTTGTCCAAAACAGCTTGCAATCGAATGTTCATGTGAATAGAAAAGGCAGGAGAGTGGTCAGGTACTGTTTTCTCTCAGTTGGCACGCTGCGCACACAATCGCAGTGTTGTACAGCTTGTTTCATCACCTTTGCCAAGTTGCCGCTCTCTCCGGCTCCCGGAGACGAAGAAGCTGCTTCTTCGCGCAAAGACGATTCTGCCGCTCACAGTGCTCTGCGGTGTGCGCCTTCTGCCGAAAGAGCCCCGGGAGCTGTGCTTAGCTCTGAGAAGCACCATACGTGCTTCTTTAGCCTCTCTTCTCGTCTACATCTTAGCAAAAAGCTTTTCCACTCTGTCTGGCAAGGAGAAACTGTGCCAGCACAGAAAACATCTCCCATCGTGTTCTAGAGGCTGCACGCAGGTCTGCCGAGTGTTTTGCAAGAAGAGAAAGAAAGTTGTCCAAAACAGCTTGCAATCGAATGTTCATGTGAATAGAAAAGGCAGGAGAGTGGTCAGGTACTGTTTTCTCTCAGTTGGCAAGCTGCGCACACAATCGCAGTGTTGTACAGCTTGTTTCATCACCTTTGCGAAGTTGCCGCTCTCTCCGGCTCCCGGAGACGAAGAAGCTGCTTCCTCGCGCAAAGACGATTCTGCCGCTCACAGTGCTCTGCGGTGTGCGCCTTCTGCCGAAAGAGGTCCGGGAGCGGTGCTTAGCTCTGAGAAGCACCATACGTGCTTCTTTAGCCTTTCTTCTCGTCTACATCTTAGCAAAAAGCTTTTCCACTCTGTCTGGCAAGGAGAAACTGTGCCAGCACAGAAAACATCTCCCATCGTGTTCTAGAGGCTGCACGCAGGTCTGCCGAGTGTTTTGCAAGAAGAGAAAGAAAGTTGTCCAAAACAGCTTGCAATCGAATGTTCATGTGAATAGAAAAGGCAGGAGAGTGGTCAGGTACTGTTTTCTCTCAGTTGGCAAGCTGCGCACACAATCGCAGTGTTGTACAGCTTGTTTCATCACCTTTGCGAAGTTGCCGCTCTCTCCGGCTCCCGGAGACGAAGAAGCTGCTTCTTCGCGCAAAGACGATTCTGCCGCTCACAGTGCTCTGCGGTGTGCGCCTTCTGCCGAAAGACGCCCGGGAGCGGTGCTTAGCTCTGCAGAGCACCGTACCTTCGTCTTTAGCCTCTCTTCTCGTCTACATCTTAGCAAAAAGCTTTTCCACTCTGTCTGGCAAGGAGAAACTGTGCCAGCACAAAAAACATCTCCCATCGTGTTCTAGAGGCTGCACGCAGGTCTGCCGAGTGTTTTGCAAGAAGAGAAAGAAAGTTGTCCAAAACAGCTTGCAATCGAATGTTCATGTGAATAGAAAAGGCAGGAGAGTGGTCAGGTACTGTTTTCTCTCAGTTGGCAAGCTGCGCACACAATCGCAGTGTTGTACAGCTTGTTTCATCACCTTTGCCAAGTTGCCGCTCTCTCCGGCTCCCGGAGACGAAGAAGCTGCTTCTTCGCGCAAAGACGATTCTGCCGCTCACAGTGCTCTGCGGTGTGCGCCTTCTGCCGAAAGACGCCCGGGAGCGGTGCTTAGCTCTGCAGAGCACCGTACCTTCGTCTTTAGCCTCTCTTCTCGTCTACATCTTAGCAAAAAGCTTTTCCACTCTGTCTGGCAAGGAGAAACTGTGCCAGCACAGAAAACATCTCCAATCGTGTTCTAGAGGCTGCACGCAGGTCTGCCGAGTGTTTTGCAAGAAGAGAAAGAAAGTTGTCCAAAACAGCTTGCAATCGAATGTTCATGTGAATAGAAAAGGCAGGAGAGTGGTCAGGTACTGTTTTCTCTCAGTTGGCAAGCTGCGCACACAATCGCAGTGTTGTACAGCTTGTTTCATCACCTTTGCCAAGTTGCCGCTCTCTCCGGCTCCCGGAGACGAAGAAGCTGCTTCTTCGCGCAAAGACGATTCTGCCGCTCACAGTGCTCTGCGGTGTGCGCCTTCTGCCGAAAGACGCCCGGGAGCGGTGCTTAGCTCTGCAGAGCACCGTACCTTCGTCTTTAGCCTCTCTTCTCGTCTACATCTTAGCAAAAAGCTTTTCCACTCTGTCTGGCAAGGAGAAACTGTGCCAGCACAAAAAACATCTCCCATCGTGTTCTAGAGGCTGCACGGAGGTCTGCCGAGTGTTTTGCAAGAAGAGAAAGAAAGTTGTCCAAAACAGCTTGCAATCGAATGTTCATGTGAATAGAAAAGGCAGGAGAGTGGTCAGGTACTGTTTTCTCTCAGTTGGCAAGCTGCGCACACAATCGCAGTGTTGTACAGCTTGTTTCATCACCTTTGCCAAGTTGCCGCTCTCTCCGGCTCCCGGAGACGAAGAAGCTGCTTCTTCGCGCAAAGACGATTCTGCCGCTCACAGTGCTCTGCGGTGTGCGCCTTCTGCCGAAAGAGGCCCGGGAGCGGTGCTTAGCTCTGCAGAGCACCGTACCTTCGTCTTTAGCCTCTCTTCTCGTCTACATCTTAGCAAAAAGCTTTTCCACTCTGTCTGGCAAGGAGAAACTGTGCCAGCACAGAAAACATCTCCCATCGTGTTCTAGAGGCTGCACGGAGGTCTGCCGAGTGTTTTGCAAGAAGAGAAAGAAAGTTGTCCAAAACAGCTTGCAATCGAATGTTCATGTGAATAGAAAAGGCAGGAGAGTGGTCAGGTACTGTTTTCTCTCAGTTGGCAAGCTGCGCACACAATCGCAGTGTTGTACAGCTTGTTTCATCACCTTTGCCAAGTTGCCGCTCTCTCCGGCTCCCGGAGACGAAGAAGCTGCTTCTTCGCGCAAAGACGATTCTGCCGCTCACAGTGCTCTGCGGTGTGCGCCTTCTGCCGAAAGAGGTCCGGGAGCGGTGCTTAGCTCTGAGAAGCACCATACGTGCTTCTTTAGCCTTTCTTCTCGTCTACATCTTAGCAAAAAGCTTTTCCACTCTGTCTGGCAAGGAGAAACTGTGCCAGCACAGAAAACATCTCCCATCGTGTTCTAGAGGCTGCACGGAGGTCTGCCGAGTGTTTTGCAAGAAGAGAAAGAAAGTTGTCCAAAACAGCTTGCAATCGAATGTTCACGAGAATAGAAAAGGCAGGAGAGTGGTCAGGTACTGTTTTCTCTCAGTTGGCAAGCTGCGCACACAATCGCAGTGTTGTACAGCTTGTTTCATCACCTTGCCAAGTTGCCGCTCTCTCCGGCTCCCGGAGACGAAGAAGCTGCTTCTTCGCGCAAAGACGATTCTGCCGCTCACAGTGCTCTGCGGTGTGCGCCTTCTGCCGAAAGAGGTCCGGGAGCTGTGCTTAGCTCTGAGAAGCACCATACGTGCTTCTTTAGCCTCTCTTCTCGTCTACATCTTAGCAAAAAGCTTTTCCACTCTGTCTGGCAAGGAGAAACTGTGCCAGCACAGAAAACATCTCCCATCGTGTTCTAGAGGCTGCACGGAGGTCTGCCGAGTGTTTTGCAAGAAGAGAAAGAAAGTTGTCCAAAACAGCTTGCAATCGAATGTTCACGTGAATAGAAAAGGCAGGAGAGTGGTCAGGTACTGTTTTCTCTCAGTTGGCACGCTGCGCACACAATCGCAGTGTTGTACAGCTTGTTTCATCACCTTTGCCAAGTTGCCGCTCTCTCCGGCTCCCGGAGACGAAGAAGCTGCTTCTTCGCGCAAAGACGATTCTGCCGCTCACAGTGCTCTGCTGTGTGCGCCTTCTGCCGAAAGAGGTCCGGGAGCGGTGCTTAGCTCTGCAGAGCACCGTACCTTCGTCTTTAGCCTCTCTTCTCGTCTACATCTTAGCAAAAAGCTTTTCCACTCTGTCTGGCAAGGAGAAACTGTGCCAGCACAGAAAACATCTCCCATCGTGTTCTAGAGGCTGCACGGAGGTCTGCCGAGTGTTTTGCAAGAAGAGAAAGAAAGTTGTCCAAAACAGCTTGCAATCGAATGTTCATGTGAATAGAAAAGGCAGGAGAGTGGTCAGGTACTGTTTTCTCTCACTTGGCAAGCTGCGAACACAATCGCAGTGTTGTACAGCTTGTTTCATCACCTTTGCGAAGTTGCCGCTCTCTCCGGCTCCCGGAGACGAAGAAGCTGCTTCTTCGCGCAAAGACGATTCTGCCGCTCACAGTGCTCTGCGGTGTGCGCCTTCTGCCGAAAGAGGTCCGGGAGCGGTGCTTAGCTCTGAGAAGCACCATACGTGCTTCTTTAGCCTTTCTTCTCGTCTACATCTTAGGAAAAATCTTTTCCACTCTGTCTGGCAAGGAGAAACTGTGCCAGCACAAAAAACATCTCCCATCGTGTTCTAGAGGCTGCACGCAGGTCTGCCGAGTGTTTTGCAAGAAGAGAAAGAAAGTTGTCCAAAACAGCTTGCAATCGAATGTTCACGTGAATAGAAAAGGCAGGAGAGTGGTCAGGTACTGTTTTCTCTCAGTTGGCACGCTGCGCACACAATCGCAGTGTTGTACAGCTTGTTTCATCACCTTTGCGAAGTTGCCGCTCTCTCCGGCTCCCGGAGACGAAGAAGCTGCTTCTTCGCGCAAAGACGATTCTGCCGCTCACAGTGCTCTGCGGTGTGCGCCTTCTGCCGAAAGAGGCCCGGGAGCGGTGCTTAGCTCTGCAGAGCACCGTACCTTCGTCTTTAGCCTCTCTTCTCGTCTACATCTTAGCAAAAAGCTTTTCCACTCTGTCTGGCAAGGAGAAACTGTGCCAGCACAAAAAACATCTCCCATCGTGTTCTAGAGGCTGCACGCAGGTCTGCCGAGTGTTTTACAAGAAGAGAAAGAAAGTTGTCCAAAACAGCTTGCAATCGAATGTTCATGTGAATAGAAAAGGCAGGAGAGTGGTCAGGTACTGTTTTCTCTCAGTTGGCACGCTGCGCACACAATCGCAGTGTTGTACAGCTTGTTTCATCACCTTTGCCAAGTTGCCGCTCTCTCCGGCTCCCGGAGACGAAGAAGCTGCTTCTTCGCGCAAAGACGATTCTGCCGCTCACAGTGCTCTGCGGTGTGCGCCTTCTGCCGAAAGAGCCCCGGGAGCTGTGCTTAGCTCTGAGAAGCACCATACGTGCTTCTTTAGCCTCTCTTCTCGTCTACATCTTAGCAAAAAGCTTTTCCACTCTGTCTGGCAAGGAGAAACTGTGCCAGCACAGAAAACATCTCCCATCGTGTTCTAGAGGCTGCACGCAGGTCTGCCGAGTGTTTTGCAAGAAGAGAAAGAAAGTTGTCCAAAACAGCTTGCAATCGAATGTTCATGTGAATAGAAAAGGCAGGAGAGTGGTCAGGTACTGTTTTCTCTCAGTTGGCAAGCTGCGCACACAATCGCAGTGTTGTACAGCTTGTTTCATCACCTTTGCGAAGTTGCCGCTCTCTCCGGCTCCCGGAGACGAAGAAGCTGCTTCCTCGCGCAAAGACGATTCTGCCGCTCACAGTGCTCTGCGGTGTGCGCCTTCTGCCGAAAGAGGTCCGGGAGCGGTGCTTAGCTCTGAGAAGCACCATACGTGCTTCTTTAGCCTTTCTTCTCGTCTACATCTTAGCAAAAAGCTTTTCCACTCTGTCTGGCAAGGAGAAACTGTGCCAGCACAGAAAACATCTCCCATCGTGTTCTAGAGGCTGCACGCAGGTCTGCCGAGTGTTTTGCAAGAAGAGAAAGAAAGTTGTCCAAAACAGCTTGCAATCGAATGTTCATGTGAATAGAAAAGGCAGGAGAGTGGTCAGGTACTGTTTTCTCTCAGTTGGCAAGCTGCGCACACAATCGCAGTGTTGTACAGCTTGTTTCATCACCTTTGCGAAGTTGCCGCTCTCTCCGGCTCCCGGAGACGAAGAAGCTGCTTCTTCGCGCAAAGACGATTCTGCCGCTCACAGTGCTCTGCGGTGTGCGCCTTCTGCCGAAAGACGCCCGGGAGCGGTGCTTAGCTCTGCAGAGCACCGTACCTTCGTCTTTAGCCTCTCTTCTCGTCTACATCTTAGCAAAAAGCTTTTCCACTCTGTCTGGCAAGGAGAAACTGTGCCAGCACAAAAAACATCTCCCATCGTGTTCTAGAGGCTGCACGCAGGTCTGCCGAGTGTTTTGCAAGAAGAGAAAGAAAGTTGTCCAAAACAGCTTGCAATCGAATGTTCATGTGAATAGAAAAGGCAGGAGAGTGGTCAGGTACTGTTTTCTCTCAGTTGGCAAGCTGCGCACACAATCGCAGTGTTGTACAGCTTGTTTCATCACCTTTGCCAAGTTGCCGCTCTCTCCGGCTCCCGGAGACGAAGAAGCTGCTTCTTCGCGCAAAGACGATTCTGCCGCTCACAGTGCTCTGCGGTGTGCGCCTTCTGCCGAAAGACGCCCGGGAGCGGTGCTTAGCTCTGCAGAGCACCGTACCTTCGTCTTTAGCCTCTCTTCTCGTCTACATCTTAGCAAAAAGCTTTTCCACTCTGTCTGGCAAGGAGAAACTGTGCCAGCACAGAAAACATCTCCAATCGTGTTCTAGAGGCTGCACGCAGGTCTGCCGAGTGTTTTGCAAGAAGAGAAAGAAAGTTGTCCAAAACAGCTTGCAATCGAATGTTCATGTGAATAGAAAAGGCAGGAGAGTGGTCAGGTACTGTTTTCTCTCACTTGGCAAGCTGCGCACACAATCGCAGTGTTGTACAGCTTGTTTCATCACCTTTGCGAAGTTGCCGCTCTCTCCGGCTCCCGGAGACGAAGAAGCTGCTTCTTCGCGCAAAGACGATTCTGCCGCTCACAGTGCTCTGCGGTGTGCGCCTTCTGCCGAAAGACGCCCGGGAGCGGTGCTTAGCTCTGCAGAGCACCGTACCTTCGTCTTTAGCCTCTCTTCTCGTCTACATCTTAGCAAAAAGCTTTTCCACTCTGTCTGGCAAGGAGAAACTGTGCCAGCACAAAAAACATCTCCCATCGTGTTCTAGAGGCTGCACGGAGGTCTGCCGAGTGTTTTGCAAGAAGAGAAAGAAAGTTGTCCAAAACAGCTTGCAATCGAATGTTCATGTGAATAGAAAAGGCAGGAGAGTGGTCAGGTACTGTTTTCTCTCAGTTGGCAAGCTGCGCACACAATCGCAGTGTTGTACAGCTTGTTTCATCACCTTTGCCAAGTTGCCGCTCTCTCCGGCTCCCGGAGACGAAGAAGCTGCTTCTTCGCGCAAAGACGATTCTGCCGCTCACAGTGCTCTGCGGTGTGCGCCTTCTGCCGAAAGAGGCCCGGGAGCGGTGCTTAGCTCTGCAGAGCACCGTACCTTCGTCTTTAGCCTCTCTTCTCGTCTACATCTTAGCAAAAAGCTTTTCCACTCTGTCTGGCAAGGAGAAACTGTGCCAGCACAGAAAACATCTCCCATCGTGTTCTAGAGGCTGCACGGAGGTCTGCCGAGTGTTTTGCAAGAAGAGAAAGAAAGTTGTCCAAAACAGCTTGCAATCGAATGTTCATGTGAATAGAAAAGGCAGCAGAGTGGTCAGGTACTGTTTTCTCTCAGTTGGCAGGCTGCGCACACAATCGCAGTGTTGTACAGCTTGTTTCATCACCTTTGCGAAGTTGCCGCTCTCTCCGGCTCCCGGAGACGAAGAAGCTGCTTCTTCGCGCAAAGACGATTCTGCCGCTCACAGTGCTTGCGGTGTGCGCCTTCTGCCGAAAGAGCCCCGGGAGCTGTGCTTAGCTCTGAGAAGCACCATACGTGCTTCTTTAGCCTCTCTTCTCGTCTACATCTTAGCAAAAAGCTTTTCCACTCTGTCTGGCAAGGAGAAACTGTGCCAGCACAAAAAACATCTCCCATCGTGTTCTAGAGGCTGCACGCAGGTCTGCCGAGTGTTTTGCAAGAAGAGAAAGAAAGTTGTCCAAAACAGCTTGCAATCGAATGTTCATGTGAATAGAAAAGGCAGGAGAGTGGTCAGGTACTGTTTTCTCTCACTTGGCAAGCTGCGCACACAATCACAGTGTTGTACAGCTTGTTTCATCACCTTTGCGAAGTTGCCGCTCTCTCCGGCTCCCGGAGACGAAGAAGCTGCTTCTTCGCGCAAAGACGATTCTGCCGCTCACAGTGCTCTGCGGTGTGCGCCTTCTGCCGAAAGACGCCCGGGAGCGGTGCTTAGCTCTGCAGAGCACCGTACCTTCGTCTTTAGCCTCTCTTCTCGTCTACATCTTAGCAAAAAGCTTTTCCACTCTGTCTGGCAAGGAGAAACTGTGCCAGCCCAGAAAACATCTCCCATCGTGTTCTAGAGGCTGCACGGAGGTCTGCCGAGTGTTTTGCAAGAAGAGAAAGAAAGTTGTCCAAAACAGCTTGCAATCGAATGTTCATGTGAATAGAAAAGGCAGGAGAGTGGTCAGGTACTGTTTTCTCTCAGTTAGCACGCTGCGCACACAATCGCAGTGTTGTACAGCTTGTTTCATCACCTTTGCCAAGTTGCCGCTCTCTCCGGCTCCCGGAGACGAAGAAGCTGCTTCTTCGCGCAAAGACGATTCTGCCGCTCACAGTGCTCTGCGGTGTGCGCCTTCTACCGAAAGAGCCCCGGGAGCGGTGCTTAGCTCTGCAGAGCACCGTACCTTCGTCTTTAGCCTCTCTTCTCGTCTACATCTTAGCAAAAAGCTTTTCCACTCTGTCTGGCAAGGAGAAACTGTGCCAGCACAGAAAACATCTCCCATCGTGTTCTAGAGGCTGCACGGAGGTCTGCCGAGTGTTTTGCAAGAAGAGAAAGAAAGTTGTCCAAAACAGCTTGCAATCGAATGTTCATGTGAATAGAAAAGGCAGGAGAGTGGTCAGGTACTGTTTTCTCTCAGTTGGCAAGCTGCGCACACAATCGCAGTGTTGTACAGCTTGTTTCATCACCTTTGCCAAGTTGCCGCTCTCTCCGGCTCCCGGAGACGAAGAAGCTGCTTCTTCGCGCAAAGACGATTCTGCCGCTCACAGTGCTCTGCGGTGTGCGCCTTCTGCCGAAAGAGGTCCGGGAGCGGTGCTTAGCTCTGAGAAGCACCATACGTGCTTCTTTAGCCTTTCTTCTCGTCTACATCTTAGCAAAAAGCTTTTCCACTCTGTCTGGCAAGGAGAAACTGTGCCAGCACAGAAAACATCTCCCATCGTGTTCTAGAGGCTGCACGGAGGTCTGCCGAGTGTTTTGCAAGAAGAGAAAGAAAGTTGTCCAAAACAGCTTGCAATCGAATGTTCACGTGAATAAAAAAGGCAGGAGAGTGGTCAGGTACTGTTTTCTCTCAGTTGGCACGCTGCGCACACAATCGCAGTGTTGTACAGCTTGTTTCATCACCTTTGCGAAGTTGCCGCTCTCTCCGGCTCCCGGAGACGAAGAAGCTGCTTCTTCGCGCAAAGACGATTCTGCCGCTCACAGTGCTCTGCGGTGTGCGCCTTCTGCCGAAAGAGGTCCGGGAGCGGTGCTTAGCTCTGCAGAGCACCGTACCTTCGTCTTTAGCCTCTCTTCTCGTCTACATCTTAGCAAAAAGCTTTTCCACTCTGTCTGGCAAGGAGAAACTGTGCCAGCACAGAAAACATCTCCCATCGTCTTCTAGAGGCTGCACGCAGGTCTGCCGAGTGTTTTGCAAGAAGAGAAAGAAAGTTGTCCAAAACAGCTTGCAATCGAATGTTCACGTGAATAGAAAAGGCAGGAGAGTGGTCAGGTACTGTTTTCTCTCAGTTGGCACGCTGCGCACACAATCGCAGTGTTGTACAGCTTGTTTCATCACCTTTGCCAAGTTGCCGCTCTCTCCGGCTCCCGGAGACGAAGAAGCTGCTTCTTCGCGCAAAGACGATTCTGCCGCTCACAGTGCTCTGCGGTGTGCGCCTTCTGCCGAAAGAGGTCCGGGAGCGGTGCTTAGCTCTGCAGAGCACCGTACCTTCGTCTTTAGCCTCTCTTCTCGTCTACATCTTAGCAAAAAGCTTTTCCACTCTGTCTGGCAAGGAGAAACTGTGCCAGCACAAAAAACATCTCCCATCGTGTTCTAGAGGCTGCACGCAGGTCTGCCGAGTGTTTTGCAAGAAGAGAAAGAAAGTTGTCCAAAACAGCTTGCAATCGAATGTTCATGTGAATAGAAAAGGCAGGAGAGTGGTCAGGTACTGTTTTCTCTCAGTTGGCACGCTGCGCACACAATCGCAGTGTTGTACAGCTTGTTTCATCACCTTTGCGAAGTTGCCGCTCTCTCCGGCTCCCGGAGACGAAGAAGCTGCTTCTTCGCGCAAAGACGATTCTGCCGCTCACAGTGCTCTGCGGTGTGCGCCTTCTGCCGAAAGAGCCCCGGGAGCGGTGCTTAGCTCTGAGAAGCACCATACGTGCTTCTTTAGCCTCTCTTCTCGTCTACATCTTAGCAAAAAGCTTTTCCACTCTGTCTGGCAAGGAGAAACTGTGCCAGCACAGAAAACATCTCCAATCGTGTTCTAGAGGCTGCACGGAGGTCTGCCGAGTGTTTTGCAAGAAGAGAAAGAAAGTTGTCCAAAACAGCTTGCAATCGAATGTTCATGTGAATAGAAAAGGCAGGAGAGTGGTCAGGTACTGTTTTCTGTCACTTGGCAAGCTGCGCACACAATCACAGTGTTGTACAGCTTGTTTCATCACCTTTGCGAAGTTGCCGCTCTCTCCGGCTCCCGGAGACGAAGAAGCTGCTTCTTCGCGCAAAGACGATTCTGCCGCTCACAGTGCTCTGCGGTGTGCGCCTTCTGCCGAAAGAGGCCCGGGAGCGGTGCTTAGCTCTGCAGAGCACCGTACCTTCGTCTTTAGCCTCTCTTCTCGTCTACATCTTAGCAAAAAGCTTTTCCACTCTGTCTGGCAAGGAGAAACTGTGCCAGCCCAGAAAACATCTCCCATCGTGTTCTAGAGGCTGCACGGAGGTCTGCCGAGTGTTTTGCAAGAAGAGAAAGAAAGTTGTCCAAAACAGCTTGCAATCGAATGTTCATGTGAATAGAAAAGGCAGGAGAGTGGTCAGGTACTGTTTTCTCTCAGTTGGCAAGCGGCGCACACAATCGCAGTGTTGTACAGCTTGTTTCATCACCTTTGCGAAGTTGCCGCTCTCTCCGGCTCCCGGAGACGAAGAAGCTGCTTCTTCGCGCAAAGACGATTCTGCCGCTCACAGTGCTCTGCGGTGTGCGCCTTCTGCCGAAAGAGCCCCGGGAGCTGTGCTTAGCTCTGAGAAGCACCATACGTGCTTCTTTAGCCTCTCTTCTCGTCTACATCTTAGCAAAAAGCTTTTCCACTCTGTCTGGCAAGGAGAAACTGTGCCAGCACAGAAAACATCTCCCATCGTGTTCTAGAGGCTGCACGGAGGTCTGCCGAGTGTTTTGCAAGAAGAGAAAGAAAGTTGTCCAAAACAGCTTGCAATCGAATGTTCATGTGAATAGAAAAGGCAGGAGAGTGGTCAGGTACTGTTTTCTCTCAGTTGGCAAGCGGCGCACACAATCGCAGTGTTGTACAGCTTGTTTCATCACCTTTGCCAAGTTGCCGCTCTCTCCGGCTCCCGGAGACGAAGAAGCTGCTTCTTCGCGCAAAGACCATTCTGCCGCTCACAGTGCTCTGCGGTGTGCGCCTTCTGCCGAAAGAGGTCCGGGAGCGGTGCTTAGCTCTGAGAAGCACCATACGTGCTTCTTTAGCCTCTCTTCTGGTCTACATCTTAGCAAAAAGCTTTTCCACTCTGTCTGGCAAGGAGAAACTGTGCCAGCCCAGAAAACATCTCCCATCGTGTTCTAGAGGCTGCACGGAGGTCTGCCGAGTGTTTTGCAAGAAGAGAAAGAAAGTTGTCCAAAACAGCTTGCAATCGAATGTTCACGAGAATAGAAAAGTCAGGAGAGTGGTCAGGTACTGTTTTCTCTCAGTTGGCAAGCTGCGCACACAATCGCAGTGTTGTACAGCTTGTTTCATCACTTTTGCCAAGTTGCCGCTCTCTCCGGCTCCCGGAGACGAAGAAGCTGCTTCTTCGCGCAAAGACGATTCTGCCGCTCACAGTGCTCTGCGGTGTGCGCCTTCTGCCGAAAGAGGTCCGGGAGCGGTGCTTAGCTCTGCAGAGCACCGTACCTTCGTCTTTAGCCTCTCTTCTCGTCTACATCTTAGCAAAAAGCTTTTCCACTCTGTCTGGCAAGGAGAAACTGTGCCAGCACAGAAAACATCTCCCATCGTGTTCTAGAGGCTGCACGCAGGTCTGCCGAGTGTTTTGCAAGAAGAGAAAGAAAGTTGTCCAAAACAGCTTGCAATCGAATGTTCATGTGAATAGAAAAGGCAGGAGAGTGGTCAGGTACTGTTTTCTCTCAGTTGGCACGCTGCGCACACAATCGCAGTGTTGTACAGCTTGTTTCATCACCTTTGCGAAGTTGCCGCTCTCTCCGGCTCCCGGAGACGAAGAAGCTGCTTCTTCGCGCAAAGACGATTCTGCCGCTCACAGTGCTCTGCGGTGTGCGCCTTCTGCCGAAAGAGGCCCGGGAGCGGTGCTTAGCTCTGCAGAGCACCGTACCTTCGTCTTTAGCCTCTCTTCTCGTCTACATCTTAGCAAAAAGCTTTTCCACTCTGTCTGGCAAGGAGAAACTGTGCCAGCCCAGAAAACATCTCCCATCGTGTTCTAGAGGCTGCACGGAGGTCTGCCGAGTGTTTTGCAAGAAGAGAAAGAAAGTTGTCCAAAACAGCTTGCAATCGAATGTTCATGTGAATAGAAAAGGCAGGAGAGTGGTCAGGTACTGTTTTCTCTCAGTTGGCAAGATGCGCACACAATCGCAGTGTTGTACAGCTTGTTTCATCACCTTTGCCAAGTTGCCGCTCTCTCCGGCTCCCGGAGACGAAGAAGCTGCTTCTTCGCGCAAAGACGATTCTGCCGCTCACAGTGCTCTGCGGTGTGCGCCTTCTGCCGAAAGAGCCCCGGGAGCTCTGCTTAGCTCTGAGAAGCACCATACGTGCTTCTTTAGCCTCTCTTCTCGTCTACATCTTAGCAAAAAGCTTTTCCACTCTGTCTGGCAAGGAGAAACTGTGCCAGCACAGAAAACATCTCCCATCGTGTTCTAGAGGCTGCACGGAGGTCTGCCGAGTGTTTTGCAAGAAGAGAAAGAAAGTTGTCCAAAACAGCTTGCAATCGAATGTTCATGTGAATAGAAAAGGCAGGAGAGTGGTCAGGTACTGTTTTCTCTCACTTGGCAAGCTGCGCACACAATCGCAGTGTTGTACAGCTTGTTTCATCACCTTTGCCAAGTTGCCGCTCTCTCCGGCTCCCGGAGACGAAGAAGCTGCTTCTTCGCGCAAAGACGATTCTGCCGCTCACAGTGCTCTGCGGTGTGCGCCTTCTGCCGAAAGAGGTCCGGGAGCGGTGCTTAGCTCTGAGAAGCACCATACGTGCTTCTTTAGCCTTTCTTCTCGTCTACATCTTAGCAAAAAGCTTTTCCACTCTGTCTGGCAAGGAGAAACTGTGCCAGCACAGAAAACATCTCCCATCGTGTTCTAGAGGCTGCACGGAGGTCTGCCGAGTGTTTTGCAAGAAGAGAAAGAAAGTTGTCCAAAACAGCTTGCAATCGAATGTTCACGTGAATAAAAAAGGCAGGAGAGTGGTCAGGTACTGTTTTCTCTCAGTTGGCACGCTGCGCACACAATCGCAGTGTTGTACAGCTTGTTTCATCACCTTTGCGAAGTTGCCGCTCTCTCCGGCTCCCGGAGACGAAGAAGCTGCTTCTTCGCGCAAAGACGATTCTGCCGCTCACAGTGCTCTGCGGTGTGCGCCTTCTGCCGAAAGAGGTCCGGGAGCGGTGCTTAGCTCTGCAGAGCACCGTACCTTCGTCTTTAGCCTCTCTTCTCGTCTACATCTTAGCAAAAAGCTTTTCCACTCTGTCTGGCAAGGAGAAACTGTGCCAGCACAGAAAACATCTCCCATCGTCTTCTAGAGGCTGCACGCAGGTCTGCCGAGTGTTTTGCAAGAAGAGAAAGAAAGTTGTCCAAAACAGCTTGCAATCGAATGTTCACGTGAATAGAAAAGGCAGGAGAGTGGTCAGGTACTGTTTTCTCTCAGTTGGCACGCTGCGCACACAATCGCAGTGTTGTACAGCTTGTTTCATCACCTTTGCCAAGTTGCCGCTCTCTCCGGCTCCCGGAGACGAAGAAGCTGCTTCTTCGCGCAAAGACGATTCTGCCGCTCACAGTGCTCTGCGGTGTGCGCCTTCTGCCGAAAGAGGTCCGGGAGCGGTGCTTAGCTCTGCAGAGCACCGTACCTTCGTCTTTAGCCTCTCTTCTCGTCTACATCTTTGCAAAAAGCTTTTCCACTCTGTCTGGCAAGGAGAAACTGTGCCAGCACAAAAAACATCTCCCATCGTGTTCTAGAGGCTGCACGCAGGTCTGCCGAGTGTTTTGCAAGAAGAGAAAGAAAGTTGTCCAAAACAGCTTGCAATCGAATGTTCATGTGAATAGAAAAGGCAGGAGAGTGGTCAGGTACTGTTTTCTCTCAGTTGGCACGCTGCGCACACAATCGCAGTGTTGTACAGCTTGTTTCATCACCTTTGCGAAGTTGCCGCTCTCTCCGGCTCCCGGAGACGAAGAAGCTGCTTCTTCGCGCAAAGACGATTCTGCCGCTCACAGTGCTCTGCGGTGTGCGCCTTCTGCCGAAAGAGCCCCGGGAGCGGTGCTTAGCTCTGAGAAGCACCATACGTGCTTCTTTAGCCTCTCTTCTCGTCTACATCTTAGCAAAAAGCTTTTCCACTCTGTCTGGCAAGGAGAAACTGTGCCAGCACAGAAAATATCTCCAATCGTGTTCTAGAGGCTGCACGGAGGTCTGCCGAGTGTTTTGCAAGAAGAGAAAGAAAGTTGTCCAAAACAGCTTGCAATCGAATGTTCATGTGAATAGAAAAGGCAGGAGAGTGGTCAGGTACTGTTTTCTCTCACTTGGCAAGCTGCGCACACAATCACAGTGTTGTACAGCTTGTTTCATCACCTTTGCGAAGTTGCCGCTCTCTCCGGCTCCCGGAGACGAAGAAGCTGCTTCTTCGCGCAAAGACGATTCTGCCGCTCACAGTGCTCTGCGGTGTGCGCCTTCTGCCGAAAGAGGCCCGGGAGCGGTGCTTAGCTCTGCAGAGCACCGTACCTTCGTCTTTAGCCTCTCTTCTCGTCTACATCTTAGCAAAAAGCTTTTCCACTCTGTCTGGCAAGGAGAAACTGTGCCAGCACAGAAAACATCTCCCATCGTGTTCTAGAGGCTGCACGGAGGTCTGCCGAGTGTTTTGCAAGAAGAGAAAGAAAGTTGTCCAAAACAGCTTGCAATCGAATGTTCATGTGAATAGAAAAGGCAGGAGAGTGGTCAGGTACTGTTTTCTCTCACTTGGCAAGCGGCGCACACAATCGCAGTGTTGTACAGCTTGTTTCATCACCTTTGCCAAGTTGCCGCTCTCTCCGGCTCCCGGAGACGAAGAAGCTGCTTCTTCGCGCAAAGACGATTCTGCCGCTCACAGTGCTCTGCGGTGTGCGCCTTCTGCCGAAAGAGCCCCGGGAGCTGTGCTTAGCTCTGAGAAGCACCATACGTGCTTCTTTAGCCTCTCTTCTCGTCTACATCTTAGCAAAAAGCTTTTCCACTCTGTCTGGCAAGGAGAAACTGTGCCAGCACAGAAAACATCTCCCATCGTGTTCTAGAGGCTGCACGGAGGTCTGCCGAGTGTTTTGCAAGAAGAGAAAGAAAGTTGTCCAAAACAGCTTGCAATCGAATGTTCATGTGAATAGAAAAGGCAGGAGAGTGGTCAGGTACTGTTTTCTCTCAGTTGGCAAGCTGCGCACACAATCGCAGTGTTGTACAGCTTGTTTCATCACCTTTGCCAAGTTGCCGCTCTCTCCGGCTCCCGGAGACGAAGAAGCTGCTTCTTCGCGCAAAGACGATTCTGCCGCTCACAGTGCTCTGCGGTGTGCGCCTTCTGCCGAAAGAGGTCCGGGAGCGGTGCTTAGCTCTGAGAAGCACCATACGTGCTTCTTTAGCCTTTCTTCTCGTCTACATCTTAGCAAAAAGCTTTTCCACTCTGTCTGGCAAGGAGAAACTGTGCCAGCACAGAAAACATCTCCCATCGTGTTCTAGAGGCTGCACGGAGGTCTGCCGAGTGTTTTGCAAGAAGAGAAAGAAAGTTGTCCAAAACAGCTTGCAATCGAATGTTCATGTGAATAGAAAAGGCAGGAGAGTGGTCAGGTACTGTTTTCTCTCAGTTGGCAAGCTGCGCACACAATCGCAGTGTTGTACAGCTTGTTTCATCACCTTTGCGAAGTTGCCGCTCTCTCCGGCTCCCGGAGACGAAGAAGCTGCTTCTTCGCGCAAAGACGATTCTGCCGCTCACAGTGCTCTGCTGTGTGCGCCTTCTGCCGAAAGAGGCCCGGGAGCGGTGCTTAGCTCTGCAGAGCACCGTACCTTCGTCTTTAGCCTCTCTTCTCGTCTACATCTTAGCAAAAAGCTTTTCCACTCTGTCTGGCAAGGAGAAACTGTGCCAGCCCAGAAAACATCTCCCATCGTGTTCTAGAGGCTGCACGGAGGTCTGCCGAGTGTTTTGCAAGAAGAGAAAGAAAGTTGTCCAAAACAGCTTGCAATCGAATGTTCATGTGAATAGAAAAGGCAGGAGAGTGGTCAGGTACTGTTTTCTCTCAGTTGGCAAGCGGCGCACACAATCGCAGTGTTGTACAGCTTGTTTCATCACCTTTGCGAAGTTGCCGCTCTCTCCGGCTCCCGGAGACGAAGAAGCTGCTTCTTCGCGCAAAGACGATTCTGCCGCTCACAGTGCTCTGCGGTGTGCGCCTTCTGCCGAAAGAGCCCCGGGAGCTCTGCTTAGCTCTGAGAAGCACCATACGTGCTTCTTTAGCCTCTCTTCTCGTCTACATCTTAGCAAAAAGCTTTTCCACTCTGTCTGGCAAGGAGAAACTGTGCCAGCACAGAAAACATCTCCCATCGTGTTCTAGAGGCTGCACGGAGGTCTGCCGAGTGTTTTGCAAGAAGAGAAAGAAAGTTGTCCAAAACAGCTTGCAATCGAATGTTCATGTGAATAGAAAAGGCAGGAGAGTGGTCAGGTACTGTTTTCTCTCACTTGGCAAGCTGCGCACACAATCGCAGTGTTGTACAGCTTGTTTCATCACCTTTGCCAAGTTGCCGCTCTCTCCGGCTCCCGGAGACGAAGAAGCTGCTTCTTCGCGCAAAGACGATTCTGCCGCTCACAGTGCTCTGCGGTGTGCGCCTTCTGCCGAAAGAGGTCCGGGAGCGGTGCTTAGCTCTGAGAAGCACCATACGTGCTTCTTTAGCCTTTCTTCTCGTCTACATCTTAGCAAAAAGCTTTTCCACTCTGTCTGGCAAGGAGAAACTGTGCCAGCACAGAAAACATCTCCCATCGTGTTCTAGAGGCTGCACGGAGGTCTGCCGAGTGTTTTGCAAGAAGAGAAAGAAAGTTGTCCAAAACAGCTTGCAATCGAATGTTCACGTGAATAAAAAAGGCAGGAGAGTGGTCAGGTACTGTTTTCTCTCAGTTGGCACGCTGCGCACACAATCGCAGTGTTGTACAGCTTGTTTCATCACCTTTGCGAAGTTGCCGCTCTCTCCGGCTCCCGGAGACGAAGAAGCTGCTTCTTCGCGCAAAGACGATTCTGCCGCTCACAGTGCTCTGCGGTGTGCGCCTTCTGCCGAAAGAGGTCCGGGAGCGGTGCTTAGCTCTGCAGAGCACCGTACCTTCGTCTTTAGCCTCTCTTCTCGTCTACATCTTAGCAAAAAGCTTTTCCACTCTGTCTGGCAAGGAGAAACTGTGCCAGCACAGAAAACATCTCCCATCGTCTTCTAGAGGCTGCACGCAGGTCTGCCGAGTGTTTTGCAAGAAGAGAAAGAAAGTTGTCCAAAACAGCTTGCAATCGAATGTTCACGTGAATAGAAAAGGCAGGAGAGTGGTCAGGTACTGTTTTCTCTCAGTTGGCACGCTGCGCACACAATCGCAGTGTTGTACAGCTTGTTTCATCACCTTTGCCAAGTTGCCGCTCTCTCCGGCTCCCGGAGACGAAGAAGCTGCTTCTTCGCGCAAAGACGATTCTGCCGCTCACAGTGCTCTGCGGTGTGCGCCTTCTGCCGAAAGAGGTCCGGGAGCGGTGCTTAGCTCTGCAGAGCACCGTACCTTCGTCTTTAGCCTCTCTTCTCGTCTACATCTTTGCAAAAAGCTTTTCCACTCTGTCTGGCAAGGAGAAACTGTGCCAGCACAAAAAACATCTCCCATCGTGTTCTAGAGGCTGCACGCAGGTCTGCCGAGTGTTTTGCAAGAAGAGAAAGAAAGTTGTCCAAAACAGCTTGCAATCGAATGTTCATGTGAATAGAAAAGGCAGGAGAGTGGTCAGGTACTGTTTTCTCTCAGTTGGCACGCTGCGCACACAATCGCAGTGTTGTACAGCTTGTTTCATCACCTTTGCGAAGTTGCCGCTCTCTCCGGCTCCCGGAGACGAAGAAGCTGCTTCTTCGCGCAAAGACGATTCTGCCGCTCACAGTGCTCTGCGGTGTGCGCCTTCTGCCGAAAGAGCCCCGGGAGCGGTGCTTAGCTCTGAGAAGCACCATACGTGCTTCTTTAGCCTCTCTTCTCGTCTACATCTTAGCAAAAAGCTTTTCCACTCTGTCTGGCAAGGAGAAACTGTGCCAGCACAGAAAATATCTCCAATCGTGTTCTAGAGGCTGCACGGAGGTCTGCCGAGTGTTTTGCAAGAAGAGAAAGAAAGTTGTCCAAAACAGCTTGCAATCGAATGTTCATGTGAATAGAAAAGGCAGGAGAGTGGTCAGGTACTGTTTTCTCTCACTTGGCAAGCTGCGCACACAATCACAGTGTTGTACAGCTTGTTTCATCACCTTTGCGAAGTTGCCGCTCTCTCCGGCTCCCGGAGACGAAGAAGCTGCTTCTTCGCGCAAAGACGATTCTGCCGCTCACAGTGCTCTGCGGTGTGCGCCTTCTGCCGAAAGAGGCCCGGGAGCGGTGCTTAGCTCTGCAGAGCACCGTACCTTCGTCTTTAGCCTCTCTTCTCGTCTACATCTTAGCAAAAAGCTTTTCCACTCTGTCTGGCAAGGAGAAACTGTGCCAGCCCAGAAAACATCTCCCATCGTGTTCTAGAGGCTGCACGGAGGTCTGCCGAGTGTTTTGCAAGAAGAGAAAGAAAGTTGTCCAAAACAGCTTGCAATCGAATGTTCATGTGAATAGAAAAGGCAGGAGAGTGGTCAGGTACTGTTTTCTCTCACTTGGCAAGCGGCGCACACAATCGCAGTGTTGTACAGCTTGTTTCATCACCTTTGCCAAGTTGCCGCTCTCTCCGGCTCCCGGAGACGAAGAAGCTGCTTCTTCGCGCAAAGACGATTCTGCCGCTCACAGTGCTCTGCGGTGTGCGCCTTCTGCCGAAAGAGCCCCGGGAGCTGTGCTTAGCTCTGAGAAGCACCATACGTGCTTCTTTAGCCTCTCTTCTCGTCTACATCTTAGCAAAAAGCTTTTCCACTCTGTCTGGCAAGGAGAAACTGTGCCAGCACAGAAAACATCTCCCATCGTGTTCTAGAGGCTGCACGGAGGTCTGCCGAGTGTTTTGCAAGAAGAGAAAGAAAGTTGTCCAAAACAGCTTGCAATCGAATGTTCATGTGAATAGAAAAGGCAGGAGAGTGGTCAGGTACTGTTTTCTCTCAGTTGGCAAGCTGCGCACACAATCGCAGTGTTGTACAGCTTGTTTCATCACCTTTGCCAAGTTGCCGCTCTCTCCGGCTCCCGGAGACGAAGAAGCTGCTTCTTCGCGCAAAGACGATTCTGCCGCTCACAGTGCTCTGCGGTGTGCGCCTTCTGCCGAAAGAGGTCCGGGAGCGGTGCTTAGCTCTGAGAAGCACCATACGTGCTTCTTTAGCCTTTCTTCTCGTCTACATCTTAGCAAAAAGCTTTTCCACTCTGTCTGGCAAGGAGAAACTGTGCCAGCACAGAAAACATCTCCCATCGTGTTCTAGAGGCTGCACGGAGGTCTGCCGAGTGTTTTGCAAGAAGAGAAAGAAAGTTGTCCAAAACAGCTTGCAATCGAATGTTCATGTGAATAGAAAAGGCAGGAGAGTGGTCAGGTACTGTTTTCTCTCAGTTGGCAAGCTGCGCACACAATCGCAGTGTTGTACAGCTTGTTTCATCACCTTTGCGAAGTTGCCGCTCTCTCCGGCTCCCGGAGACGAAGAAGCTGCTTCTTCGCGCAAAGACGATTCTGCCGCTCACAGTGCTCTGCTGTGTGCGCCTTCTGCCGAAAGAGGCCCGGGAGCGGTGCTTAGCTCTGCAGAGCACCGTACCTTCGTCTTTAGCCTCTCTTCTCGTCTACATCTTAGCAAAAAGCTTTTCCACTCTGTCTGGCAAGGAGAAACTGTGCCAGCCCAGAAAACATCTCCCATCGTGTTCTAGAGGCTGCACGGAGGTCTGCCGAGTGTTTTGCAAGAAGAGAAAGAAAGTTGTCCAAAACAGCTTGCAATCGAATGTTCATGTGAATAGAAAAGGCAGGAGAGTGGTCAGGTACTGTTTTCTCTCAGTTGGCAAGCGGCGCACACAATCGCAGTGTTGTACAGCTTGTTTCATCACCTTTGCGAAGTTGCCGCTCTCTCCGGCTCCCGGAGACGAAGAAGCTGCTTCTTCGCGCAAAGACGATTCTGCCGCTCACAGTGCTCTGCGGTGTGCGCCTTCTGCCGAAAGAGCCCCGGGAGCTGTGCTTAGCTCTGAGAAGCACCATACGTGCTTCTTTAGCCTCTCTTCTCGTCTACATCTTAGCAAAAAGCTTTTCCACTCTGTCTGGCAAGGAGAAACTGTGCCAGCACAGAAAACATCTCCCATCGTGTTCTAGAGGCTGCACGGAGGTCTGCCGAGTGTTTTGCAAGAAGAGAAAGAAAGTTGTCCAAAACAGCTTGCAATCGAATGTTCACGAGAATAGAAAAGGCAGGAGAGTGGTCAGGTACTGTTTTCTCTCACTTGGCAAGCTGCGCACACAATCGCAGTGTTGTACAGCTTGTTTCATCACTTTTGCCAAGTTGCCGCTCTCTCCGGCTCCCGGAGACGAAGAAGCTGCTTCTTCGCGCAAAGACGATTCTGCCGCTCACAGTGCTCTGCGGTGTGCGCCTTCTGCCGAAAGAGGTCCGGGAGCGGTGCTTAGCTCTGCAGAGCACCGTACCTTCGTCTTTAGCCTCTCTTCTCGTCTACATCTTAGCAAAAAGCTTTTCCACTCTGTCTGGCAAGGAGAAACTGTGCCAGCACAGAAAACATCTCCCATCGTGTTCTAGAGGCTGCACGGAGGTCTGCCGAGTGTTTTGCAAGAAGAGAAAGAAAGTTGTCCAAAACAGCTTGCAATCGAATGTTCATGTGAATAGAAAAGGCAGGAGAGTGGTCAGGTACTGTTTTCTCTCAGTTGGCACGCTGCGCACACAATCGCAGTGTTGTACAGCTTGTTTCATCACCTTTGCGAAGTTGCCGCTCTCTCCGGCTCCCGGAGACGAAGAAGCTGCTTCTTCGCGCAAAGACGATTCTGCCGCTCACAGTGCTCTGCGGTGTGCGCCTTCTGCCGAAAGAGGTCCGGGAGCGGTGCTTAGCTCTGCAGAGCACCGTACCTTCGTCTTTAGCCTCTCTTCTCGTCTACATCTTAGCAAAAAGCTTTTCCACTCTGTCTGGCAAGGAGAAACTGTGCCAGCCCAGAAAACATCTCCCATCGTGTTCTAGAGGCTGCACGGAGGTCTGCCGAGTGTTTTGCAAGAAGAGAAAGAAAGTTGTCCAAAACAGCTTGCAATCGAATGTTCATGTGAATAGAAAAGGCAGGAGAGTGGTCAGGTACTGTTTTCTCTCAGTTGGCAAGATGCGCACACAATCGCAGTGTTGTACAGCTTGTTTCATCACCTTTGCCAAGTTGCCGCTCTCTCCGGCTCCCGGAGACGAAGAAGCTGCTTCTTCGCGCAAAGACGATTCTGCCGCTCACAGTGCTCTGCGGTGTGCGCCTTCTGCCGAAAGAGCCCCGGGAGCTCTGCTTAGCTCTGAGAAGCACCATACGTGCTTCTTTAGCCTCTCTTCTCGTCTACATCTTAGCAAAAAGCTTTTCCACTCTGTCTGGCAAGGAGAAACTGTGCCAGCACAGAAAACATCTCCCATCGTGTTCTAGAGGCTGCACGGAGGTCTGCCGAGTGTTTTGCAAGAAGAGAAAGAAAGTTGTCCAAAACAGCTTGCAATCGAATGTTCATGTGAATAGAAAAGGCAGGAGAGTGGTCAGGTACTGTTTTCTCTCACTTGGCAAGCTGCGCACACAATCGCAGTGTTGTACAGCTTGTTTCATCACCTTTGCCAAGTTGCCGCTCTCTCCGGCTCCCGGAGACGAAGAAGCTGCTTCTTCGCGCAAAGACGATTCTGCCGCTCACAGTGCTCTGCGGTGTGCGCCTTCTGCCGAAAGAGGTCCGGGAGCGGTGCTTAGCTCTGAGAAGCACCATACGTGCTTCTTTAGCCTTTCTTCTCGTCTACATCTTAGCAAAAAGCTTTTCCACTCTGTCTGGCAAGGAGAAACTGTGCCAGCACAGAAAACATCTCCCATCGTGTTCTAGAGGCTGCACGGAGGTCTGCCGAGTGTTTTGCAAGAAGAGAAAGAAAGTTGTCCAAAACAGCTTGCAATCGAATGTTCATGTGAATAGAAAAGGCAGGAGAGTGGTCAGGTACTGTTTTCTCTCAGTTGGCAAGCTGCGCACACAATCGCAGTGTTGTACAGCTTGTTTCATCACCTTTGCCAAGTTGCCGCTCTCTCCGGCTCCCGGAGACGAAGAAGCTGCTTCTTCGCGCAAAGACGATTCTGCCGCTCACAGTGCTCTGCTGTGTGCGCCTTCTGCCGAAAGAGGCCCGGGAGCGGTGCTTAGCTCTGCAGAGCACCGTACCTTCGTCTTTAGCCTCTCTTCACGTCTACATCTTAGCAAAAAGCTTTTCCACTCTGTCTGGCAAGGAGAAACTGTGCCAGCCCAGAAAACATCTCCCATCGTGTTCTAGAGGCTGCACGCAGGTCTGCCGAGTGTTTTGCAAGAAGAGAAAGAAAGTTGTCCAAAACAGCTTGCAATCGAATGTTCATGTGAATAGAAAAGGCAGGAGAGTGGTCAGGTACTGTTTTCTCTCACTTGGCAAGCGGCGCACACAATCGCAGTGTTGTACAGCTTGTTTCATCACCTTTGCCAAGTTGCCGCTCTCTCCGGCTCCCGGAGACGAAGAAGCTGCTTCTTCGCGCAAAGACGATTCTGCCGCTCACAGTGCTCTGCGGTGTGCGCCTTCTGCCGAAAGAGCCCCGGGAGCTGTGCTTAGCTCTGAGAAGCACCATACGTGCTTCTTTAGCCTCTCTTCTCGTCTACATCTTAGCAAAAAGCTTTTCCACTCTGTCTGGCAAGGAGAAACTGTGCCAGCACAAAAAACATCTCCCATCGTGTTCTAGAGGCTGCACGGAGGTCTGCCGAGTGTTTTGCAAGAAGAGAAAGAAAGTTGTCCAAAACAGCTTGCAATCGAATGTTCATGTGAATAGAAAAGGCAGGAGAGTGGTCAGGTACTGTTTTCTCTCAGTTGGCAAGCTGCGCACACAATCGCAGTGTTGTACAGCTTGTTTCATCACCTTTGCCAAGTTGCCGCTCTCTCCGGCTCCCGGAGACGAAGAAGCTGCTTCTTCGCGCAAAGACGATTCTGCCGCTCACAGTGCTCTGCGGTGTGCGCCTTCTGCCGAAAGAGGTCCGGGAGCGGTGCTTAGCTCTGAGAAGCACCATACGTGCTTCTTTAGCCTTTCTTCTCGTCTACATCTTAGCAAAAATCTTTTCCACTCTGTCTGGCAAGGAGAAACTGTGCCAGCACAGAAAACATCTCCCATCGTGTTCTAGAGGCTGCACGGAGGTCTGCCGAGTGTTTTGCAAGAAGAGAAAGAAAGTTGTCCAAAACAGCTTGCAATCGAATGTTCACGAGAATAGAAAAGGCAGGAGAGTGGTCAGGTACTGTTTTCTCTCAGTTGGCAAGCTGCGCACACAATCGCAGTGTTGTACAGCTTGTTTCATCACCTTTGCCAAGTTGCCGCTCTCTCCGGCTCCCGGAGACGAAGAAGCTGCTTCTTCGCGCAAAGACGATTCTGCCGCTCACAGTGCTCTGCGGTGTGCGCCTTCTGCCGAAAGACGCCCGGGAGCGGTGCTTAGCTCTGCAGAGCACCGTACCTTCGTCTTTAGCCTCTCTTCTCGTCTACATCTTAGCAAAAAGCTTTTCCACTCTGTCTGGCAAGGAGAAACTGTGCCAGCACAAAAAACATCTCCCATCGTGTTCTAGAGGCTGCACGCAGGTCTGCCGAGTGTTTTGCAAGAAGAGAAAGAAAGTTGTCCAAAACAGCTTGCAATCGAATGTTCATGTGAATAGAAAAGGCAGGAGAGTGGTCAGGTACTGTTTTCTCTCAGTTGGCAAGCTGCGCACACAATCGCAGTGTTGTACAGCTTGTTTCATCACCTTTGCCAAGTTGCCGCTCTCTCCGGCTCCCGGAGACGAAGAAGCTGCTTCTTCGCGCAAAGACGATTCTGCCGCTCACAGTGCTCTGCGGTGTGCGCCTTCTGCCGAAAGAGGTCCGGGAGCTGTGCTTAGCTCTGAGAAGCACCATACGTGCTTCTTTAGCCTCTCTTCTCGTCTACATCTTAGCAAAAAGCTTTTCCACTCTGTCTGGCAAGGAGAAACTGTGCCAGCACAGAAAACATCTCCCATCGTGTTCTAGAGGCTGCACGGAGGTCTGCCGAGTGTTTTGCAAGAAGAGAAAGAAAGTTGTCCAAAACAGCTTGCAATCGAATGTTCATGTGAATAGAAAAGGCAGGAGAGTGGTCAGGTACTGTTTTCTCTCAGTTGGCAAGCTGCGCACACAATCGCAGTGTTGTACAGCTTGTTTCATCACCTTTGCCAAGTTGCCGCACTCTCCGGCTCCCGGAGACGAAGAAGCTGCTTCTTCGCGCAAAGACCATTCTGCCGCTCACAGTGCTCTGCGGTGTGCGCCTTCTGCCGAAAGAGCCCCGGGAGCTGTGCTTAGCTCTGAGAAGCACCTTACGTGCTTCTTTAGCCTCTCTTCTCGTCTACATCTTAGCAAAAAGCTTTTCCACTCTGTCTGGCAAGGAGAAACTGTGCCAGCACAGAAAACATCTCCCATCGTCTTCTAGAGGCTGCACGGAGGTCTGCCGAGTGTTTTGCAAGAAGAGAAAGAAAGTTGTCCAAAACAGCTTGCAATCGAATGTTCATGTGAATAGAAAAGGCAGGAGAGTGGTCAGGTACTGTTTTCTCTCAGTTGGCAAGCTGCGCACACAATCGCAGTGTTGTACAGCTTGTTTCATCACCTTTGCCAAGTTGCCGCTCTCTCCGGCTCCCGGAGACGAAGAAGCTGCTTCTTCGCGCAAAGACGATTCTGCCGCTCACAGTGCTCTGCGGTGTGCGCCTTCTGCCGAAAGAGGTCCGGGAGCGGTGCTTAGCTCTGCAGAGCACCGTACCTTCGTCTTTAGCCTCTCTTCTCGTCTACATCTTAGCAAAAAGCTTTTCCACTCTGTCTGGCAAGGAGAAACTGTGCCAGCACAGAAAACATCTCCCATCGTGTTCTAGAGGCTGCACGCAGGTCTGCCGAGTGTTTTGCAAGAAGAGAAAGAAAGTTGTCCAAAACAGCTTGCAATCGAATGTTCATGTGAATAGAAAAGGCAGGAGAGTGGTCAGGTTCTGTTTTCTCTCACTTGGCAAGCTGCGCACACAATCGCAGTGTTGTACAGCTTGTTTCATCACCTTTGCCAAGTTGCCGCTCTCTCCGGCTCCCGGAGACGAAGAAGCTGCTTCTTCGCGCAAAGACGATTCTGCCGCTCACAGTGCTCTGCGGTGTGCGCCTTCTGCCGAAAGAGGTCCGGGAGCGGTGCTTAGCTCTGAGAAGCACCATACGTGCTTCTTTAGCCTCTCTTCTCGTCTACATCTTAGCAAAAAGCTTTTCCACTCTGTCTGGCAAGGAGAAACTGTGCCAGCCCAGAAAACATCTCCCATCGTGTTCTAGAGGCTGCACGGAGGTCTGCCGAGTGTTTTGCAAGAAGAGAAAGAAAGTTGTCCAAAACAGCTTGCAATCGAATGTTCATGTGAATAGAAAAGGCAGGAGAGTGGTCAGGTACTGTTTTCTCTCAGTTGGCAAGCTGCGCACACAATCGCAGTGTTGTACAGCTTGTTTCATCACCTTTGCGAAGTTGCCGCTCTCTCCGGCTCCCGGAGACGAAGAAGCTGCTTCTTCGCGCAAAGACGATTCTGCCGCTCACAGTGCTCTGCGGTGTGCGCCTTCTGCCGAAAGAGGTCCGGGAGCGGTGCTTAGCTCTGAGAAGCACCATACGTGCTTCTTTAGCCTCTCTTCTCGTCTACATCTTAGCAAAAAGCTTTTCCACTCTGTCTGGCAAGGAGAAACTGTGCCAGCACAGAAAACATCTCCCATCGTGTTCTAGAGGCTGCACGCAGGTCTGCCGAGTGTTTTGCAAGAAGAGAAAGAAAGTTGTCCAAAACAGCTTGCAATCGAATGTTCACGAGAATAGAAAAGGCAGGAGAGTGGTCAGGTACTGTTTTCTCTCACTTGGCAAGCTGCGCACACAATCGCAGTGTTGTACAGCTTGTTTCATCACCTTTGCCAAGTTGCCGCTCTCTCCGGCTCCCGGAGACGAAGAAGCTGCTTCTTCGCGCAAAGACGATTCTGCCGCTCACAGTGCTCTGCGGTGTGCGCCTTCTGCCGAAAGAGGTCCGGGAGCGGTGCTTAGCTCTGCAGAGCACCGTACCTTCGTCTTTAGCCTCTCTTCTCGTCTACATCTTAGCAAAAAGCTTTTCCACTCTGTCTGGCAAGGAGAAACTGTGCCAGCCCAGAAAACATCTCCCATCGTGTTCTAGAGGCTGCACGGAGGTCTGCCGAGTGTTTTGCAAGAAGAGAAAGAAAGTTGTCCAAAACAGCTTGCAATCGAATGTTCATGTGAATAGAAAAGGCAGGAGAGTGGTCAGGTACTGTTTTCTCTCAGTTGGCAAGATGCGCACACAATCGCAGTGTTGTACAGCTTGTTTCATCACCTTTGCCAAGTTGCCGCTCTCTCCGGCTCCCGGAGACGAAGAAGCTGCTTCTTCGCGCAAAGACGATTCTGCCGCTCACAGTGCTCTGCGGTGTGCGCCTTCTGCCGAAAGAGCCCCGGGAGCTGTGCTTAGCTCTGAGAAGCACCATACGTGCTTCTTTAGCCTCTCTTCTCGTCTACATCTTAGCAAAAAGCTTTTCCACTCTGTCTGGCAAGGAGAAACTGTGCCAGCACAGAAAACATCTCCCATCGTGTTCTAGAGGCTGCACGGAGGTCTGCCGAGTGTTTTGCAAGAAGAGAAAGAAAGTTGTCCAAAACAGCTTGCAATCGAATGTTCATGTGAATAGAAAAGGCAGGAGAGTGGTCAGGTACTGTTTTCTCTCAGTTGGCAAGCTGCGCACACAATCGCAGTGTTGTACAGCTTGTTTCATCACCTTTGCCAAGTTGCCGCTCTCTCCGGCTCCCGGAGACGAAGAAGCTGCTTCTTCGCGCAAAGACGATTCTGCCGCTCACAGTGCTCTGCGGTGTGCGCCTTCTGCCGAAAGAGGTCCGGGAGCGGTGCTTAGCTCTGAGAAGCACCATACGTGCTTCTTTAGCCTTTCTTCTCGTCTACATCTTAGCAAAAAGCTTTTCCACTCTGTCTGGCAAGGAGAAACTGTGCCAGCACAGAAAACATCTCCCATCGTGTTCTAGAGGCTGCACGGAGGTCTGCCGAGTGTTTTGCAAGAAGAGAAAGAAAGTTGTCCACAACAGCTTGCAATCGAATGTTCATGTGAATAGAAAAGGCAGGAGAGTGGTCAGGTACTGTTTTCTCTCAGTTGGCAAGCTGCGCACACAATCGCAGTGTTGTACAGCTTGTTTCATCACCTTTGCCAAGTTGCCGCTCTCTCCGGCTCCCGGAGACGAAGAAGCTGCTTCTTCGCGCAAAGACGATTCTGCCGCTCACAGTGCTCTGCTGTGTGCGCCTTCTGCCGAAAGAGGCCCGGGAGCGGTGCTTAGCTCTGCAGAGCACCGTACCTTCGTCTTTAGCCTCTCTTCTCGTCTACATCTTAGCAAAAAGCTTTTCCACTCTGTCTGGCAAGGAGAAACTGTGCCAGCCCAGAAAACATCTCCCATCGTGTTCTAGAGGCTGCACGGAGGTCTGCCGAGTGTTTTGCAAGAAGAGAAAGAAAGTTGTCCAAAACAGCTTGCAATCGAATGTTCATGTGAATAGAAAAGGCAGGAGAGTGGTCAGGTACTGTTTTCTCTCAGTTGGCAAGCGGCGCACACAATCGCAGTGTTGTACAGCTTGTTTCATCACCTTTGCGAAGTTGCCGCTCTCTCCGGCTCCCGGAGACGAAGAAGCTGCTTCTTCGCGCAAAGACGATTCTGCCGCTCACAGTGCTCTGCGGTGTGCGCCTTCTGCCGAAAGAGCCCCGGGAGCTGTGCTTAGCTCTGAGAAGCACCATACGTGCTTCTTTAGCCTCTCTTCTCGTCTACATCTTAGCAAAAAGCTTTTCCACTCTGTCTGGCAAGGAGAAACTGTGCCAGCACAGAAAACATCTCCCATCGTGTTCTAGAGGCTGCACGGAGGTCTGCCGAGTGTTTTGCAAGAAGAGAAAGAAAGTTGTCCAAAACAGCTTGCAATCGAATGTTCATGTGAATAGAAAAGGCAGGAGAGTGGTCAGGTACTGTTTTCTCTCAGTTGGCAAGCTGCGCACACAATCGCAGTGTTGTACAGCTTGTTTCATCACCTTTGCCAAGTTGCCGCTCTCTCCGGCTCCCGGAGACGAAGAAGCTGCTTCTTCGCGCAAAGACGATTCTGCCGCTCACAGTGCTCTGCGGTGTGCGCCTTCTGCCGAAAGAGGTCCGGGAGCGGTGCTTAGCTCTGAGAAGCACCATCCGTGCTTCTTTAGCCTTTCTTCTCGTCTACATCTTAGCAAAAAGCTTTTCCACTCTGTCTGGCAAGGAGAAACTGTGCCAGCACAGAAAACATCTCCCATCGTGTTCTAGAGGCTGCACGGAGGTCTGCCGAGTGTTTTGCAAGAAGAGAAAGAAAGTTGTCCAAAACAGCTTGCAATCGAATGTTCACGAGAATAGAAAAGGCAGGAGAGTGGTCAGGTACTGTTTTCTCTCACTTGGCAAGCTGCGCACACAATCGCAGTGTTGTACAGCTTGTTTCATCACCTTTGCCAAGTTGCCACTCTCTCCGGCTCCCGGAGACGAAGAAGCTGCTTCTTCGCGCAAAGACGATTCTGCCGCTCACAGTGCTCTGCGGTGTGCGCCTTCTGCCGAAAGACGCCCGGGAGCGGTGCTTAGATCTGCAGAGCACCGTACCTTCGTCTTTAGCCTCTCTTCTCGTCTACATCTTAGCAAAAAGCTTTTCCACTCTGTCTGGCAAGGAGAAACTGTGCCAGCCCAGAAAACATCTCCCATCGTCTTCTAGAGGCTGCACGGAGGTCTGCCGAGTGTTTTGCAAGAAGAGAAAGAAAGTTGTCCAAAACAGCTTGCAATCGAATGTTCATGTGAATAGAAAAGGCAGGAGAGTGGTCAGGTACTGTTTTCTCTCAGTTGGCAAGATGCGCACACAATCGCAGTGTTGTACAGCTTGTTTCATCACCTTTGCCAAGTTGCCGCTCTCTCCGGCTCCCGGAGACGAAGAAGCTGCTTCTTCGCGCAAAGACGATTCTGCCGCTCACAGTGCTCTGCGGTGTGCGCCTTCGGCCGAAAGAGGTCCGGGAGCTGTGCTTAGCTCTGAGAAGCACCATACGTGCTTCTTTAGCCTCTCTTCTCATCTACATCTTAGCAAAAAGCTTTTCCACTCTGTCTGGCAAGGAGAAACTGTGCCAGCACAGAAAACATCTCCCATCGTGTTCTAGAGGCTGCACGGAGGTCTGCCGAGTGTTTTGCAAGAAGAGAAAGAAAGTTGTCCAAAACAGCTTGCAATCGAATGTTCATGTGAATAGAAAAGGCAGGAGAGTGGTCAGGTACTGTTTTCTCTCAGTTGGCACGCTGCGCACACAATCGCAGTGTTGTACAGCTTGTTTCATCACCTTTGCCAAGTTGCCGCTCTCTCCGGCTCCCGGAGACGAAGAAGCTGCTTCTTCGCGCAAAGACGATTCTGCCGCTCACAGTGCTCTGCGGTGTGCGCCTTCTGCCGAAAGAGGTCCGGGAGCGGTGCTTAGCTCTGCGAAGCACCATACGTGCTTCTTTAGCCTCTCTTCACGTCTACATCTTAGCAAAAAGCTTTTCCACTCTGTCTGGCAAGGAGAAACTGTGCCAGCACAGAAAACATCTCCCATCGTGTTCTAGAGGCTGCACGGAGGTCTGCCGAGTGTTTTGCAAGAAGAGAAAGAAAGTTGTCCAAAACAGCTTGCAATCGAATGTTCATGTGAATAGAAAAGGCAGGAGAGTGGTCAGGTACTGTTTTCTCTCAGTTGGCAAGCGGCGCACACAATCGCAGTGTTGTACAGCTTGTTTCATCACCTTTGCGAAGTTGCCGCTCTCTCCAGCTCCCGGAGACGAAGAAGCTGCTTCTTCGCGCAAAGACGATTCTGCCGCTCACAGTGCTCTGCGGTGTGCGCCTTCTGCCGAAAGAGCCCCGGGAGCTGTGCTTAGCTCTGAGAAGCACCATACGTGCTTCTTTAGCCTCTCTTCTCGTCTACATCTTAGCAAAAAGCTTTTCCACTCTGTCTGGCAAGGAGAAACTGTGCCAGCACAGAAAACATCTCCCATCGTGTTCTAGAGGCTGCACGGAGGTCTGCCGAGTGTTTTGCAAGAAGAGAAAGAAAGTTGTCCAAAACAGCTTGCAATCGAATGTTCATGTGAATAGAAAAGGCAGGAGAGTGGTCAGGTACTGTTTTCTCTCAGTTGGCAAGCTGCGCACACAATCGCAGTGTTGTACAGCTTGTTTCATCACCTTTGCCAAGTTGCCGCTCTCTCCGGCTCCCGGAGACGAAGAAGCTGCTTCTTCGCGCAAAGACGATTCTGCCGCTCACAGTGCTCTGCGGTGTGCGCCTTCTGCCGAAAGAGCCCCGGGAGCGGTGCTTAGCTCTGAGAAGCACCATACGTGCTTCTTTAGCCTTTCTTCTCGTCTACATCTTAGCAAAAAGCTTTTCCACTCTGTCTGGCAAGGAGAAACTGTGCCAGCACAGAAAACATCTCCCATCGTGTTCTAGAGGCTGCACGGAGGTCTGCCGAGTGTTTTGCAAGAAGAGAAAGAAAGTTGTCCAAAACAGCTTGCAATCGAATGTTCACGAGAATAGAAAAGGCAGGAGAGTGGTCAGGTACTGTTTTCTCTCAGTTGGCAAGCTGCGCACACAATCGCAGTGTTGTACAGCTTGTTTCATCACCTTTGCCAAGTTGCCGCTCTCTCCGGCTCCCGGAGACGAAGAAGCTGCTTCTTCGCGCAAAGACGATTCTGCCGCTCACAGTGCTCTGCGGTGTGCGCCTTCTGCCGAAAGACGCCCGGGCGCGGTGCTTAGCTCTGCAGAGCACCGTACCTTCGTCTTTAGCCTCTCTTCTCGTCTACATCTTAGCAAAAAGCTTTTCCACTCTGTCTGGCAAGGAGAAACTGTGCCAGCACAAAAAACATCTCCCATCGTGTTCTAGAGGCTGCACGCAGGTCTGCCGAGTGTTTTGCAAGAAGAGAAAGAAAGTTGTCCAAAACAGCTTGCAATCGAATGTTCATGTGAATAGAAAAGGCAGGAGAGTGGTCAGGTACTGTTTTCTCTCACTTGGCAAGCTGCGCACACAATCGCAGTGTTGTACAGCTTGTTTCATCACCTTTGCCAAGTTGCCGCTCTCTCCGGCTCCCGGAGACGAAGAAGCTGCTTCTTCGCGCAAAGACGATTCTGCCGCTCACAGTGCTCTGCGGTGTGCGCCTTCTGCCGAAAGAGGTCCGGGAGCTGTGCTTAGCTCTGAGAAGCACCATACGTGCTTCTTTAGCCTCTCTTCTCGTCTACATCTTAGCAAAAAGCTTTTCCACTCTGTCTGGCAAGGAGAAACTGTGCCAGCACAGAAAACATCTCCCATCGTGTTCTAGAGGCTGCACGGAGGTCTGCCGAGTGTTTTGCAAGAAGAGAAAGAAAGTTGTCCAAAACAGCTTGCAATCGAATGTTCATGTGAATAGAAAAGGCAGGAGAGTGGTCAGGTACTGTTTTCTCTCAGTTGGCAAGCTGCGCACACAATCGCAGTGTTGTACAGCTTGTTTCATCACCTTTGCCAAGTTGCCGCTCTCTCCGGCTCCCGGAGACGAAGAAGCTGCTTCTTCGCGCAAAGACGATTCTGCCGCTCACAGTGCTCTGCGGTGTGCGCCTTCTGCCGAAAGAGCCCCGGGAGCTGTGCTTAGCTCTGAGAAGCACCTTACGTGCTTCTTTAGCCTCTCTTCTCGTCTACATCTTAGCAAAAAGCTTTTCCACTCTGTCTGGCAAGGAGAAACTGTGCCAGCACAGAAAACATCTCCCATCGTCTTCTAGAGGCTGCACGGAGGTCTGCCGAGTGTTTTGCAAGAAGAGAAAGAAAGTTGTCCAAAACAGCTTGCAATCGAATGTTCATGTGAATAGAAAAGGCAGGAGAGTGGTCAGGTACTGTTTTCTCTCAGTTGGCAAGCTGCGCACACAATCGCAGTGTTGTACAGCTTGTTTCATCACCTTTGCGAAGTTGCCGCTCTCTCCGGCTCCCGGAGACGAAGAAGCTGCTTCTTCGCGCAAAGACGATTCTGCCGCTCACAGTGCTCTGCGGTGTGCGCCTTCTGCCGAAAGAGGTCCGGGAGCGGTGCTTAGCTCTGCAGAGCACCGTACCTTCGTCTTTAGCCTCTCTTCTCGTCTACATCTTAGCAAAAAGCTTTTCCACTCTGTCTGGCAAGGAGAAACTGTGCCAGCACAGAAAACATCTCCCATCGTGTTCTAGAGGCTGCACGGAGGTCTGCCGAGTGTTTTGCAAGAAGAGAAAGAAAGTTGTCCAAAACAGCTTGCAATCGAATGTTCATGTGAATAGAAAAGGCAGGAGAGTGGTCAGGTACTGTTTTCTCTCACTTGGCAAGCTGCGCACACAATCGCAGTGTTGTACAGCTTGTTTCATCACCTTTGCCAAGTTGCCGCTCTCTCCGGCTCCCGGAGACGAAGAAGCTGCTTCTTCGCGCAAAGACGATTCTGCCGCTCACAGTGCTCTGCGGTGTGCGCCTTCTGCCGAAAGAGGTCCGGGAGCGGTGCTTAGCTCTGAGAAGCACCATACGTGCTTCTTTAGCCTTTCTTCTCGTCTACATCTTAGCAAAAAGCTTTTCCACTCTGTCTGGCAAGGAGAAACTGTGCCAGCCCAGAAAACATCTCCCATCGTGTTCTAGAGGCTGCACGGAGGTCTGCCGAGTGTTTTGCAAGAAGAGAAAGAAAGTTGTCCAAAACAGCTTGCAATCGAATGTTCATGTGAATAGAAAAGGCAGGAGAGTGGTCAGGTACTGTTTTCTCTCAGTTGGCAAGCTGCGCACACAATCGCAGTGTTGTACAGCTTGTTTCATCACCTTTGCCAAGTTGCCGCTCTCTCCGGCTCCCGGAGACGAAGAAGCTGCTTCTTCGCGCAAAGACGATTCTGCCGCTCACAGTGCTCTGCTGTGTGCGCCTTCTGCCGAAAGAGGCCCGGGAGCGGTGCTTAGCTCTGCAGAGCACCGTACCTTCGTCTTTAGCCTCTCTTCTCGTCTACATCTTAGCAAAAAGCTTTTCCACTCTGTCTGGCAAGGAGAAACTGTGCCAGCCCAGAAAACATCTCCCATCGTGTTCTAGAGGCTGCACGGAGGTCTGCCGAGTGTTTTGCAAGAAGAGAAAGAAAGTTGTCCAAAACAGCTTGCAATCGAATGTTCATGTGAATAGAAAAGGCAGGAGAGTGGTCAGGTACTGTTTTCTCTCAGTTGGCAAGCGGCGCACACAATCGCAGTGTTGTACAGCTTGTTTCATCACCTTTGCGAAGTTGCCGCTCTCTCCGGCTCCCGGAGACGAAGAAGCTGCTTCTTCGCGCAAAGACGATTCTGCCGCTCACAGTGCTCTGCGGTGTGCGCCTTCTGCCGAAAGAGCCCCGGGAGCTGTGCTTAGCTCTGAGAAGCACCATACGTGCTTCTTTAGCCTCTCTTCTCGTCTACATCTTAGCAAAAAGCTTTTCCACTCTGTCTGGCAAGGAGAAACTGTGCCAGCACAGAAAACATCTCCCATCGTGTTCTAGAGGCTGCACGGAGGTCTGCCGAGTGTTTTGCAAGAAGAGAAAGAAAGTTGTCCAAAACAGCTTGCAATCGAATGTTCATGTGAATAGAAAAGGCAGGAGAGTGGTCAGGTACTGTTTTCTCTCACTTGGCAAGCTGCGCACACAATCGCAGTGTTGTACAGCTTGTTTCATCACCTTTGCCAAGTTGCCGCTCTCTCCGGCTCCCGGAGACGAAGAAGCTGCTTCTTCGCGCAAAGACCATTCTGCCGCTCACAGTGCTCTGCGGTGTGCGCCTTCTGCCGAAAGAGGTCCGGGAGCGGTGCTTAGCTCTGAGAAGCACCATACGTGCTTCTTTAGCCTCTCTTCTCGTCTACATCTTAGCAAAAAGCTTTTCCACTCTGTCTGGCAAGGAGAAACTGTGCCAGCACAGAAAACATCTCCCATCGTGTTCTAGAGGCTGCACGGAGGTCTGCCGAGTGTTTTGCAAGAAGAGAAAGAAAGTTGTCCAAAACAGCTTGCAATCGAATGTTCACGAGAATAGAAAAGGCAGGAGAGTGGTCAGGTACTGTTTTCTCTCAGTTGGCAAGCTGCGCACACAATCGCAGTGTTGTACAGCTTGTTTCATCACCTTTGCCAAGTTGCCGCTCTCTCCGGCTCCCGGAGACGAAGAAGCTGCTTCTTCGCGCAAAGACGATTCTGCCGCTCACAGTGCTCTGCGGTGTGCGCCTTCTGCCGAAAGAGGTCCGGGAGCGGTGCTTAGCTCTGCAGAGCACCGTACCTTCGTCTTTAGCCTCTCTTCTCGTCTACATCTTAGCAAAAAGCTTTTCCACTCTGTCTGGCAAGGAGAAACTGTGCCAGCCCAGAAAACATCTCCCATCGTGTTCTAGAGGCTGCACGGAGGTCTGCCGAGTGTTTTGCAAGAAGAGAAAGAAAGTTGTCCAAAACAGCTTGCAATCGAATGTTCATGTGAATAGAAAAGGCAGGAGAGTGGTCAGGTACTGTTTTCTCTCAGTTGGCAAGATGCGCACACAATCGCAGTGTTGTACAGCTTGTTTCATCACCTTTGCCAAGTTGCCGCTCTCTCCGGCTCCCGGAGACGAAGAAGCTGCTTCTTCGCGCAAAGACGATTCTGCCGCTCACAGTGCTCTGCGGTGTGCGCCTTCTGCCGAAAGAGCCCCGGGAGCTGTGCTTAGCTCTGAGAAGCACCATACGTGCTTCTTTAGCCTCTCTTCTCGTCTACATCTTAGCAAAAAGCTTTTCCACTCTGTCTGGCAAGGAGAAACTGTGCCAGCACAGAAAACATCTCCCATCGTGTTCTAGAGGCTGCACGGAGGTCTGCCGAGTGTTTTGCAAGAAGAGAAAGAAAGTTGTCCAAAACAGCTTGCAATCGAATGTTCATGTGAATAGAAAAGGCAGGAGAGTGGTCAGGTACTGTTTTCTCTCAGTTGGCAAGCTGCGCACACAATCGCAGTGTTGTACAGCTTGTTTCATCACCTTTGCCAAGTTGCCGCTCTCTCCGGCTCCCGGAGACGAAGAAGCTGCTTCTTCGCGCAAAGACGATTCTGCCGCTCACAGTGCTCTGCGGTGTGCGCCTTCTGCCGAAAGAGGTCCGGGACCGGTGCTTAGCTCTGAGAAGCACCATACGTGCTTCTTTAGCCTTTCTTCTCGTCTACATCTTAGCAAAAAGCTTTTCCACTCTGTCTGGCAAGGAGAAACTGTGCCAGCACAGAAAACATCTCCCATCGTGTTCTAGAGGCTGCACGGAGGTCTGCCGAGTGTTTTGCAAGAAGAGAAAGAAAGTTGTCCAAAACAGCTTGCAATCGAATGTTCATGTGAATAGAAAAGGCAGGAGAGTGGTCAGGTACTGTTTTCTCTCACTTGGCAAGCTGCGCACACAATCGCAGTGTTGTACAGCTTGTTTCATCACCTTTGCCAAGTTGCCGCTCTCTCCGGCTCCCGGAGACGAAGAAGCTGCTTCTTCGCGCAAAGACGATTCTGCCGCTCACAGTGCTCTGCGGTGTGCGCCTTCTGCCGAAAGAGGTCCGGGAGCGGTGCTTAGCTCTGAGAAGCACCATACGTGCTTCTTTAGCCTTTCTTCTCGTCTACATCTTAGCAAAAATCTTTTCCACTCTGTCTGGCAAGGAGAAACTGTGCCAGCCCAGAAAACATCTCCCATCGTGTTCTAGAGGCTGCACGGAGGTCTGCCGAGTGTTTTGCAAGAAGAGAAAGAAAGTTGTCCAAAACAGCTTGCAATCGAATGTTCACGTGAATAGAAAAGGCAGGAGAGTGGTCAGGTACTGTTTTCTCTCAGTTGGCAGGCTGCGCACACAATCGCAGTGTTGTACAGCTTGTTTCATCACCTTTGCCAAGTTGCCGCTCTCTCCGGCTCCCGGAGACGAAGAAGCTGCTTCTTCGCGCAAAGACGATTCTGCCGCTCACAGTGCTCTGCGGTGTGCGCCTTCTGCCGAAAGAGGTCCGGGAGCGGTGCTTAGCTCTGCAGAGCACCGTACCTTCGTCTTTAGCCTCTCTTCTCGTCTACATCTTAGCAAAAAGCTTTTCCACTCTGTCTGGCAAGGAGAAACTGTGCCAGCACAAAAAACATCTCCCATCGTGTTCTAGAGGCTGCACGGAGGTCTGCCGAGTGTTTTGCAAGAAGAGAAAGAAAGTTGTCCAAAACAGCTTGCAATCGAATGTTCATGTGAATAGAAAAGGCAGGAGAGTGGTCAGGTACTGTTTTCTCTCACTTGGCAAGCGGCGCACACAATCGCAGTGTTGTACAGCTTGTTTCATCACCTTTGCCAAGTTGCCGCTCTCTCCGGCTCCCGGAGACGAAGAAGCTGCTTCTTCGCGCAAAGACGATTCTGCCGCTCACAGTGCTCTGCGGTGTGCGCCTTCTGCCGAAAGAGGCCCGGGAGCGGTGCTTAGCTCTGCAGAGCACCGTACCTTCGTCTTTAGCCTCTCTTCTCGTCTACATCTTAGCAAAAAGCTTTTCCACTCTGTCTGGCAAGGAGAAACTGTGCCAGCACAGAAAACATCTCCCATCGTGTTCTAGAGGCTGCACGCAGGTCTGCCGAGTGTTTTGCAAGAAGAGAAAGAAAGTTGTCCAAAACAGCTTGCAATCGAATGTTCATGTGAATAGAAAAGGCAGGAGAGTGGTCAGGTACTGTTTTCTCTCAGTTGGCAAGCGGCGCACACAATCGCAGTGTTGTACAGCTTGTTTCATCACCTTTGCCAAGTTGCCGCTCTCTCCGGCTCCCGGAGACGAAGAAGCTGCTTCTTCGCGCAAAGACGATTCTGCCGCTCACAGTGCTCTGCGGTGTGCGCCTTCTGCCGAAAGAGCCCCGGGAGCTGTGCTTAGCTCTGAGAAGCACCATACGTGCTTCTTTAGCCTCTCTTCTCATCTACATCTTAGCAAAAAGCTTTTCCACTCTGTCTGGCAAGGAGAAACTGTGCCAGCACAGAAAACATCTCCCATCGTGTTCTAGAGGCTGCACGCAGGTCTGCCGAGTGTTTTGCAAGAAGAGAAAGAAAGTTGTCCAAAACAGCTTGCAATCGAATGTTCATGTGAATAGAAAAGGCAGGAGAGTGGTCAGGTACTGTTTTCTCTCAGTTGGCAAGCTGCGCACACAATCGCAGTGTTGTACAGCTTGTTTCATCACCTTTGCCAAGTTGCCGCTCTCTCCGGCTCCCGGAGACGAAGAAGCTGCTTCTTCGCGCAAAGACCATTCTGCCGCTCACAGTGCTCTGCGGTGTGCGCCTTCTGCCGAAAGAGCCCCGGGAGCGGTGCTTAGCTCTGAGAAGCACCATACGTGCTTCTTTAGCCTTTCTTCTCGTCTACATCTTAGCAAAAAGCTTTTCCACTCTGTCTGGCAAGGAGAAACTGTGCCAGCACAGAAAACATCTCCCATCGTGTTCTAGAGGCTGCACGCAGGTCTGCCGAGTGTTTTGCAAGAAGAGAAAGAAAGTTGTCCAAAACAGCTTGCAATCGAATGTTCATGTGAATAGAAAAGGCAGGAGAGTGGTCAGGTACTGTTTTCTCTCAGTTGGCACGCTGCGCACACAATCGCAGTGTTGTACAGCTTGTTTCATCACCTTTGCGAAGTTGCCGCTCTCTCCGGCTCCCGGAGACGAAGAAGCTGCTTCTTCGCGCAAAGACGATTCTGCCGCTCACAGTGCTCTGCGGTGTGCGCCTTCTGCCGAAAGACGCCCGGGAGCGGTGGTTAGCTCTGCAGAGCACCGTACCTTCGTCTTTAGCCTCTCTTCTCGTCTACATCTTAGCAAAAAGCTTTTCCACTCTGTCTGGCAAGGAGAAACTGTGCCAGCACAGAAAACATCTCCCATCGTGTTCTAGAGGCTGCACGGAGGTCTGCCGAGTGTTTTGCAAGAAGAGAAAGAAAGTTGTCCAAAACAGCTTGCAATCGAATGTTCATCTGAATAGAAAAGGCAGGAGAGTGGTCAGGTACTGTTTTCTCTCAGTTGGCAAGCGGCGCACACAATCGCAGTGTTGTACAGCTTGTTTCATCACCTTTGCGAAGTTGCCGCTCTCTCCGGCTCCCGGAGACGAAGAAGCTGCTTCTTCGCGCAAAGACGATTCTGCCGCTCACAGTGCTCTGCGGTGTGCGCCTTCTGCCGAAAGAGCCCCGGGAGCTGTGCTTAGCTCTGAGAAGCACCATACGTGCTTCTTTAGCCTCTCTTCTCGTCTACATCTTAGCAAAAAGCTTTTCCACTCTGTCTGGCAAGGAGAAACTGTGCCAGCCCAGAAAACATCTCCCATCGTGTTCTAGAGGCTGCACGGAGGTCTGCCGAGTGTTTTGCAAGAAGAGAAAGAAAGTTGTCCAAAACAGCTTGCAATCGAATGTTCATGTGAATAGAAAAGGCAGGAGAGTGGTCAGGTACTGTTTTCTCTCAGTTGGCAAGCTGCGCACACAATCGCAGTGTTGTACAGCTTGTTTCATCACCTTTGCCAAGTTGCCGCTCTCTCCGGCTCCCGGAGACGAAGAAGCTGCTTCTTCGCGCAAAGACGATTCTGCCGCTCACAGTGCTCTGCGGTGTGCGCCTTCTGCCGAAAGAGGTCCGGGAGCGGTGCTTAGCTCTGAGAAGCACCATACGTGCTTCTTTAGCCTCTCTTCTCGTCTACATCTTAGCAAAAAGCTTTTCCACTCTGTCTGGCAAGGAGAAACTGTGCCAGCACAGAAAACATCTCCCATCGTGTTCTAGAGGCTGCACGGAGGTCTGCCGAGTGTTTTGCAAGAAGAGAAAGAAAGTTGTCCAAAACAGCTTGCAATCGAATGTTCACGAGAATAGAAAAGGCAGGAGAGTGGTCAGGTACTGTTTTCTCTCACTTGGCAAGCTGCGCACACAATCGCAGTGTTGTACAGCTTGTTTCATCACCTTTGCCAAGTTGCCGCTCTCTCCGGCTCCCGGAGACGAAGAAGCTGCTTCTTCGCGCAAAGACGATTCTGCCGCTCACAGTGCTCTGCGGTGTGCGCCTTCTGCCGAAAGAGGTCCGGGAGCGGTGCTTAGCTCTGCAGAGCACCGTACCTTCGTCTTTAGCCTCTCTTCTCGTCTACATCTTAGCAAAAAGCTTTTCCACTCTGTCTGGCAAGGAGAAACTGTGCCAGCCCAGAAAACATCTCCCATCGTGTTCTAGAGGCTGCACGGAGGTCTGCCGAGTGTTTTGCAAGAAGAGAAAGAAAGTTGTCCAAAACAGCTTGCAATCGAATGTTCATGTGAATAGAAAAGGCAGGAGAGTGGTCAGGTACTGTTTTCTCTCAGTTGGCAAGATGCGCACACAATCGCAGTGTTGTACAGCTTGTTTCATCACCTTTGCCAAGTTGCCGCTCTCTCCGGCTCCCGGAGACGAAGAAGCTGCTTCTTCGCGCAAAGACGATTCTGCCGCTCACAGTGCTCTGCGGTGTGCGCCTTCTGCCGAAAGAGCCCCGGGAGCTGTGCTTAGCTCTGAGAAGCACCATACGTGCTTCTTTAGCCTCTCTTCTCGTCTACATCTTAGCAAAAAGCTTTTCCACTCTGTCTGGCAAGGAGAAACTGTGCCAGCACAGAAAACATCTCCCATCGTGTTCTAGAGGCTGCACGGAGGTCTGCCGAGTGTTTTGCAAGAAGAGAAAGAAAGTTGTCCAAAACAGCTTGCAATCGAATGTTCATGTGAATAGAAAAGGCAGGAGAGTGGTCAGGTACTGTTTTCTCTCAGTTGGCAAGCTGCGCACACAATCGCAGTGTTGTACAGCTTGTTTCATCACATTTGCCAAGTTGCCGCTCTCTCCGGCTCCCGGAGACGAAGAAGCTGCTTCTTCGCGCAAAGACGATTCTGCCGCTCACAGTGCTCTGCGGTGTGCGCCTTCTGCCGAAAGAGGTCCGGGAGCGGTGCTTAGCTCTGAGAAGCACCATACGTGCTTCTTTAGCCTTTCTTCTCGTCTACATCTTAGCAAAAAGCTTTTCCACTCTGTCTGGCAAGGAGAAACTGTGCCAGCACAGAAAACATCTCCCATCGTGTTCTAGAGGCTGCACGGAGGTCTGCCGAGTGTTTTGCAAGAAGAGAAAGAAAGTTGTCCACAACAGCTTGCAATCGAATGTTCATGTGAATAGAAAAGGCAGGAGAGTGGTCAGGTACTGTTTTCTCTCAGTTGGCAAGCTGCGCACACAATCGCAGTGTTGTACAGCTTGTTTCATCACCTTTGCCAAGTTGCCGCTCTCTCCGGCTCCCGGAGACGAAGAAGCTGCTTCTTCGCGCAAAGACGATTCTGCCGCTCACAGTGCTCTGCTGTGTGCGCCTTCTGCCGAAAGAGGCCCGGGAGCGGTGCTTAGCTCTGCAGAGCACCGTACCTTCGTCTTTAGCGTCTCTTCTCGTCTACATCTTAGCAAAAAGCTTTTCCACTCTGTCTGGCAAGGAGAAACTGTGCCAGCCCAGAAAACATCTCCCATCGTGTTCTAGAGGCTGCACGGAGGTCTGCCGAGTGTTTTGCAAGAAGAGAAAGAAAGTTGTCCAAAACAGCTTGCAATCGAATGTTCATGTGAATAGAAAAGGCAGGAGAGTGGTCAGGTACTGTTTTCTCTCAGTTGGCAAGCGGCGCACACAATCGCAGTGTTGTACAGCTTGTTTCATCACCTTTGCGAAGTTGCCGCTCTCTCCGGCTCCCGGAGACGAAGAAGCTGCTTCTTCGCGCAAAGACGATTCTGCCGCTCACAGTGCTCTGCGGTGTGCGCCTTCTGCCGAAAGAGCCCCGGGAGCTGTGCTTAGCTCTGAGAAGCACCATACGTGCTTCTTTAGCCTCTCTTCTCGTCTACATCTTAGCAAAAAGCTTTTCCACTCTGTCTGGCAAGGAGAAACTGTGCCAGCACAGAAAACATCTCCCATCGTGTTCTAGAGGCTGCACGGAGGTCTGCCGAGTGTTTTGCAAGAAGAGAAAGAAAGTTGTCCAAAACAGCTTGCAATCGAATGTTCATGTGAATAGAAAAGGCAGGAGAGTGGTCAGGTACTGTTTTCTCTCAGTTGGCAAGCTGCGCACACAATCGCAGTGTTGTACAGCTTGTTTCATCACCTTTGCCAAGTTGCCGCTCTCTCCGGCTCCCGGAGACGAAGAAGCTGCTTCTTCGCGCAAAGACGATTCTGCCGCTCACAGTGCTCTGCGGTGTGCGCCTTCTGCCGAAAGAGGTCCGGGAGCGGTGCTTAGCTCTGAGAAGCACCATCCGTGCTTCTTTAGCCTTTCTTCTCATCTACATCTTAGCAAAAATCTTTTCCACTCTGTCTGGCAAGGAGAAACTGTGCCAGCACAGAAAACATCTCCCATCGTGTTCTAGAGGCTGCACGGAGGTCTGCCGAGTGTTTTGCAAGAAGAGAAAGAAAGTTGTCCAAAACAGCTTGCAATCGAATGTTCATGTGAATAGAAAAGGCAGGAGAGTGGTCAGGTACTGTTTTCTCTCAGTTGGCAAGCTGCGCACACAATCGCAGTGTTGTACAGCTTGTTTCATCACCTTTGCGAAGTTGCCGCTCTCTCCGGCTCCCGGAGACGAAGAAGCTGCTTCTTCGCGCAAAGACGATTCTGCCGCTCACAGTGCTCTGCGGTGTGCGCCTTCTGCCGAAAGAGGTCCGGGAGCTGTGCTTAGCTCTGAGAAGCACCATACGTGCTTCTTTAGCCTCTCTTCTCGTCTACATCTTAGCAAAAAGCTTTTCCACTCTGTCTGGCAAGGAGAAACTGTGCCAGCACAGAAAACATCTCCCATCGTGTTCTAGAGGCTGCACGGAGGTCTGCCGAGTGTTTTGCAAGAAGAGAAAGAAAGTTGTCCAAAACAGCTTGCAATCGAATGTTCATGTGAATAGAAAAGGCAGGAGAGTGGTCAGGTACTGTTTTCTCTCAGTTGGCAAGCTGCGCACACAATCGCAGTGTTGTACAGCTTGTTTCATCACCTTTGCGAAGTTGCCGCTCTCTCCGGCTCCCGGAGACGAAGAAGCTGCTTCTTCGCGCAAAGACGATTCTGCCGCTCACAGTGCTCTGCGGTGTGCGCCTTCTGCCGAAAGAGCCCCGGGAGCTGTGCTTAGCTCTGAGAAGCACCATACGTGCTTCTTTAGCCTCTCTTCTCGTCTACATCTTAGCAAAAAGCTTTTCCACTCTGTCTGGCAAGGAGAAACTGTGCCAGCACAGAAAACATCTCCCATCGTGTTCTAGAGGCTGCACGGAGGTCTGCCGAGTGTTTTGCAAGAAGAGAAAGAAAGTTGTCCAAAACAGCTTGCAATCGAATGTTCATGTGAATAGAAAAGGCAGGAGAGTGGTCAGGTACTGTTTTCTCTCAGTTGGCAAGCTGCGCACACAATCGCAGTGTTGTACAGCTTGTTTCATCACCTTTGCGAAGTTGCCGCTCTCTCCGGCTCCCGGAGACGAAGAAGCTGCTTCTTCGCGCAAAGACGATTCTGCCGCTCACAGTGCTCTGCGGTGTGCGCCTTCTGCCGAAAGACGCCCGGGAGCGGTGCTTAGCTCTGCAGAGCACCGTACCTTCGTCTTTAGCCTCTCTTCTCGTCTACATCTTAGCAAAAAGCTTTTCCACTCTGTCTGGCAAGGAGAAACTGTGCCAGCCCAGAAAACATCTCCCATCGTGTTCTAGAGGCTGCACGGAGGTCTGCCGAGTGTTTTGCAAGAAGAGAAAGAAAGTTGTCCAAAACAGCTTGCAATCGAATGTTCATGTGAATAGAAAAGGCAGGAGAGTGGTCAGGTACTGTTTTCTCTCACTTGGCAAGCTGCGCACACAATCGCAGTGTTGTACAGCTTGTTTCATCACCTTTGCCAAGTTGCCGCTCTCTCCGGCTCCCGGAGACGAAGAAGCTGCTTCTTCGCGCAAAGACGATTCTGCCGCTCACAGTGCTCTGCGGTGTGCGCCTTCTGCCGAAAGAGGTCCGGGAGCGGTGCTTAGCTCTGAAAAGCACCATACGTGCTTCTTTAGCCTTTCTTCTCGTCTACATCTTAGCAAAAATCTTTTCCACTCTGTCTGGCAAGGAGAAACTGTGCCAGCACAGAAAACATCTCCCATCGTGTTCTAGAGGCTGCACGGAGGTCTGCCGAGTGTTTTGCAAGAAGAGAAAGAAAGTTGTCCAAAACAGCTTGCAATCGAATGTTCACGTGAATAGAAAACGCAGGAGAGTGGTCAGGTACTGTTTTCTCTCAGTTGGCACGCTGCGCACACAATCGCAGTGTTGTACAGCTTGTTTCATCACCTTTGCCAAGTTGCCGCTCTCTCCGGCTCCCGGAGACGAAGAAGCTGCTTCTTCGCGCAAAGACGATTCTGCCGCTCACAGTGCTCTGCGGTGTGCGCCTTCTGCCGAAAGAGGTCCGGGAGCGGTGCTTAGCTCTGCAGAGCACCGTACCTTCGTCTTTAGCCTCTCTTCTCGTCTACATCTTAGCAAAAAGCTTTTCCACTCTGTCTGGCAAGGAGAAACTGTGCCAGCACAAAAAACATCTCCCATCGTGTTCTAGAGGCTGCACGCAGGTCTGCCGAGTGTTTTGCAAGAAGAGAAAGAAAGTTGTCCAAAACAGCTTGCAATCGAATGTTCATGTGAATAGAAAAGGCAGGAGAGTGGTCAGGTACTGTTTTCTCTCAGTTGGCAAGCGGCGCACACAATCGCAGTGTTGTACAGCTTGTTTCATCACCTTTGCGAAGTTGCCGCTCTCTCCGGCTCCCGGAGACGAAGAAGCTGCTTCTTCGCGCAAAGACGATTCTGCCGCTCACAGTGCTCTGCGGTGTGCGCCTTCTGCCGAAAGAGCCCCGGGAGCTGTGCTTAGCTCTGAGAAGCACCATACGTGCTTCTTTAGCCTCTCTTCTCATCTACATCTTAGCAAAAAGCTTTTCCACTCTGTCTGGCAAGGAGAAACTGTGCCAGCACAGAAAACATCTCCCATCGTGTTCTAGAGGCTGCACGCAGGTCTGCCGAGTGTTTTGCAAGAAGAGAAAGAAAGTTGTCCAAAACAGCTTGCAATCGAATGTTCATGTGAATAGAAAAGGCAGGAGAGTGGTCAGGTACTGTTTTCTCTCAGTTGGCAAGCTGCGCACACAATCGCACTGTTGTACAGCTTGTTTCATCACCTTTGCGAAGTTGCCGCTCTCTCCGGCTCCCGGAGACGAAGAAGCTGCTTCTTCGCGCAAAGACGATTCTGCCGCTCACAGTGCTCTGCGGTGTGCGCCTTCTGCCGAAAGACGCCCGGGAGCGGTGCTTAGCTCTGCAGAGCACCGTACCTTCGTCTTTAGCCTCTCTTCTCGTCTACATCTTAGCAAAAAGCTTTTCCACTCTGTCTGGCAAGGAGAAACTGTGCCAGCACAAAAAACATCTCCCATCGTGTTCTAGAGGCTGCACGCAGGTCTGCCGAGTGTTTTGCAAGAAGAGAAAGAAAGTTGTCCAAAACAGCTTGCAATCGAATGTTCATGTGAATAGAAAAGGCAGGAGAGTGGTCAGGTACTGTTTTCTCTCAGTTGGCAAGCTGCGCACACAATCGCAGTGTTGTACAGCTTGTTTCATCACCTTTGCCAAGTTGCCGCTCTCTCCGGCTCCCGGAGACGAAGAAGCTGCTTCTTCGCGCAAAGACGATTCTGCCGCTCACAGTGCTCTGCGGTGTGCGCCTTCTGCCGAAAGAGCCCCGGGAGCTGTGCTTAGCTCTGAGAAGCACCTTACGTGCTTCTTTAGCCTCTCTTCTCGTCTACATCTTAGCAAAAAGCTTTTCCACTCTGTCTGGCAAGGAGAAACTGTGCCAGCACAGAAAACATCTCCCATCGTGTTCTAGAGGCTGCACGGAGGTCTGCCGAGTGTTCTTCAAGAAGAGAAAGAAAGTTGTCCAAAACAGCTTGCAATCGAATGTTCATGTGAATAGAAAAGGCAGGAGAGTGGTCAGGTACTGTTTTCTCTCAGTTGGCAAGCTGCGCACACAATCGCAGTGTTGTACAGCTTGTTTCATCACCTTTGCGAAGTTGCCGCTCTCTCCGGCTCCCGGAGACGAAGAAGCTGCTTCTTCGCGCAAAGACGATTCTGCCGCTCACAGTGCTCTGCGGTGTGCGCCTTCTGCCGAAAGAGCCCCGGGAGCTCTGCTTAGCTCTGCAGAGCACCGTACCTTCGTCTTTAGCCTCTCTTCTCGTCTACATCTTAGCAAAAAGCTTTTCCACTCTGTCTGGCAAGGAGAAACTGTGCCAGCACAGAAAACATCTCCCATCGTGTTCTAGAGGCTGCACGGAGGTCTGCCGAGTGTTTTGCAAGAAGAGAAAGAAAGTTGTCCAAAACAGCTTGCAATCGAATGTTCATGTGAATAGAAAAGGCAGGAGAGTGGTCAGGTACTGTTTTCTCTCAGTTGGCACGCTGCGCACACAATCGCAGTGTTGTACAGCTTGTTTCATCACCTTTGCGAAGTTGCCGCTCTCTCCGGCTCCCGGAGACGAAGAAGCTGCTTCTTCGCGCAAAGACGATTCTGCCGCTCACAGTGCTCTGCGGTGTGCGCCTTCTACCGAAAGAGCCCCGGGAGCGGTGCTTAGCTCTGCAGAGCACCGTACCTTCGTCTTTAGCCTCTCTTCTCGTCTACATCTTAGCAAAAAGCTTTTCCACTCTGTCTGGCAAGGAGAAACTGTGCCAGCACAAAAAACATCTCCCATCGTGTTCTAGAGGCTGCACGGAGGTCTGCCGAGTGTTTTGCAAGAAGAGAAAGAAAGTTGTCCAAAACAGCTTGCAATCGAATGTTCATGTGAATAGAAAAGGCAGGAGAGTGGTCAGGTACTGTTTTCTCTCAGTTGGCAAGCTGCGCACACAATCGCAGTGTTGTACAGCTTGTTTCATCACCTTTGCGAAGTTGCCGCTCTCTCCGGCTCCCGGAGACGAAGAAGCTGCTTCTTCGCGCAAAGACGATTCTGCCGCTCACAGTGCTCTGCGGTGTGCGCCTTCTGCCGAAAGAGGTCCGGGAGCGGTGCTTAGCTCTGAGAAGCACCATACGTGCTTCTTTAGCCTCTCTTCTCGTCTACATCTTAGCAAAAAGCTTTTCCACTCTGTCTGGCAAGGAGAAACTGTGCCAGCACAGAAAACATCTCCCATCGTCTTCTAGAGGCTGCACGGAGGTCTGCCGAGTGTTTTGCAAGAAGAGAAAGAAAGTTGTCCAAAACAGCTTGCAATCGAATGTTCATGTGAATAGAAAAGGCAGGAGAGTGGTCAGGTACTGTTTTCTCTCAGTTGGCACGCTGCGCACACAATCGCAGTGTTGTACAGCTTGTTTCATCACCTTTGCGAAGTTGCCGCTCTCTCCGGCTCCCGGAGACGAAGAAGCTGCTTCTTCGCGCAAAGACGATTCTGCCGCTCACAGTGCTCTGCGGTGTGCGCCTTCTACCGAAAGAGCCCCGGGAGCGGTGCTTAGCTCTGCAGAGCACCGTACCTTCGTCTTTAGCCTCTCTTCTCGTCTACATCTTAGCAAAAAGCTTTTCCACTCTGTCTGGCAAGGAGAAACTGTGCCAGCACAAAAAACATCTCCCATCGTGTTCTAGAGGCTGCACGGAGGTCTGCCGAGTGTTTTGCAAGAAGAGAAAGAAAGTTGTCCAAAACAGCTTGCAATCGAATGTTCATGTGAATAGAAAAGGCAGGAGAGTGGTCAGGTACTGTTTTCTCTCAGTTGGCAAGCTGCGCACACAATCGCAGTGTTGTACAGCTTGTTTCATCACCTTTGCCAAGTTGCCGCTCTCTCCGGCTCCCGGAGACGAAGAAGCTGCTTCTTCGCGCAAAGACGATTCTGCCGCTCACAGTGCTCTGCGGTGTGCGCCTTCTGCCGAAAGAGGTCCGGGAGCGGTGCTTAGCTCTGCAGAGCACCGTACCTTCGTCTTTAGCCTCTCTTCTCGTCTACATCTTAGCAAAAAGCTTTTCCACTCTGTCTGGCAAGGAGAAACTGTGCCAGCCCAGAAAACATCTCCCATCGTGTTCTAGAGGCTGCACGGAGGTCTGCCGAGTGTTTTGCAAGAAGAGAAAGAAAGTTGTCCAAAACAGCTTGCAATCGAATGTTCATGTGAATAGAAAAGGCAGGAGAGTGGTCAGGTACTGTTTTCTCTCAGTTGGCACGCTGCGCACACAATCGCAGTGTTGTACAGCTTGTTTCATCACCTTTGCGAAGTTGCCGCTCTCTCCGGCTCCCGGAGACGAAGAAGCTGCTTCTTCGCGCAAAGACGATTCTGCCGCTCACAGTGCTCTGCGGTGTGCGCCTTCTGCCGAAAGACGCCCGGGAGCGGTGCTTAGCTCTGAGAAGCACCATACGTGCTTCTTTAGCCTCTCTTCTCGTCTACATCTTAGCAAAAAGCTTTTCCACTCTGTCTGGCAAGGAGAAACTGTGCCAGCACAGAAAACATCTCCCATCGTGTTCTAGAGGCTGCACGGAGGTCTGCCGAGTGTTTTGCAAGAAGAGAAAGAAAGTTGTCCAAAACAGCTTGCAATCGAATGTTCATCTGAATAGAAAAGGCAGGAGAGTGGTCAGGTACTGTTTTCTCTCAGTTGGCAAGCTGCGCACACAATCGCAGTGTTGTACAGCTTGTTTCATCACCTTTGCGAAGTTGCCGCTCTCTCCGGCTCCCGGAGACGAAGAAGCTGCTTCTTCGCGCAAAGACGATTCTGCCGCTCACAGTGCTCTGCTGTGTGCGCCTTCTGCCGAAAGAGGTCCGGGAGCGGTGCTTAGCTCTGCAGAGCACCGTACCTTCGTCTTTAGCCTCTCTTCTCGTCTACATCTTAGCAAAAAGCTTTTCCACTCTGTCTGGCAAGGAGAAACTGTGCCAGCCCAGAAATCATCTCCCATCGTGTTCTAGAGGCTGCACGGAGGTCTGCCGAGTGTTTTGCAAGAAGAGAAAGAAAGTTGTCCAAAACAGCTTGCAATCGAATGTTCATGTGAATAGAAAAGGCAGGAGAGTGGTCAGGTACTGTTTTCTCTCAGTTGGCACGCTGCGCACACAATCGCAGTGTTGTACAGCTTGTTTCATCACCTTTGCGAAGTTGCCGCTCTCTCCGGCTCCCGGAGACGAAGAAGCTGCTTCTTCGCGCAAAGACGATTCTGCCGCTCACAGTGCTCTGCGGTGTGCGCCTTCTGCCGAAAGACGCCCGGGAGCGGTGCTTAGCTCTGCAGAGCACCGTACCTTCGTCTTTAGCCTCTCTTCTCGTCTACATCTTAGCAAAAAGCTTTTCCACTCTGTCTGGCAAGGAGAAACTGTGCCAGCACAGAAAACATCTCCCATCGTCTTCTAGAGGCTGCACGGAGGTCTGCCGAGTGTTTTGCAAGAAGAGAAAGAAAGTTGTCCAAAACAGCTTGCAATCGAATGTTCATGTGACTAGAAAAGGCAGGAGAGTGGTCAGGTACTGTTTTCTCTCACTTGGCAAGCTGCGAACACAATCGCAGTGTTGTACAGCTTGTTTCATCACCTTTGCGAAGTTGCCGCTCTCTCCGGCTCCCGGAGACGAAGAAGCTGCTTCTTCGCGCAAAGACGATTCTGCCGCTCACAGTGCTCTGCGGTGTGCGCCTTCTGCCGAAAGAGGTCCGGGAGCGGTGCTTAGCTCTGAGAAGCACCATACGTGCTTCTTTAGCCTTTCTTCTCGTCTACATCTTAGCAAAAAGCTTTTCCACTCTGTCTGGCAAGGAGAAACTGTGCCAGCACAGAAAACATCTCCCATCGTCTTCTAGAGGCTGCACGGAGGTCTGCCGAGTGTTTTGCAAGAAGAGAAAGAAAGTTGTCCAAAACAGCTTGCAATCGAATGTTCATGTGAATAGAAAAGGCAGGAGAGTGGTCAGGTACTGTTTTCTCTCAGTTGGCAAGCTGCGCACACAATCGCACTGTTGTACAGCTTGTTTCATCACCTTTGCGAAGTTGCCGCTCTCTCCGGCTCCCGGAGACGAAGAAGCTGCTTCTTCGCGCAAAGACGATTCTGCCGCTCACAGTGCTCTGCGGTGTGCGCCTTCTGCCGAAAGACGCCCGGGAGCGGTGCTTAGCTCTGCAGAGCACCGTACCTTCGTCTTTAGCCTCTCTTCTCGTCTACATCTTAGCAAAAAGCTTTTCCACTCTGTCTGGCAAGGAGAAACTGTGCCAGCACAAAAAACATCTCCCATCGTGTTCTAGAGGCTGCACGCAGGTCTGCCGAGTGTTTTGCAAGAAGAGAAAGAAAGTTGTCCAAAACAGCTTGCAATCGAATGTTCATGTGAATAGAAAAGGCAGGAGAGTGGTCAGGTACTGTTTTCTCTCAGTTGGCAAGCTGCGCACACAATCGCAGTGTTGTACAGCTTGTTTCATCACCTTTGCCAAGTTGCCGCTCTCTCCGGCTCCCGGAGACGAAGAAGCTGCTTCTTCGCGCAAAGACGATTCTGCCGCTCACAGTGCTCTGCGGTGTGCGCCTTCTGCCGAAAGACGCCCGGGAGCGGTGCTTAGCTCTGCAGAGCACCGTACCTTCGTCTTTAGCCTCTCTTCTCGTCTACATCTTAGCAAAAAGCTTTTCCACTCTGTCTGGCAAGGAGAAACTGTGCCAGCACAGAAAACATCTCCCATCGTGTTCTAGAGGCTGCACGGAGGTCTGCCGAGTGTTTTGCAAGAAGAGAAAGAAAGTTGTCCAAAACAGCTTGCAATCGAATGTTCATGTGAATAGAAAAGGCAGGAGAGTGGTCAGGTACTGTTTTCTCTCAGTTGGCACGCTGCGCACACAATCGCAGTGTTGTACAGCTTGTTTCATCACCTTTGCGAAGTTGCCGCTCTCTCCGGCTCCCGGAGACGAAGAAGCTGCTTCTTCGCGCAAAGACGATTCTGCCGCTCACAGTGCTCTGCGGTGTGCGCCTTCTGCCGAAAGACGCCCGGGAGCGGTGCTTAGCTCTGAGAAGCACCATACGTGCTTCTTTAGCCTCTCTTCTCGTCTACATCTTAGCAAAAAGCTTTTCCACTCTGTCTGGCAAGGAGAAACTGTGCCAGCACAGAAAACATCTCCCATCGTGTTCTAGAGGCTGCACGGAGGTCTGCCGAGTGTTTTGCAAGAAGAGAAAGAAAGTTGTCCAAAACAGCTTGCAATCGAATGTTCATCTGAATAGAAAAGGCAGGAGAGTGGTCAGGTACTGTTTTCTCTCAGTTGGCAAGCTGCGCACACAATCGCAGTGTTGTACAGCTTGTTTCATCACCTTTGCCAAGTTGCCGCTCTCTCCGGCTCCCGGAGACGAAGAAGCTGCTTCTTCGCGCAAAGACGATTCTGCCGCTCACAGTGCTCTGCTGTGTGCGCCTTCTGCCGAAAGAGGTCCGGGAGCGGTGCTTAGCTCTGCAGAGCACCGTACCTTCGTCTTTAGCCTCTCTTCTCGTCTACATCTTAGCAAAAAGCTTTTCCACTCTGTCTGGCAAGGAGAAACTGTGCCAGCACAGAAAACATCTCCCATCGTGTTCTAGAGGCTGCACGGAGGTCTGCCGAGTGTTTTGCAAGAAGAGAAAGAAAGTTGTCCAAAACAGCTTGCAATCGAATGTTCATGTGAATAGAAAAGGCAGGAGAGTGGTCAGGTACTGTTTTCTCTCAGTTGGCACGCTGCGCACACAATCGCAGTGTTGTACAGCTTGTTTCATCACCTTTGCGAAGTTGCCGCTCTCTCCGGCTCCCGGAGACGAAGAAGCTGCTTCTTCGCGCAAAGACGATTCTGCCGCTCACAGTGCTCTGCGGTGTGCGCCTTCTGCCGAAAGACGCCCGGGAGCGGTGCTTAGCTCTGCAGAGCACCGTACCTTCGTCTTTAGCCTCTCTTCTCGTCTACATCTTAGCAAAAAGCTTTTCCACTCTGTCTGGCAAGGAGAAACTGTGCCAGCACAGAAAACATCTCCCATCGTGTTCTAGAGGCTGCACGGAGGTCTGCCGAGTGTTTTGCAAGAAGAGAAAGAAAGTTGTCCAAAACAGCTTGCAATCGAATGTTCATGTGACTAGAAAAGGCAGGAGAGTGGTCAGGTACTGTTTTCTCTCACTTGGCAAGCTGCGAACACAATCGCAGTGTTGTACAGCTTGTTTCATCACCTTTGCGAAGTTGCCGCTCTCTCCGGCTCCCGGAGACGAAGAAGCTGCTTCTTCGCGCAAAGACGATTCTGCCGCTCACAGTGCTCTGCGGTGTGCGCCTTCTGCCGAAAGAGGTCCGGGAGCGGTGCTTAGCTCTGAGAAGCACCATACGTGCTTCTTTAGCCTTTCTTCTCGTCTACATCTTAGCAAAAAGCTTTTCCACTCTGTCTGGCAAGGAGAAACTGTGCCAGCACAGAAAACATCTCCCATCGTCTTCTAGACGCTGCACGGAGGTCTGCCGAGTGTTTTGCAAGAAGAGAAAGAAAGTTGTCCAAAACAGCTTGCAATCGAATGTTCATGTGAATAGAAAAGGCAGGAGAGTGGTCAGGTACTGTTTTCTCTCAGTTGGCAAGCTGCGCACACAATCGCACTGTTGTACAGCTTGTTTCATCACCTTTGCGAAGTTGCCGCTCTCTCCGGCTCCCGGAGACGAAGAAGCTGCTTCTTCGCGCAAAGACGATTCTGCCGCTCACAGTGCTCTGCGGTGTGCGCCTTCTGCCGAAAGACGCCCGGGAGCGGTGCTTAGCTCTGCAGAGCACCGTACCTTCGTCTTTAGCCTCTCTTCTCGTCTACATCTTAGCAAAAAGCTTTTCCACTCTGTCTGGCAAGGAGAAACTGTGCCAGCACAAAAAACATCTCCCATCGTGTTCTAGAGGCTGCACGCAGGTCTGCCGAGTGTTTTGCAAGAAGAGAAAGAAAGTTGTCCAAAACAGCTTGCAATCGAATGTTCATGTGAATAGAAAAGGCAGGAGAGTGGTCAGGTACTGTTTTCTCTCAGTTGGCAAGCTGCGCACACAATCGCAGTGTTGTACAGCTTGTTTCATCACCTTTGCCAAGTTGCCGCTCTCTCCGGCTCCCGGAGACGAAGAAGCTGCTTCTTCGCGCAAAGACGATTCTGCCGCTCACAGTGCTCTGCGGTGTGCGCCTTCTGCCGAAAGACGCCCGGGAGCGGTGCTTAGCTCTGCAGAGCACCGTACCTTCGTCTTTAGCCTCTCTTCTCGTCTACATCTTAGCAAAAAGCTTTTCCACTCTGTCTGGCAAGGAGAAACTGTGCCAGCACAGAAAACATCTCCCATCGTGTTCTAGAGGCTGCACGGAGGTCTGCCGAGTGTTTTGCAAGAAGAGAAAGAAAGTTGTCCAAAACAGCTTGCAATCGAATGTTCATGTGAATAGAAAAGGCAGGAGAGTGGTCAGGTACTGTTTTCTCTCAGTTAGCACGCTGCGCACACAATCGCAGTGTTGTACAGCTTGTTTCTTCACCTTTGCCAAGTTGCCGCTCTCTCCGGCTCCCGGAGACGAAGAAGCTGCTTCTTCGCGCAAAGACGATTCTGCCGCTCACAGTGCTCTGCGGTGTGCGCCTTCTGCCGAAAGAGCCCCGGGAGCTGTGCTTAGCTCTGAGAAGCACCTTACGTGCTTCTTTAGCCTCTCTTCTCGTCTACATCTTAGCAAAAAGCTTTTCCACTCTGTCTGGCAAGGAGAAACTGTGCCAGCACAGAAAACATCTCCCATCGTCTTCTAGAGGCTGCACGGAGGTCTGCCGAGTGTTTTGCAAGAAGAGAAAGAAAGTTGTCCAAAACAGCTTGCAATCGAATGTTCATGTGAATAGAAAAGGCAGGAGAGTGGTCAGGTACTGTTTTCTCTCAGTTGGCAAGCTGCGCACACAATCGCAGTGTTGTACAGCTTGTTTCATCACCTTTGCCAAGTTGCCGCTCTCTCCGGCTCCCGGAGACGAAGAAGCTGCTTCTTCGCGCAAAGACGATTCTGCCGCTCACAGTGCTCTGCGGTGTGCGCCTTCTGCCGAAAGAGGCCCGGGAGTGGTGCTTAGCTCTGCAGAGCACCGTACCTTCGTCTTTAGCCTCTCTTCTCGTCTACATCTTAGCAAAAAGCTTTTCCACTCTGTCTGGCAAGGAGAAACTGTGCCAGCACAGAAAACATCTCCCATCGTCTTCTAGAAGCTGCACGGAGGTCTGCCGAGTGTTTTGCAAGAAGAGAAAGAAAGTTGTCCAAAACAGCTTGCAATCGAATGTTCATGTGAATAGAAAAGGCAGGAGAGTGGTCAGGTACTGTTTTCTCTCACTTGGCACGCTGCGCACACAATCGCAGTGTTGTACAGCTTGTTTCATCACCTTTGCGAAGTTGCCGCTCTCTCCGGCTCCCGGAGACGAAGAAGCTGCTTCTTCGCGCAAAGACGATTCTGCCGCTCACAGTGCTCTGCGGTGTGCGCCTTCTGCCGAAAGAGCCCCGGGAGCTGTGCTTAGCTCTGAGAAGCACCATACGTGCTTCTTTAGCCTCTCTTCTCGTCTACATCTTAGCAAAAAGCTTTTCCACTCTGTCTGGCAAGGAGAAACTGTGCCAGCACAGAAAACATCTCCCATCGTGTTCTAGAGGCTGCACGGAGGTCTGCCGAGTGTTTTGCAAGAAGAGAAAGAAAGTTGTCCAAAACAGCTTGCAATCGAATGTTCATGTGAATAGAAAAGGCAGGAGAGTGGTCAGGTACTGTTTTCTCTCACTTGGCAAGCTGCGCACACAATCGCAGTGTTGTACAGCTTGTTTCATCACCTTTGCCAAGTTGCCGCTCTCTCCGGCTCCCGGAGACGAAGAAGCTGCTTCTTCGCGCAAAGACGATTCTGCCGCTCACAGTGCTCTGCGGTGTGCGCCTTCTGCCGAAAGAGGTCCGGGAGCGGTGCTTAGCTCTGCAGAGCACCGTACCTTCGTCTTTAGCCTCTCTTCTAGTCTACATCATAGCAAAAAGCTTTTCCACTCTGTCTGGCAAGGAGAAACTGTGCCAGCACAGAAAACATCTCCCATCGTGTTCTAGAGGCTGCACGGAGGTCTGCCGAGTGTTTTGCAAGAAGAGAAAGAAAGTTGTCCAAAACAGCTTGCAATCGAATGTTCATGTGAATAGAAAAGGCAGGAGAGTGGTCAGGTACTGTTTTCTCTCAGTTGGCACGCTGCGCACACAATCGCAGTGTTGTACAGCTTGTTTCATCACCTTTGCCAAGTTGCCGCTCTCTCCGGCTCCCGGAGACGAAGAAGCTGCTTCTTCGCGCAAAGACGATTCTGCCGCTCACAGTGCTCTGCGGTGTGCGCCTTCTGCCGAAAGAGCCCCGGGAGCTGTGCTTAGCTCTGAGAAGCACCATACGTGCTTCTTTAGCCTCTCTTCTCGTCTACATCTTAGCAAAAAGCTTTTCCACTCTGTCTGGCAAGGAGAAACTGTGCCAGCACAAAAAACATCTCCCATCGTGTTCTAGAGGCTGCACGCAGGTCTGCCGAGTGTTTTGCAAGAAGAGAAAGAAAGTTGTCCAAAACAGCTTGCAATCGAATGTTCACGTGAATAGAAAAGGCAGGAGAGTGGTCAGGTACTGTTTTCTCTCAGTTGGCAAGCTGCGCACACAATCGCAGTGTTGTACAGCTTGTTTCATCACCTTTGCGAAGTTGCCGCTCTCTCCGGCTCCCGGAGACGAAGAAGCTGCTTCTTCGCGCAAAGACGATTCTGCCGCTCACAGTGCTCTGCGGTGTGCGCCTTCTGCCGAAAGAGCCCCGGGAGCGGTGCTTAGCTCTGCAGAGCACCGTACCTTCGTCTTTAGCCTCTCTTCTCGTCTACATCTTAGCAAAAAGCTTTTCCACTCTGTCTGGCAAGGAGAAACTGTGCCAGCACAAAAAACATCTCCCATCGTGTTCTAGAGGCTGCACGGAGGTCTGCCGAGTGTTTTGCAAGAAGAGAAAGAAAGTTGTCCAAAACAGCTTGCAATCGAATGTTCATGTGAATAGAAAAGGCAGGAGAGTGGTCAGGTACTGTTTTCTCTCAGTTGGCAAGCTGCGCACACAATCGCAGTGTTGTACAGCTTGTTTCATCACCTTTGCCAAGTTGCCGCTCTCTCCGGCTCCCGGAGACGAAGAAGCTGCTTCTTCGCGCAAAGACGATTCTGCCGCTCACAGTGCTCTGCGGTGTGCGCCTTCTGCCGAAAGAGGTCCGGGAGCGGTGCTTAGCTCTGCAGAGCACCGTACCTTCGTCTTTAGCCTCTCTTCTCGTCTACATCTTAGCAAAAAGCTTTTCCACTCTGTCTGGCAAGGAGAAACTGTGCCAGCACAGAAAACATCTCCCATCGTGTTCTAGAGGCTGCACGGAGGTCTGCCGAGTGTTTTGCAAGAAGAGAAAGAAAGTTGTCCAAAACAGCTTGCAATCGAATGTTCATGTGAATAGAAAAGGCAGGAGAGTGGTCAGGTACTGTTTTCTCTCAGTTGGCACGCTGCGCACACAATCGCAGTGTTGTACAGCTTGTTTCATCACCTTTGCGAAGTTGCCGCTCTCTCCGGCTCCCGGAGACGAAGAAGCTGCTTCTTCGCGCAAAGACGATTCTGCCGCTCACAGTGCTCTGCGGTGTGCGCCTTCTGCCGAAAGAGCCCCGGGAGCGGTGCTTAGCTCTGAGAAGCACCATACGTGCTTCTTTAGCCTCTCTTCTCGTCTACATCTTAGCAAAAAGCTTTTCCACTCTGTCTGGCAAGGAGAAACTGTGCCAGCACAGAAAACATCACCCATCGTGTTCTAGAGGCTGCACGGAGGTCTGCCGAGTGTTTTGCAAGAAGAGAAAGAAAGTTGTCCAAAACAGCTTGCAATCGAATGTTCATGTGAATAGAAAAGGCAGGAGAGTGGTCAGGTACTGTTTTCTCTCAGTTGGCAAGCTGCGCACACAATCGCAGTGTTGTACAGCTTGTTTCATCACCTTTGCCAAGTTGCCGCTCTCTCCGGCTCCCGGAGACGAAGAAGCTGCTTCTTCGCGCAAAGACGATTCTGCCGCTCACAGTGCTCTGCTGTGTGCGCCTTCTGCCGAAAGAGGCCCGGGAGCGGTGCTTAGCTCTGCAGAGCACCGTACCTTCGTCTTTAGCCTCTCTTCTCGTCTACATCTTAGCAAAAAGCTTTTCCACTCTGTCTGGCAAGGAGAAACTGTGCCAGCACAGAAAACATCTCCCATCGTGTTCTAGAGGCTGCACGGAGGTCTGCCGAGTGTTTTGCAAGAAGAGAAAGAAAGTTGTCCAAAACAGCTTGCAATCGAATGTTCATGTGAATAGAAAAGGCAGGAGAGTGGTCAGGTACTGTTTTCTCTCAGTTGGCACGCTGCGCACACAATCGCAGTGTTGTACAGCTTGTTTCATCACCTTTGCGAAGTTGCCGCTCTCTCCGGCTCCCGGAGACGAAGAAGCTGCTTCTTCGCGCAAAGACGATTCTGCCGCTCACAGTGCTCTGCGGTGTGCGCCTTCTGCCGAAAGAGCCCCGGGAGCGGTGCTTAGCTCTGCAGAGCACCGTACCTTCGTCTTTAGCCTCTCTTCTCGTCTACATCTTAGCAAAAAGCTTTTCCACTCTGTCTGGCAAGGAGAAACTGTGCCAGCACAGAAAACATCTCCCATCGTGTTCTAGAGGCTGCACGGAGGTCTGCCGAGTGTTTTGCAAGAAGAGAAAGAAAGTTGTCCAAAACAGCTTGCAATCGAATGTTCATGTGAATAGAAAAGGCAGGAGAGTGGTCAGGTACTGTTTTCTCTCACTTGGCAAGCTGCGAACACAATCGCAGTGTTGTACAGCTTGTTTCATCACCTTTGCGAAGTTGCCGCTCTCTCCGGCTCCCGGAGACGAAGAAGCTGCTTCTTCGCGCAAAGACGATTCTGCCGCTCACAGTGCTCTGCGGTGTGCGCCTTCTGCCGAAAGAGGTCCGGGAGCGGTGGTTAGCTCTGAGAAGCACCATACGTGCTTCTTTAGCCTCTCTTCTCCTCTACATCTTAGCAAAAAGCTTTTCCACTCTGTCTGGCAAGGAGAAACTGTGCCAGCACAGAAAACATCTCCCATCGTGTTCTAGAGGCTGCACGGAGGTCTGCCGAGTGTTTTGCAAGAAGAGAAAGAAAGTTGTCCAAAACAGCTTGCAATCGAATGTTCACGTGAATAGAAAAGGCAGGAGAGTGGTCAGGTACTGTTTTCTCTCAGTTGGCAAGCTGCGCACACAATCGCAGTGTTTTACAGCTTGTTTCATCACCTTTGCCAAGTTGCCGCTCTCTCCGGCTCCCGGAGACGAAGAAGCTGCTTCTTCGCGCAAAGACGATTCTGCCGCTCACAGTGCTCTGCGGTGTGCGCCTTCTGCCGAAAGACGCCCGGGAGCGGTGCTTAGCTCTGAGAAGCACCATACGTGCTTCTTTAGCCTCTCTTCTCGTCTACATCTTAGCAAAAAGCTTTTCCACTCTGTCTGGCAAGGAGAAACTGTGCCAGCACAGAAAACATCTCCCATCGTCTTCTAGAGGCTGCACGGAGGTCTGCCGAGTGTTTTGCAAGAAGAGAAAGAAAGTTGTCCAAAACAGCTTGCAATCGAATGTTCATGTGAATAGAAAAGGCAGGAGAGTGGTCAGGTACTGTTTTCTCTCACTTGGCAAGCTGCGCACACAATCGCAGTGTTGTACAGCTTGTTTCATCACCTTTGCGAAGTTGCCGCTCTCTCCGGCTCCCGGAGACGAAGAAGCTGCTTCTTCGCGCAAAGACGATTCTGCCGCTCACAGTGCTCTGCGGTGTGCGCCTTCTGCCGAAAGAGGTCCGGGAGCGGTGCTTAGCTCTGCAGAGCACCGTACCTTCGTCTTTAGCCTCTCTTCTCGTCTACATCTTAGCAAAAAGCTTTTCCACTCTGTCTGGCAAGGAGAAACTGTGCCAGCACAGAAAACATCTCCCATCGTGTTCTAGAGGCTGCACGGAGGTCTGCCGAGTGTTTTGCAAGAAGAGAAAGAAAGTTGTCCAAAACAGCTTGCAATCGAATGTTCATGTGAATAGAAAAGGCAGGAGAGTGGTCAGGTACTGTTTTCTCTCACTTGGCAAGCTGCGAACACAATCGCAGTGTTGTACAGCTTGTTTCATCACCTTTGCGAAGTTGCCGCTCTCTCCGGCTCCCGGAGACGAAGAAGCTGCTTCTTCGCGCAAAGACGATTCTGCCGCTCACAGTGCTCTGCGGTGTGCGCCTTCTGCCGAAAGAGTTCCGGGAGCGGTGCTTAGCTCTGCAGAGCACCGTACCTTCGTCTTTAGCCTCTCTTCTCGTCTACATCTTAGCAAAAAGCTTTTCCACTCTGTCTGGCAAGGAGAAACTGTGCCAGCACAGAAAACATCTCCCATCGTGTTCTAGAGGCTGCACGGAGGTCTGCCGAGTGTTTTGCAAGAAGAGAAAGAAAGTTGTCCAAAACAGCTTGCAATCGAATGTTCACGTGAATAGAAAAGGCAGGAGAGTGGTCAGGTACTGTTATCTCTCAGTTGGCACGCTGCGCACACAATCGCAGTGTTGTACAGCTTGTTTCATCACCTTTGCGAAGTTGCCGCTCTCTCCGGCTCCCGGAGACGAAGAAGCTGCTTCTTCGCGCAAAGACGATTCTGCCGCTCACAGTGCTCTGCGGTGTGCGCCTTCTGCCGAAAGAGGCCCGGGAGCGGTGCTTAGCTCTGCAGAGCACCGTACCTTCGTCTTTAGCCTCTCTTCTCGTCTACATCTTAGCAAAAAGCTTTTCCACTCTGTCTGGCAAGGAGAAACTGTGCCAGCACAGAAAACATCTCCCATCGTGTTCTAGAGGCTGCACGGAGGTCTGCCGAGTGTTTTGCAAGAAGAGAAAGAAAGTTGTCCAAAACAGCTTGCAATCGAATGTTCATGTGAATAGAAAAGGCAGGAGAGTGGTCAGGTACTGTTTTCTCTCACTTGGCAAGCTGCGAACACAATCGCAGTGTTGTACAGCTTGTTTCATCACCTTTGCGAAGTTGCCGCTCTCTCCGGCTCCCGGAGACGAAGAAGCTGCTTCTTCGCGCAAAGACGATTCTGCCGCTCACAGTGCTCTGCGGTGTGCGCCTTCAGCCGAAAGAGGCCCGGGAGCTGTGCTTAGCTCTGAGAAGCACCATACGTGCTTCTTTAGCCTCTCTTCTCGTCTACATCTTAGCAAAAAGCTTTTCCACTCTGTCTGGCAAGGAGAAACTGTGCCAGCACAGAAAACATCTCCCATCGTGTTCTAGAGGCTGCACGGAGGTCTGCCGAGTGTTTTGCAAGAAGAGAAAGAAAGTTGTCCAAAACAGCTTGCAATCGAATGTTCATGTGAATAGAAAAGGCAGGAGAGTGGTCAGGTACTGTTTTCTCTCAGTTGGCAAGCTGCGCACACAATCGCAGTGTTGTACAGCTTGTTTCATCACCTTTGCCAAGTTGCCGCTCTCTCCGGCTCCCGGAGACGAAGAAGCTGCTTCTTCGCGCAAAGACGATTCTGCCGCTCACAGTGCTCTGCTGTGTGCGCCTTCTGCCGAAAGAGGCCCGGGAGCGGTGCTTAGCTCTGCAGAGCACCGTACCTTCGTCTTTAGCCTCTCTTCTCGTCTACATCTTAGCAAAAAGCTTTTCCACTCTGTCTGGCAAGGAGAAACTGTGCCAGCCCAGAAAACATCTCCCATCGTGTTCTAGAGGCTGCACGGAGGTCTGCCGAGTGTTTTGCAAGAAGAGAAAGAAAGTTGTCCAAAACAGCTTGCAATCGAATGTTCATGTGAATAGAAAAGGCAGGAGAGTGGTCAGGTACTGTTTTCTCTCACTTGGCAAGCTGCGCACACAATCGCAGTGTTGTACAGCTTGTTTCATCACCTTTGCGAAGTTGCCGCTCTCTCCGGCTCCCGGAGACGAAGAAGCTGCTTCTTCGCGCAAAGACGATTCTGCCGCTCACAGTGCTCTGCGGTGTGCGCCTTCTGCCGAAAGAGGTCCGGGAGCGGTGCTTAGCTCTGCAGAGCACCGTACCTTCGTCTTTAGCCTCTCTTCTCGTCTACATCTTAGCAAAAAGCTTTTCCACTCTGTCTGGCAAGGAGAAACTGTGCCAGCACAGAAAACATCTCCCATCGTCTTCTAGAGGCTGCACGGAGGTCTGCCGAGTGTTTTGCAAGAAGAGAAAGAAAGTTGTCCAAAACAGCTTGCAATCGAATGTTCATGTGAATAGAAAAGGCAGGAGAGTGGTCAGGTACTGTTTTCTCTCTGTTGGCAAGCTGCGAACACAATCGCAGTGTTGTACAGCTTGTTTCATCACCTTTGCCAAGTTGCCGCTCTCTCCGGCTCCCGGAGACGAAGAAGCTGCTTCTTCGCGCAAAGACGATTCTGCCGCTCACAGTGCTCTGCGGTGTGCGCCTTCTGCCGAAAGAGGTCCGGGAGCGGTGCTTAGCTCTGAGAAGCACCATACGTGCTTCTTTAGACTTTCTTCTCGTCTACATCTTAGCAAAAAGCTTTTCCACTCTGTCTGGCAAGGAGAAACTGTGCCAGCACAGAAAACATCTCCCATCGTGTTCTAGAGGCTGCACGGAGGTCTGCCGAGTGTTTTGCAAGAAGAGAAAGAAAGTTGTCCAAAACAGCTTACAATCGAATGTTCACGTGAATAGAAAAGGCAGGAGAGTGGTCAGGTACTGTTTTCTCTCAGTTGGCAAGCTGCGCACACAATCGCAGTGTTGTACAGCTTGTTTCATCACCTTTGCCAAGTTGCCGCTCTCTCCGGCTCCCGGAGACGAAGAAGCTGCTTCTTCGCGCAAAGACGATTCTGCCGCTCACAGTGCTCTGCGGTGTGCGCCTTCTGCCGAAAGAGCCCCGGGAGCTGTGCTTAGCTCTGCAGAAGCACCATACGTGCTTCTTTAGCCTCTCTTCTCGTCTACATCTTAGCAAAAAGCTTTTCCACTCTGTCTGGCAAGGAGAAACTGTGCCAGCACAGAAAACATCTCCCATCGTGTTCTAGAGGCTGCACGCAGGTCTGCCGAGTGTTTTGCAAGAAGAGAAAGAAAGTTGTCCAAAACAGCTTGCAATCGAATGTTCATGTGAATAGAAAAGGCAGGAGAGTGGTCAGGTACTGTTTTCTCTCAGTTGGCACGCTGCGCACACAATCGCAGTGTTGTACAGCTTGTTTCATCACCTTTGCCAAGTTGCCGCTCTCTCCGGCTCCCGGAGACGAAGAAGCTGCTTCTTCGCGCAAAGACGATTCTGCCGCTCACAGTGCTCTGCGGTGTGCGCCTTCTGCCGAAAGAGGCCCGGGAGCGGTGCTTAGCTCTGCAGAGCACCGTACCTTCGTCTTTAGCCTCTCTTCTCGTCTACATCTTAGCAAAAAGCTTTTCCACTCTGTCTGGCAAGGAGAAACTGTGCCAGCACAGAAAACATCTCCCATCGTGTTCTAGAGGCTGCACGGAGGTCTGCCGAGTGTTTTGCAAGAAGAGAAAGAAAGTTGTCCAAAACAGCTTGCAATCGAATGTTCATGTGAATAGAAAAGGCAGGAGAGTGGTCAGGTACTGTTTTCTCTCACTTGGCAAGCTGCGAACACAATCGCAGTGTTGTACAGCTTGTTTCATCACCTTTGCGAAGTTGCCGCTCTCTCCGGCTCCCGGAGACGAAGAAGCTGCTTCTTCGCGCAAAGACGATTCTGCCGCTCACAGTGCTCTGCGGTGTGCGCCTTCTGCCGAAAGAGGCCCGGGAGCTGTGCTTAGCTCTGAGAAGCACCATACGTGCTTCTTTAGCCTCTCTTCTCGTCTACATCTTAGCAAAAAGCTTTTCCACTCTGTCTGGCAAGGAGAAACTGTGCCAGCACAGAAAACATCTCCCATCGTGTTCTAGAGGCTGCACGGAGGTCTGCCGAGTGTTTTGCAAGAAGAGAAAGAAAGTTGTCCAAAACAGCTTGCAATCGAATGTTCATGTGAATAGAAAAGGCAGGAGAGTGGTCAGGTACTGTTTTCTCTCAGTTGGCAAGCTGCGCACACAATCGCAGTGTTGTACAGCTTGTTTCATCACCTTTGCCAAGTTGCCGCTCTCTCCGGCTCCCGGAGACGAAGAAGCTGCTTCTTCGCGCAAAGACGATTCTGCCGCTCACAGTGCTCTGCGGTGTGCGCCTTCTGCCGAAAGAGGCCCGGGAGCGGTGCTTAGCTCTGCAGAGCACCGTACCTTCGTCTTTAGCCTCTCTTCTCGTCTACATCTTAGCAAAAAGCTTTTCCACTCTGTCTGGCAAGGAGAAACTGTGCCAGCACAGAAAACATCTCCCATCGTGTTCTAGAGGCTGCACGGAGGTCTGCCGAGTGTTTTGCAAGAAGAGAAAGAAAGTTGTCCAAAACAGCTTGCAATCGAATGTTCATGTGAATAGAAAAGGCAGGAGAGTGGTCAGGTACTGTTTTCTCTCACTTGGCAAGCTGCGGACACAATCGCAGTGTTGTACAGCTTGTTTCATCACCTTTGCGAAGTTGCCGCTCTCTCCGGCTCCCGGAGACGAAGAAGCTGCTTCTTCGCGCAAAGACGATTCTGCCGCTCACAGTGCTCTGCGGTGTGCGCCTTCTGCCGAAAGAGGTCCGGGAGCGGTGCTTAGCTCTGCAGAGCACCGTACCTTCGTCTTTAGCCTCTCTTCTCGTCTACATCTTAGCAAAAAGCTTTTCCACTCTGTCTGGCAAGGAGAAACTGTGCCAGCACAGAAAACATCTCCCATCGTCTTCTAGAGGCTGCACGGAGGTCTGCCGAGTGTTTTGCAAGAAGAGAAAGAAAGTTGTCCAAAACAGCTTGCAATCGAATGTTCATGTGAATAGAAAAGGCAGGAGAGTGGTCAGGTACTGTTTTCTCTCAGTTGGCAAGCTGCGAACACAATCGCAGTGTTGTACAGCTTGTTTCATCACCTTTGCGAAGTTGCCGCTCTCTCCGGCTCCCGGAGACGAAGAAGCTGCTTCTTCGCGCAAAGACGATTCTGCCGCTCACAGTGCTCTGCGGTGTGCGCCTTCTGCCGAAAGAGGTCCGGGAGCGGTGCTTAGCTCTGAGAAGCACCATACGTGCTTCTTTAGACTTTCTTCTCGTCTACATCTTAGCAAAAAGCTTTTCCACTCTGTCTGGCAAGGAGAAACTGTGCCAGCACAGAAAACATCTCCCATCGTGTTCTAGAGGCTGCACGGAGGTCTGCCGAGTGTTTTGCAAGAAGAGAAAGAAAGTTGTCCAAAGCAGCTTGCAATCGAATGTTCACGTGAATAGAAAAGGCAGGAGAGTGGTCAGGTACTGTTTTCTCTCAGTTGGCAAGCTGCGCACACAATCGCAGTGTTGTACAGCTTGTTTCATCACCTTTGCCAAGTTGCCGCTCTCTCCGGCTCCCGGAGACGAAGAAGCTGCTTCTTCGCGCAAAGACGATTCTGCCGCTCACAGTGCTCTGCGGTGTGCGCCTTCTGCCGAAAGAGCCCCGGGAGCTGTGCTTAGCTCTGCAGAAGCACCATACGTGCTTCTTTAGCCTCTCTTCTCGTCTACATCTTAGCAAAAAGCTTTTCCACTCTGTCTGGCAAGGAGAAACTGTGCCAGCACAGAAAACATCTCCCATCGTGTTCTAGAGGCTGCACGCAGGTCTGCCGAGTGTTTTGCAAGAAGAGAAAGAAAGTTGTCCAAAACAGCTTGCAATCGAATGTTCATGTGAATAGAAAAGGCAGGAGAGTGGTCAGGTACTGTTTTCTCTCAGTTGGCACGCTGCGCACACAATCGCAGTGTTGTATAGCTTGTTTCATCACCTTTGCGAAGTTGCCGCTCTCTCCGGCTCCCGGAGACGAAGAAGCTGCTTCTTCGCGCAAAGACGATTCTGCCGCTCACAGTGCTCTGCTGTGTGCGCCTTCTGCCGAAAGAGCCCCGGGAGCGGTGCTTAGCTCTGCAGAGCACCGTACCTTCGTCTTTAGCCTCTCTTCTCGTCTACATCTTAGCAAAAAGCTTTTCCACTCTGTCTGGCAAGGAGAAACTGTGCCACCACAGAAAACATCTCCCATCGTGTTCTAGAGGCTGCACGGAGGTCTGCCGAGTGTTTTGCAAGAAGAGAAAGAAAGTTGTCCAAAACAGCTTGCAATCGAATGTTCATGTGAATAGAAAAGGCAGGAGAGTGGTCAGGTACTGTTTTCTCTCAGTTGGCAAGCTGCGCACACAATCGCAGTGTTGTACAGCTTGTTTCATCACCTTTGCGAAGTTGCCGCTCTCTCCGGCTCCCGGAGACGAAGAAGCTGCTTCTTCGCGCAAAGACGATTCTGCCGCTCACAGTGCTCTGCGGTGTGCGCCTTCTGCCGAAAGAGGTCCGGGAGCGGTGCTTAGCTCTGCAGAGCACCGTACCTTCGTCTTTAGCCTCTCTTCTCGTCTACATCTTAGCAAAAAGCTTTTCCACTCTGTCTGGCAAGGAGAAACTGTGCCAGCACAGAAAACATCTCCCATCGTGTTCTAGAGGCTGCACGGAGGTCTGCCGAGTGTTTTGCAAGAAGAGAAAGAAAGTTGTCCAAAACAGCTTGCAATCGAATGTTCATGTGAATAGAAAAGGCAGGAGAGTGGTCAGGTACTGTTTTCTCTCAGTTGGCAAGCTGCGCACACAATCGCAGTCTTGTACAGCTTGTTTCATCACCTTTGCGAAGTTGCCGCTCTCTCCGGCTCCCGGAGACGAAGAAGCTGCTTCTTCGCGCAAAGACGATTCTGCCGCTCACAGTGCTCTGCGGTGTGCGCCTTCTGCCGAAAGAGGTCCGGGAGCGGTGCTTAGCTCTGAGAAGCACCATACGTGCTTCTTTAGCCTTTCTTCTCGTCTACATCTTAGCAAAAAGCTTTTCCACTCTGTCTGGCAAGGAGAAACTGTGCCAGCACAGAAAACATCTCCCATCGTCTTCTAGAGGCTGCACGGAGGTCTGCCGAGTGTTTTGCAAGAAGAGAAAGAAAGTTGTCCAAAACAGCTTGCAATCGAATGTTCATGTGAATAGAAAAGGCAGGAGAGTGGTCAGGTACTGTTTTCTCTCAGTTGGCAAGCTGCGCACACAATCGCAGTGTTGTACAGCTTGTTTCATCACCTTTGCCAAGTTGCCGCTCTCTCCGGCTCCCGGAGACGAAGAAGCTGCTTCTTCGCGCAAAGACGATTCTGCCGCTCACAGTGCTCTGCGGTGTGCGCCTTCTGCCGAAAGAGGCCCGGGAGCGGTGCTTAGCTCTGCAGAGCACCGTACCTTCGTCTTTAGCCTCTCTTCTCGTCTACATCTTAGCAAAAAGCTTTTCCACTCTGTCTGGCAAGGAGAAACTGTGCCAGCACAGAAAACATCTCCCATCGTGTTCTAGAGGCTGCACGGAGGTCTGCCGAGTGTTTTGGAAGAAGAGAAAGAAAGTTGTCCAAAACAGCTTGCAATCGAATGTTCATGTGAATAGAAAAGGCAGGAGAGTGGTCAGGTACTGTTTTCTCTCACTTGGCAAGCTGCGCACACAATCGCAGTGTTGTACAGCTTGTTTCATCACCTTTGCGAAGTTGCCGCTCTCTCCGGCTCCCGGAGACGAAGAAGCTGCTTCTTCGCGCAAAGACGATTCTGCCGCTCACAGTGCTCTGCGGTGTGCGCCTTCTACCGAAAGAGCCCCGGGAGCGGTGCTTAGCTCTGCAGAGCACCGTACCTTCGTCTTTAGCCTCTCTTCTCGTCTACATCTTAGCAAAAAGCTTTTCCACTCTGTCTGGCAAGGAGAAACTGTGCCAGCACAAAAAACATCTCCCATCGTGTTCTAGAGGCTGCACGGAGGTCTGCCGAGTGTTTTGCAAGAAGAGAAAGAAAGTTGTCCAAAACAGCTTGCAATCGAATGTTCATGTGAATAGAAAAGGCAGCAGAGTGGTCAGGTACTGTTTTCTCTCAGTTGGCAAGCTGCGCACACAATCGCAGTGTTGTACAGCTTGTTTCATCACCTTTGCGAAGTTGCCGCTCTCTCCGGCTCCCGGAGACGAAGAAGCTGCTTCTTCGCGCAAAGACGATTCTGCCGCTCACAGTGCTCTGCGGTGTGCGCCTTCTGCCGAAAGAGGCCCGGGAGCGGTGCTTAGCTCTGCAGAGCACCGTACCTTCGTCTTTAGCCTCTCTTCTCGTCTACATCTTAGCAAAAAGCTTTTCCACTCTGTCTGGCAAGGAGAAACTGTGCCAGCACAGAAAACATCTCCCATCGTGTTCTAGAGGCTTCACGGAGGTCTGCCGAGTGTTTTGCAAGAAGAGAAAGAAAGTTGTCCAAAACAGCTTGCAATCGAATGTTCATGTGAATAGAAAAGGCAGGAGAGTGGTCAGGTACTGTTTTCTCTCAGTTGGCACGCTGCGCACACAATCGCAGTGTTGTACAGCTTGTTTCATCACCTTTGCGAAGTTGCCGCTCTCTCCGGCTCCCGGAGACGAAGAAGCTGCTTCTTCGCGCAAAGACGATTCTGCCGCTCACAGTGCTCTGCGGTGTGCGCCTTCTGCCGAAAGAGCCCCGGGAGCTGTGCTTAGCTTTGAGAAGCACCATACGTGCTTCTTTAGCCTCTCTTCTCGTCTACATCTTAGCAAAAAGCTTTTCCACTCTGTCTGGCAAGGAGAAACTGTGCCAGCACAGAAAACATCTCCCATCGTGTTCTAGAGGCTGCACGGAGGTCTGCCGAGTGTTTTGCAAGAAGAGAAAGAAAGTTGTCCAAAACAGCTTGCAATCGAATGTTCATGTGAATAGAAAAGGCAGGAGAGTGGTCAGGTACTGTTTTCTCTCAGTTGGCAAGCTGCGCACACAATCGCAGTATTGTACAGCTTGTTTCATCACCTTTGCGAAGTTGCCGCTCTCTCCGGCTCCCGGAGACGAAGAAGCTGCTTCTTCGCGCAAAGCCGATTCTGCCGCTCACAGTGCTCTGCTGTGTGCGCCTTCTGCCGAAAGAGGCCCGGGAGCGGTGCTTAGCTCTGCAGAGCACCGTACCTTCGTCTTTAGCCTCTCTTCTCGTCTACATCTTAGCAAAAAGCTTTTCCACTCTGTCTGGCAAGGAGAAACTGTGCCAGCCCAGAAAACATCTCCCATCGTGTTCTAGAGGCTGCACGGAGGTCTGCCGAGTGTTTTGCAAGAAGAGAAAGAAAGTTGTCCAAAACAGCTTGCAATCGAATGTTCATGTGAATAGAAAAGGCAGGAGAGTGGTCAGGTACTGTTTTCTCTAGGTTGGCACGCTGCGCACACAATCGCAGTGTTGTACAGCTTGTTTCATCACCTTTGCGAAGTTGCCGCTCTCTCCGGCTCCCGGAGACGAAGAAGCTGCTTCTTCGCGCAAAGACGATTCTGCCGCTCACAGTGCTCTGCGGTGTGCGCCTTCTGCCGAAAGAGGTCCGGGAGCGGTGCTTAGCTCTGAGAAGCACCATACGTGCTTCTTTAGCCTTTCTTCTCGTCTACATCTTAGCAAAAAGCTTTTCCACTCTGTCTGGCAAGGAGAAACTGTGCCAGCACAGAAAACATCTCCCATCGTGTTCTAGAGGCTGCACGGAGGTCTGCCGAGTGTTTTGCAAGAAGAGAAAGAAAGTTGTCCAAAACAGCTTGCAATCGAATGTTCATGTGAATAGAAAAGGCAGGAGAGTGGTCAGGTACTGTTTTCTCTCAGTTGGCAAGCTGCGCACACAATCGCAGTGTTGTACAGCTTGTTTCATCACCTTTGCCAAGTTGCCGCTCTCTCCGGCTCCCGGAGACGAAGAAGCTGCTTCTTCGCGCAAAGACGATTCTGCCGCTCACAGTGCTCTGCGGTGTGCGCCTTCTGCCGAAAGACGCCCGGGAGCGGTGTTTACCTCTGCATAGCACCGTACCTTCGTCTTTAGCCTCTCTTCTCGTCTACATCTTAGCAAAAAGCTTTTCCACTCTGTCTGGCAAGGAGAAACTGTGCCAGCACAGAAAACATCTCCCATCGTCTTCTAGAGGCTGCACGGAGGTCTGCCGAGTGTTTTGCAAGAAGAGAAAGAAAGTTGTCCAAAACAGCTTGCAATCGAATGTTCATGTGAATAGAAAAGGCAGGAGAGTGGTCAGGTACTGTTTTCTCTCAGTTGGCACGCTGCGCACACAATCGCAGTGTTGTACAGCTTGTTTCATCACCTTTGCGAAGTTGCCGCTCTCTCCGGCTCCCGGAGACGAAGAAGCTGCTTCTTCGCGCAAAGACGATTCTGCCGCTCACAGTGCTCTGCGGTGTGCGCCTTCTGCCGAAAGAGCCCCGGGAGCGGTGCTTAGCTCTGAGAAGCACCATACGTGCTTCTTTAGCCTCTCTTCTCGTCTACATCTTAGCAAAAAGCTTTTCCACTCTGTCTGGCAAGGAGAAACTGTGCCAGCACAGAAAACATCTCCCATCGTGTTCTAGAGGCTGCACGGAGGTCTGCCGAGTGTTTTGCAAGAAGAGAAAGAAAGTTGTCCAAAACAGCTTGCAATCGAATGTTCACGTGAATAGAAAAGGCAGGAGAGTGGTCAGGTACTGTTTTCTCTCAGTTGGCAAGCTGCGCACACAATCGCAGTGTTGTACAGCTTGTTTCATCACCTTTGCCAAGTTGCCGCTCTCTCCGGCTCCCGGAGACGAAGAAGCTGCTTCTTCGCGCAAAGACGATTCTGCCGCTCACAGTGCTCTGCGGTGTGCGCCTTCTACCGAAAGAGCCCCGGGAGCGGTGCTTAGCTCTGCAGAGCAAAGTACCTTCGTCTTTAGCCTCTCTTCTCGTCTACATCTTAGCAAAAAGCTTTTCCACTCTGTCTGGCAAGGAGAAACTGTGCCAGCACAAAAAACATCTCCCATCGTGTTCTAGAGGCTGCACGGAGGTCTGCCGAGTGTTTTGCAAGAAGAGAAAGAAAGTTGTCCAAAACAGCTTGCAATCGAATGTTCATGTGAATAGAAAAGGCAGGAGAGTGGTCAGGTACTGTTTTCTCTCAGTTGGCAAGCTGCGCACACAATCGCAGTGTTGTACAGCTTGTTTCATCACCTTTGCGAAGTTGCCGCTCTCTCCGGCTCCCGGAGACGAAGAAGCTGCTTCTTCGCGCAAAGACGATTCTGCCGCTCACAGTGCTCTGCGGTGTGCGCCTTCTGCCGAAAGAGGTCCGGGAGCGGTGCTTAGCTCTGCAGAGCACCGTACCTTCGTCTTTAGCCTCTCTTCTCGTCTACATCTTAGCAAAAAGCTTTTCCACTCTGTCTGGCAAGGAGAAACTGTGCCAGCCCAGAAAACATCTCCCATCGTGTTCTAGAGGCTGCACGGAGGTCTGCCGAGTGTTTTGCAAGAAGAGAAAGAAAGTTGTCCAAAACAGCTTGCAATCGAATGTTCATGTGAATAGAAAAGGCAGGAGAGTGGTCAGGTACTGTTTTCTCTCAGTTGGCAAGCTGCGCACACAATCGCAGTGTTGTACAGCTTGTTTCATCACCTTTGCCAAGTTGCCGCTCTCTCCGGCTCCCGGAGACGAAGAAGCTGCTTCTTCGCGCAAAGACGATTCTGCCGCTCACAGTGCTCTGCGGTGTGCGCCTTCTGCCGAAAGAGCCCCGGGAGCTGTGCTTAGCTCTGAGAAGCACCATACGTGCTTCTTTAGCCTCTCTTCTCGTCTACATCTTAGCAAAAAGCTTTTCCACTCTGTCTGGCAAGGAGAAACTGTGCCAGCACAGAAAACATCTCCCATCGTCTTCTAGAGGCTGCACGGAGGTCTGCCGAGTGTTTTGCAAGAAGAGAAAGAAAGTTGTCCAAAACAGCTTGCAATCGAATGTTCATGTGAATAGAAAAGGCAGGAGAGTGGTCAGGTACTGTTTTCTCTCAGTTGGCAGGCTGCGCACACAATCGCAGTGTTGTACAGCTTGTTTCATCACCTTTGCGAAGTTGCCGCTCTCTCCGGCTCCCGGAGACGAAGAAGCTGCTTCTTCGCGCAAAGACGATTCTGCCGCTCACAGTGCTCTGCGGTGTGCGCCTTCTGCCGAAAGAGCCCCGGGAGCTGTGCTTAGCTCTGAGAAGCACCATACGTGCTTCTTTAGCCTCTCTTCTCGTCTACATCTTAGCAAAAAGCTTTTCCACTCTGTCTGGCAAGGAGAAACTGTGCCAGCACAGAAAACATCTCCCATCGTCTTCTAGAGGCTGCACGGAGGTCTGCCGAGTGTTTTGCAAGAAGAGAAAGAAAGTTGTCCAAAACAGCTTGCAATCGAATGTTCATGTGAATAGAAAAGGCAGGAGAGTGGTCAGGTACTGTTTTCTCTCAGTTGGCAGGCTGCGCACACAATCGCAGTGTTGTACAGCTTGTTTCATCACCTTTGCGAAGTTGCCGCTCTCTCCGGCTCCCGGAGACGAAGAAGCTGCTTCTTCGCGCAAAGACGATTCTGCCGCTCACAGTGCTCTGCATTGTGCGCCTTCTGCCGAAAGAGGCCCGGGAGCGGTGCTTAGCTCTGCAGAGCACCGTACCTTCGTCTTTAGCCTCTCTTCTCGTCTACATCTTAGCAAAAAGCTTTTCCACTCTGTCTGGCAACGAGAAACTGTGCCAGCACAGAAAACATCTCCCATCGTGTTCTAGAGGCTGCACGGAGGTCTGCCGAGTGTTTTGCAAGAAGAGAAAGAAAGTTGTCCAAAACAGCTTGCAATCGAATGTTCATGTGAATAGAAAAGGCAGGAGAGTGGTCAGGTACTGTTTTCTCTCAGTTGGCACGCTGCGCACACAATCGCAGTGTTGTACAGCTTGTTTCATCACCTTTGCGAAGTTGCCGCTCTCTCCGGCTCCCGGAGACGAAGAAGCTGCTTCTTCGCGCAAAGACGATTCTGCCGCTCACAGTGCTCTGCGGTGTGCGCCTTCTGCCGAAAGAGGTCCGGGAGCGGTGCTTAGCTCTGCAGAGCACCGTACCTTCGTCTTTAGCCTCTCTTCTCGTCTACATCTTAGCAAAAAGCTTTTCCACTCTGTCTGGCAAGGAGAAACTGTGCCAGCACAGAAAACATCTCCCATCGTGTTCTAGAGGCTGCACGGAGGTCTGCCGAGTGTTTTGCAAGAAGAGAAAGAAAGTTGTCCAAAACAGCTTGCAATCGAATGTTCATGTGAATAGAAAAGGCAGGAGAGTGGTCAGGTACTGTTTTCTCTCACTTGGCAAGCTGCGAACACAATCGCAGTGTTGTACAGCTTGTTTCATCACCTTTGCGAAGTTGCCGCTCTCTCCGGCTCCCGGAGACGAAGAAGCTGCTTCTTCGCGCAAAGACGATTCTGCCGCTCACAGTGCTCTGCGGTGTGCGCCTTCTGCCGAAAGAGGTCCGGGAGCGGTGCTTAGCTCTGAGAAGCACCATACGTGCTTCTTTAGCCTTTCTTCTCGTCTACATCTTAGCAAAAAGCTTTTCCACTCTGTCTGGCAAGGAGAAACTGTGCCAGCACAGAAAACATCTCCCATCGTGTTCTAGAGGCTGCACGGAGGTCTGCCGAGTGTTTTGCAAGAAGAGAAAGAAAGTTGTCCAAAACAGCTTGCAATCGAATGTTCATGTGAATAGAAAAGGCAGGAGAGTGGTCAGGTACTGTTTTCTCTCAGTTGGCACGCTGCGCACACAATCGCAGTGTTGTACAGCTTGTTTCATCACCTTTGCGAAGTTGCCGCTCTCTCCGGCTCCCGGAGACGAAGAAGCTGCTTCTTCGCGCAAAGACGATTCTGCCGCTCACAGTGCTCTGCGGTGTGCGCCTTCTGCCGAAAGAGCCCCGGGAGCTGTGCTTAGCTCTGAGAAGCACCATACGTGCTTCTTTAGCCTCTCTTCTCGTCTACATCTTAGCAAAAAGCTTTTCCACTCTGTCTGGCAAGGAGAAACTGTGCCAGCCCAGAAAACATCTCCCATCGTGTTCTAGAGGCTGCACGGAGGTCTGCCGAGTGTTTTGCAAGAAGAGAAAGAAAGTTGTCCAAAACAGCTTGCAATCGAATGTTCATGTGAATAGAAAAGGCAGGAGAGTGGTCAGGTACTGTTTTCTCTCACTTGGCAAGCTGCGCACACAATCGCAGTGTTGTACAGCTTGTTTCATCACCTTTGCGAAGTTGCCGCTCTCTCCGGCTCCCGGAGACGAAGAAGCTGCTTCTTCGCGCAAAGACGATTCTGCCGCTCACAGTGCTCTGCGGTGTGCGCCTTCTGCCGAAAGAGGTCCGGGAGCGGTGCTTAGCTCTGAGAAGCACCATACGTGCTTCTTTAGCCTTTCTTCTCGTCTACATCTTAGCAAAAAGCTTTTCCACTCTGTCTGGCAAGGAGAAACTGTGCCAGCACAGAAAACATCTCCCATCGTGTTCTAGAGGCTGCACGGAGGTCTGCCGAGTGTTTTGCAAGAAGAGAAAGAAAGTTGTCCAAAACAGCTTGCAATCGAATGTTCATGTGAATAGAAAAGGCAGGAGAGTGGTCAGGTACTGTTTTCTCTCAGTTGGCAAGATGCGCACACAATCGCAGTGTTGTACAGCTTGTTTCATCACCTTTGCCAAGTTGCCGCTCTCTCCGGCTCCCGGAGACGAAGAAGCTGCTTCTTCGCGCAAAGACGATTCTGCCGCTCACAGTGCTCTGCGGTGTGCGCCTTCTGCCGAAAGAGGTCCGGGAGCGGTGTTTACCTCTGCAGAGCACCGTACCTTCGTCTTTAGCCTCTCTTCTCGTCTACATCTTAGCAAAAAGCTTTTCCACTCTGTCTGGCAAGGAGAAACTGTGCCAGCACAGAAAACATCTCCCATCGTCTTCTAGAGGCTGCACGGAGGTCTGCCGAGTGTTTTGCAAGAAGAGAAAGAAAGTTGTCCAAAACAGCTTGCAATCGAATGTTCATGTGAATAGAAAAGGCAGGAGAGTGGTCAGGTACTGTTTTCTCTCAGTTGGCAAGCTGCGCACACAATCGCAGTGTTGTACAGCTTGTTTCATCACCTTTGCCAAGTTGCCGCTCTCTCCGGCTCCCGGAGACGAAGAAGCTGCTTCTTCGCGCAAAGACGATTCTGCCGCTCACAGTGCTCTGCGGTGTGCGCCTTCTGCCGAAAGAGGTCCGGGAGCGGTGCTTAGCTCTGCAGAGCACCGTACCTTCGTCTTTAGCCTCCCTTCTAGTCTACATCATAGCAAAAAGCTTTTCCACTCTGTCTGGCAAGGAGAAACTGTGCCAGCACAGAAAACATCTCCCATCGTGTTCTAGAGGCTGCACGGAGGTCTGCCGAGTGTTTTGCAAGAAGAGAAAGAAAGTTGTCCAAAACAGCTTGCAATCGAATGTTCATGTGAATAGAAAAGGCAGGAGAGTGGTCAGGTACTGTTTTCTCTCAGTTGGCACGCTGCGCACACAATCGCAGTGTTGTACAGCTTGTTTCATCACCTTTGCCAAGTTGCCGCTCTCTCCGGCTCCCGGAGACGAAGAAGCTGCTTCTTCGCGCAAAGACGATTCTGCCGCTCACAGTGCTCTGCGGTGTGCGCCTTCTGCCGAAAGAGCCCCGGGAGCTGTGCTTAGCTCTGAGAAGCACCATACGTGCTTCTTTAGCCTCTCTTCTCGTCTACATCTTAGCAAAAAGCTTTTCCACTCTGTCTGGCAAGGAGAAACTGTGCCAGCACAAAAAACATCTCCCATCGTGTTCTAGAGGCTGCACGCAGGTCTGCCGAGTGTTTTGCAAGAAGAGAAAGAAAGTTGTCCAAAACAGCTTGCAATCGAATGTTCACGTGAATAGAAAAGGCAGGAGAGTGGTCAGGTACTGTTTTCTCTCAGTTGGCAAGCTGCGCACACAATCGCAGTGTTGTACAGCTTGTTTCATCACCTTTGCGAAGTTGCCGCTCTCTCCGGCTCCCGGAGACGAAGAAGCTGCTTCTTCGCGCAAAGACGATTCTGCCGCTCACAGTGCTCTGCGGTGTGCGCCTTCTGCCGAAAGAGCCCCGGGAGCGGTGCTTAGCTCTGCAGAGCACCGTACCTTCGTCTTTAGCCTCTCTTCTCGTCTACATCTTAGCAAAAAGCTTTTCCACTCTGTCTGGCAAGGAGAAACTGTGCCAGCACAAAAAACATCTCCCATCGTGTTCTAGAGGCTGCACGGAGGTCTGCCGAGTGTTTTGCAAGAAGAGAAAGAAAGTTGTCCAAAACAGCTTGCAATCGAATGTTCATGTGAATAGAAAAGGCAGGAGAGTGGTCAGGTACTGTTTTCTCTCAGTTGGCAAGCTGCGCACACAATCGCAGTGTTGTACAGCTTGTTTCATCACCTTTGCCAAGTTGCCGCTCTCTCCGGCTCCCGGAGACGAAGAAGCTGCTTCTTCGCGCAAAGACGATTCTGCCGCTCACAGTGCTCTGCGGTGTGCGCCTTCTGCCGAAAGAGGTCCGGGAGCGGTGCTTAGCTCTGCAGAGCACCGTACCTTCGTCTTTAGCCTCTCTTCTCGTCTACATCTTAGCAAAAAGCTTTTCCACTCTGTCTGGCAAGGAGAAACTGTGCCAGCACAGAAAACATCTCCCATCGTGTTCTAGAGGCTGCACGGAGGTCTGCCGAGTGTTTTGCAAGAAGAGAAAGAAAGTTGTCCAAAACAGCTTGCAATCGAATGTTCATGTGAATAGAAAAGGCAGGAGAGTGGTCAGGTACTGTTTTCTCTCAGTTGGCACGCTGCGCACACAATCGCAGTGTTGTACAGCTTGTTTCATCACCTTTGCGAAGTTGCCGCTCTCTCCGGCTCCCGGAGACGAAGAAGCTGCTTCTTCGCGCAAAGACGATTCTGCCGCTCACAGTGCTCTGCGGTGTGCGCCTTCTGCCGAAAGAGCCCCGGGAGCGGTGCTTAGCTCTGAGAAGCACCATACGTGCTTCTTTAGCCTCTCTTCTCGTCTACATCTTAGCAAAAAGCTTTTCCACTCTGTCTGGCAAGGAGAAACTGTGCCAGCACAGAAAACATCACCCATCGTGTTCTAGAGGCTGCACGGAGGTCTGCCGAGTGTTTTGCAAGAAGAGAAAGAAAGTTGTCCAAAACAGCTTGCAATCGAATGTTCATGTGAATAGAAAAGGCAGGAGAGTGGTCAGGTACTGTTTTCTCTCAGTTGGCAAGCTGCGCACACAATCGCAGTGTTGTACAGCTTGTTTCATCACCTTTGCCAAGTTGCCGCTCTCTCCGGCTCCCGGAGACGAAGAAGCTGCTTCTTCGCGCAAAGACGATTCTGCCGCTCACAGTGCTCTGCTGTGTGCGCCTTCTGCCGAAAGAGGCCCGGGAGCGGTGCTTAGCTCTGCAGAGCACCGTACCTTCGTCTTTAGCCTCTCTTCTCGTCTACATCTTAGCAAAAAGCTTTTCCACTCTGTCTGGCAAGGAGAAACTGTGCCAGCACAGAAAACATCTCCCATCGTGTTCTAGAGGCTGCACGGAGGTCTGCCGAGTGTTTTGCAAGAAGAGAAAGAAAGTTGTCCAAAACAGCTTGCAATCGAATGTTCATGTGAATAGAAAAGGCAGGAGAGTGGTCAGGTACTGTTTTCTCTCAGTTGGCAAGCTGCGCACACAATCGCAGTGTTGTACAGCTTGTTTCATCACCTTTGCGAAGTTGCCGCTCTCTCCGGCTCCCGGAGACGAAGAAGCTGCTTCTTCGCGCAAAGACGATTCTGCCGCTCACAGTGCTCTGCGGTGTGCGCCTTCTGCCGAAAGAGCCCCGGGAGCGGTGCTTAGCTCTGCAGAGCACCGTACCTTCGTCTTTAGCCTCTCTTCTCGTCTACATCTTAGCAAAAAGCTTTTCCACTCTGTCTGGCAAGGAGAAACTGTGCCACCACAGAAAACATCTCCCATCGTGTTCTAGAGGCTGCACGGAGGTCTGCCGAGTGTTTTGCAAGAAGAGAAAGAAAGTTGTCCAAAACAGCTTGCAATCGAATGTTCATGTGAATAGAAAAGGCAGGAGAGTGGTCAGGTACTGTTTTCTCTCAGTTGGCAAGCTGCGCACACAATCGCAGTGTTGTACAGCTTGTTTCATCACCTTTGCGAAGTTGCCGCTCTCTCCGGCTCCCGGAGACGAAGAAGCTGCTTCTTCGCGCAAAGACGATTCTGCCGCTCACAGTGCTCTGCGGTGTGCGCCTTCTGCCGAAAGAGGTCCGGGAGCGGTGGTTAGCTCTGAGAAGCACCATACGTGCTTCTTTAGCCTCTCTTCTCCTCTACATCTTAGCAAAAAGCTTTTCCACTCTGTCTGGCAAGGAGAAACTGTGCCAGCACAGAAAACATCTCCCATCGTGTTCTAGAGGCTGCACGGAGGTCTGCCGAGTGTTTTGCAAGAAGAGAAAGAAAGTTGTCCAAAACAGCTTGCAATCGAATGTTCACGTGAATAGAAAAGGCAGGAGAGTGGTCAGGTACTGTTTTCTCTCAGTTGGCAAGCTGCGCACACAATCGCAGTGTTTTACAGCTTGTTTCATCACCTTTGCCAAGTTGCCGCTCTCTCCGGCTCCCGGAGACGAAGAAGCTGCTTCTTCGCGCAAAGACGATTCTGCCGCTCACAGTGCTCTGCGGTGTGCGCCTTCTGCCGAAAGACGCCCGGGAGCGGTGCTTAGCTCTGAGAAGCACCATACGTGCTTCTTTAGCCTCTCTTCTCGTCTACATCTTAGCAAAAAGCTTTTCCACTCTGTCTGGCAAGGAGAAACTGTGCCAGCACAGAAAACATCTCCCATCGTCTTCTAGAGGCTGCACGGAGGTCTGCCGAGTGTTTTGCAAGAAGAGAAAGAAAGTTGTCCAAAACAGCTTGCAATCGAATGTTCATGTGAATAGAAAAGGCAGGAGAGTGGTCAGGTACTGTTTTCTCTCACTTGGCAAGCTGCGCACACAATCGCAGTGTTGTACAGCTTGTTTCATCACCTTTGCGAAGTTGCCGCTCTCTCCGGCTCCCGGAGACGAAGAAGCTGCTTCTTCGCGCAAAGACGATTCTGCCGCTCACAGTGCTCTGCGGTGTGCGCCTTCTGCCGAAAGAGGTCCGGGAGCGGTGCTTAGCTCTGCAGAGCACCGTACCTTCGTCTTTAGCCTCTCTTCTCGTCTACATCTTAGCAAAAAGCTTTTCCACTCTGTCTGGCAAGGAGAAACTGTGCCAGCACAGAAAACATCTCCCATCGTGTTCTAGAGGCTGCACGGAGGTCTGCCGAGTGTTTTGCAAGAAGAGAAAGAAAGTTGTCCAAAACAGCTTGCAATCGAATGTTCATGTGAATAGAAAAGGCAGGAGAGTGGTCAGGTACTGTTTTCTCTCAGTTGGCAAGCTGCGAACACAATCGCAGTGTTGTACAGCTTGTTTCATCACCTTTGCGAAGTTGCCGCTCTCTCCGGCTCCCGGAGACGAAGAAGCTGCTTCTTCGCGCAAAGACGATTCTGCCGCTCACAGTGCTCTGCGGTGTGCGCCTTCTGCCGAAAGAGTTCCGGGAGCGGTGCTTAGCTCTGCAGAGCACCGTACCTTCGTCTTTAGCCTCTCTTCTCGTCTACATCTTAGCAAAAAGCTTTTCCACTCTGTCTGGCAAGGAGAAACTGTGCCAGCACAGAAAACATCTCCCATCGTGTTCTAGAGGCTGCACGGAGGTCTGCCGAGTGTTTTGCAAGAAGAGAAAGAAAGTTGTCCAAAACAGCTTGCAATCGAATGTTCACGTGAATAGAAAAGGCAGGAGAGTGGTCAGGTACTGTTATCTCTCAGTTGGCACGCTGCGCACACAATCGCAGTGTTGTACAGCTTGTTTCATCACCTTTGCGAAGTTGCCGCTCTCTCCGGCTCCCGGAGACGAAGAAGCTGCTTCTTCGCGCAAAGACGATTCTGCCGCTCACAGTGCTCTGCGGTGTGCGCCTTCTGCCGAAAGAGGCCCGGGAGCGGTGCTTAGCTCTGCAGAGCACCGTACCTTCGTCTTTAGCCTCTCTTCTCGTCTACATCTTAGCAAAAAGCTTTTCCACTCTGTCTGGCAAGGAGAAACTGTGCCAGCACAGAAAACATCTCCCATCGTGTTCTAGAGGCTGCACGGAGGTCTGCCGAGTGTTTTGCAAGAAGAGAAAGAAAGTTGTCCAAAACAGCTTGCAATCGAATGTTCATGTGAATAGAAAAGGCAGGAGAGTGGTCAGGTACTGTTTTCTCTCACTTGGCAAGCTGCGAACACAATCGCAGTGTTGTACAGCTTGTTTCATCACCTTTGCGAAGTTGCCGCTCTCTCCGGCTCCCGGAGACGAAGAAGCTGCTTCTTCGCGCAAAGACGATTCTGCCGCTCACAGTGCTCTGCGGTGTGCGCCTTCAGCCGAAAGAGGCCCGGGAGCTGTGCTTAGCTCTGAGAAGCACCATACGTGCTTCTTTAGCCTCTCTTCTCGTCTACATCTTAGCAAAAAGCTTTTCCACTCTGTCTGGCAAGGAGAAACTGTGCCAGCACAGAAAACATCTCCCATCGTGTTCTAGAGGCTGCACGGAGGTCTGCCGAGTGTTTTGCAAGAAGAGAAAGAAAGTTGTCCAAAACAGCTTGCAATCGAATGTTCATGTGAATAGAAAAGGCAGGAGAGTGGTCAGGTACTGTTTTCTCTCACTTGGCAAGCTGCGCACACAATCGCAGTGTTGTACAGCTTGTTTCATCACCTTTGCGAAGTTGCCGCTCTCTCCGGCTCCCGGAGACGAAGAAGCTGCTTCTTCGCGCAAAGACGATTCTGCCGCTCACAGTGCTCTGCGGTGTGCGCCTTCTGCCGAAAGACGCCCGGGAGCGGTGCTTAGCTCTGCAGAGCACCGCACCTTCGTCTTTAGCCTCTCTTCTCGTCTACATCTTAGCAAAAAGCTTTTCCACTCTGTCTGGCAAGGAGAAACTGTGCCAGCACAGAAAACATCTCCCATCGTGTTCTAGAGGCTGCACGGAGGTCTGCAGAGTGTTTTGCAAGAAGAGAAAGAAAGTTGTCCAAAACAGCTTGCAATCGAATGTTCATGTGAATAGAAAAGGCAGGAGAGTGGTCAGGTACTGTTTTCTCTCAGTTGGCACGCTACGCACACAATCGCAGTGTTGTACAGCTTGTTTCATCACCTTTGCGAAGTTGCCGCTCTCTCCGGCTCCCGGAGACGAAGAAGCTGCTTCTTCGCGCAAAGACGATTCTGCCGCTCACAGTGCTCTGCGGTGTGCGCCTTCTGCCGAAAGACGCCCGGGAGCGGTGCTTAGCTCTGCAGAGCACCGCACCTTCGTCTTTAGCCTCTCTTCTCGTCTACATCTTAGCAAAAAGCTTTTCCACTCTGTCTGGCAAGGAGAAACTGTGCCAGCACAGAAAACATCTCCCATCGTGTTCTAGAGGCTGCACGGAGGTCTGCCGAGTGTTTTGCAAGAAGAGAAAGAAAGTTGTCCAAAACAGCTTGCAATCGAATGTTCATGTGAATAGAAAAGGCAGGAGAGTGGTCAGGTACTGTTTTCTCTCAGTTGGCACGCTACGCACACAATCGCACTGTTGTACAGCTTGTTTCATCACCTTTGCGAAGTTGCCGCTCTCTTCCGGCTCCCGGAGACGAAGAAGCTGCTTCTTCGCGCAAAGACGATTCTGCCGCTCACAGTGCTCTGCGGTGTGCGCCTTCTGCCGAAAGACGCCCGGGAGCGGTGCTTAGCTCTGCAGAGCACCGTACCTTCGTCTTTAGCCTCTCTTCTCGTCTACATCTTAGCAAAAAGCTTTTCCACTCTGTCTGGCAAGGAGAAACTGTGCCAGCCCAGAAAACATCACCCATCGTGTTCTAGAGGCTGCACGCAGGTCTGCCGAGTGTTTTGCAAGAAGAGAAAGAAAGTTGTCCAAAACAGCTTGCAATCGAATGTTCATGTGAATAGAAAAGGCAGGAGAGTGGTCAGGTACTGTTTTCTCTCAGTTGGCAGGCTGCGCACACAATCGCAGTGTTGTACAGCTTGTTTCATCACCTTTGCCAAGTTGCCGCTCTCTCCGGCTCCCGGAGACGAAGAAGCTGCTTCTTCGCGCAAAGACGATTCTGCCGGTCACAGTGCTCTGCGGTGTGCGCCTTCTGCCGAAAGAGCCCCGGGAGCTGTGCTTAGCTCTGAGAAGCACCTTACGTGCTTCTTTAGCCTCTCTTCTCGTCTACATCTTAGCAAAAAGTTTTTCCACTCTGTCTGGCAAGGAGAAACTGTGCCAGCACAGAAAACATCTCCCATCGTGTTCTAGAGGCTGCACGGAGGTCTGCCGAGTGTTTTGCAAGAAGAGAAAGAAAGTTGTCCAAAACAGCTTCCAATCGAATGTTCATGTGAATAGAAAAGGCAGGAGAGTGGTCAGGTACTGTTTTCTCTCAGTTGGCAAGCTGCGCACACAATCGCAGTGTTGTACAGCTTGTTTCATCACCTTTGCGAAGTTGCCGCTCTCTCCGGCTCCCGGAGACGAAGAAGCTGCTTCTTCGCGCAAAGACGATTCTGCCGCTCACAGTGCTCTGCGGTGTGCGCCTTCTGCCGAAAGAGGTCCGGGAGCGGTGCTTAGCTCTGCAGAGCACCGTACCTTCGTCTTTAGCCTCTCTTCTCGTCTACATCTTAGCAAAAAGCTTTTCCACTCTGTCTGGCAAGGAGAAACTGTGCCAGCACAGAAAACATCTCCCATCGTGTTCTAGAGGCTGCACGCAGGTCTGCCGAGTGTTTTGCAAGAAGAGAAAGAAAGTTGTCCAAAACAGCTTGCAATCGAATGTTCATGTGATTACATAAGGCAGGAGAGTGGTCAGGTACTGTTTTCTCTCAGTTGGCAGGCTGCGCACACAATCGCAGTGTTGTACAGCTTGTTTCATCACCTTTGCGAAGTTGCCGTTCTCTCCGGCTCCCGGAGACGAAGAAGCTGCTTCTTTGCGCAAAGACGATTCTGCCGCTCACAGTGCTCTGCGGTGTGCGCCTTCTGCCGAAAGAGGTCCGCGAGCGGTGCTTAGCTCTGCAGAGCACCGTACCTTCGTCTTTAGCCTCTCTTCTCGTCTACATCTTAGCAAAAAGCTTTTCCACTCTGTCTGGCAAGGAGAAAGTGTGCCAGCACAGAAAACATCTCCCATCGTGTTCTAGAGGCTGCACGCAGGTCTGCCGAGTGTTTTGCAAGAAGAGAAAGAAAGTTGTCCAAAACAGCTTGCAATCGAATGTTCATGTGATTACATAAGGCAGGAGAGTGGTCAGGTACTGTTTTCTCTCAGTTGGCACGCTGCGCACACAATCGCAGTGTTGTACAGCTTGTTTCATCACCTTTGCGAAGTTGCCGCCCTCTCCGGCTCCCGGAGACGAAGAAGCTGCTTCTTTGCGCAAAGACGATTCTGCCGCTCACAGTGCTCTGCGGTGTGCGCCTTCTGCCGAAAGAGGTCCGGGAGCGGTGCTTAGCTCTGCAGAGCACCGTACCTTCGTCTTTAGCCTCTCTTCTCGTCTACATCTTAGCAAAAAGCTTTTCCACTCTGTCTGGCAAGGAGAAACTGTGCCAGCACAAAAAACATCTCCCATCGTGTTCTAGAGGCTGCACGGAGGTCTGCCGAGTGTTTTGCAAGAAGAGAAAGAAAGTTGTCCAAAACAGCTTGCAATCGAATGTTCATGTGAATAGAAAAGGCAGGAGAGTTGTCAGGTACTGTTTTCTCTCACTTGGCAAGCTGCGCACACAATCGCAGTGTTGTACAGCTTGTTTCATCACCTTTGCGAAGTTGCCGCTCTCTCCGGCTCCCGGAGACGAAGAAGCTGCTTCTTCGCGCAAAGACGATTCTGCCGCTCACAGTGCTCTGCGGTGTGCGCCTTCTGCCGAAAGACGCCCGGGAGCGGTGCTTAGCTCTGCAGAGCACCGTACCTTCGTCTTTAGCCTCTCTTCTCGTCTACATCTTAGCAAAAAGCTTTTCCACTCTGTCTGGCAAGGAGAAACTGTGCCAGCACAGAAAACATCTCCCATCGTCTTCTAGAGGCTGCACGCAGGTCTGCCGAGTGTTTTGCAAGAAGAGAAAGAAAGTTGTCCAAAACAGCTTGCAATCGAATGTTCATGTGAATAGAAAAGGCAGGAGAGTGGTCAGGTACTGTTTTCTCTCAGTTGGCATGCTGCGCACACAATCGCAGTGTTGTACAGCTTGTTTCATCACCTTTGCGAAGTTGCCGCTCTCTCCGGCTCCCGGAGACGAAGAAGCTGCTTCTTTGCGCAAAGACGATTCTGCCGCTCACAGTGCTCTGCGGTGTGCGCCTGCTGCCGAAAGAGCCCCGGGAGCGGTGCTTAGCTCTGAGAAGCACCTTACGTGCTTCTTTAGCCTCTCTTCTCGTCTACATCTTAGCAAAAAGCTTTTCCAATCTGTCTGGCAAGGAGAAACTGTGCCAGCCCAGAAAACATCTCCCATCGTGTTCTAGAGGCTGCACGGAGGTCTGCCGAGTGTTTTGCAAGAAGAGAAAGAAAGTTGTCCAAAACAGCTTCCAATCGAATGTTCATGTGAATAGAAAAGGCAGGAGAGTGGTCAGGTACTGTTTTCTCTCAGTTGGCAAGCTGGGCACACAATCGCAGTGTTGTACAGCTTGTTTCATCACCTTTGCGAAGTTGCCGCTCTCTCCGGCTCCCGGAGACGAAGAAGCTGCTTCTTCGCGCAAAGACGATTCTGCCGCTCACAGTGCTCTGCGGTGTGCGCCTTCTGCCGAAAGAGGTCCGGGAGCGGTGCTTAGCTCTGCAGAGCACCGTACCTTCGTCTTTAGCCTCTCTTCTCGTCTACATCTTAGCAAAAAGCTTTTCCACTCTGTCTGGCAAGGAGAAACTGTGCCAGCACAGAAAACATCTCCCATTGTGTTCTAGAGGCTGCACGCAGGTCTGCCGAGTGTTTTGCAAGAAGAGAAAGAAAGTTGTCCAAAACAGCTTGCAATCGAATGTTCATGTGATTACATAAGGCAGGAGAGTGGTCAGGTACTGTTTTCTCTCAGTTGGCAGGCTGCGCACACAATCGCAGTGTTGTACAGCTTGTTTCATCACCTTTGCGAAGTTGCCGCTCTCTCCGGCTCCCGGAGACGAAGAAGCTGCTTCTTTGCGCAAAGACGATTCTGCCGCTCACAGTGCTCTGCGGTGTGCGCCTTCTGCCGAAAGAGGTCCGGGAGCGGTGCTTAGCTCTGCAGAGCACCGTACCTTCGTCTTTAGCCTCTCTTCTCGTCTACATCTTAGCAAAAAGCTTTTCCACTCTGTCTGGCAAGGAGAAACTGTGCCAGCACAAAAAACATCTCCCATCGTGTTCTAGAGGCTGCACGGAGGTCTGCCGAGTGTTTTGCAAGAAGAGAAAGAAAGTTGTCCAAAACAGCTTGCAATCGAATGTTCATGTGAATAGAAAAGGCAGGAGAGTGGTCAGGTACTGTTTTCTCTCAGTTGGCAGGCTGCGCACACAATCGCAGTGTTGTACAGCTTGTTTCATCACCTTTGCCAAGTTGCCGCTCTCTCCGGCTCCCGGAGACGAAGAAGCTGCTTCTTCGCGCAAAGACGATTCTGCCGCTCACAGTGCTCTGCGGTGTGCGCCTTCTGCCGAAAGAGCCCCGGGAGCTGTGCTTAGCTCTGAGAAGCACCTTACGTGCTTCTTTAGCCTCTCTTCTCGTCTACATCTTAGCAAAAAGTTTTTCCACTCTGTCTGGCAAGGAGAAACTGTGCCAGCACAGAAAACATCTCCCATCGTGTTCTAGAGGCTGCACGGAGGTCTGCCGAGTGTTTTGCAAGAAGAGAAAGAAAGTTGTCCAAAACAGCTTCCAATCGAATGTTCATGTGAATAGAAAAGGCAGGAGAGTGGTCAGGTACTGTTTTCTCTCAGTTGGCAAGCTGCGCACACAATCGCAGTGTTGTACAGCTTGTTTCATCACCTTTGCGAAGTTGCCGCTCTCTCCGGCTCCCGGAGACGAAGAAGCTGCTTCTTCGCGCAAAGACGATTCTGCCGCTCACAGTGCTCTGTGGTGTGCGCCTTCTGCCGAAAGAGGTCCGGGAGCGGTGCTTAGCTCTGCAGAGCACCGTACCTTCGTCTTTAGCCTCTCTTCTCGTCTACATCTTAGCAAAAAGCTTTTCCACTCTGTCTGGCAAGGAGAAACTGTGCCAGCACAGAAAACATCTCCCATCGTGTTCTAGAGGCTGCACGGAGGTCTGCCGAGTGTTTTGCAAGAAGAGAAAGAAAGTTGTCCAAAACAGCTTCCAATCGAATGTTCATGTGAATAGAAAAGGCAGGAGAGTGGTCAGGTACTGTTTTCTCTCAGTTGGCACGCTGCGCACACAATCGCAGTGTTGTACAGCTTGTTTCATCACCTTTGCGAAGTTGCCGCTCTCTCCGGCTCCCGGAGACGAAGAAGCTGCTTCTTCGCGCAAAGACGATTCTGCCGCTCACAGTGCTCTGCGGTGTGCGCCTTCTGCCGAAAGAGCCCCGGGAGCGGTGCTTAGCTCTGAGAAGCACCATACGTGCTTCTTTAGCCTCTTTTCTCGTCTACATCTTAGCAAAAAGCTTTTCCACTCTGTCTGGCAAGGAGAAACTGTGCCAGCACAGAAAACATCACCCATCGTGTTCTAGAGGCTGCACGGAGGTCTGCCGAGTGTTTTGCAAGAAGAGAAAGAAAGTTGTCCAAAACAGCTTGCAATCGAATGTTCACGTGAATAGAAAAGGCAGGAGAGTGGTCAGGTACTGTTTTCTCTCAGTTGGCAAGCTGCGCACACAATCGCAGTGTTGTACAGCTTGTTTCATCACCTTTGCGAAGTTGCCGCTCTCTCCGGCTCCCGGAGACGAAGAAGCTGCTTATTCGCGCAAAGACGATTCTGCCGCTCACAGTGCTCTGCGGTGTGCGCCTTCTACCGAAAGAGCCCCGAGAGCGGTGCTTAGCTCTGCAGAGCACCGTACCTTCGTCTTTAGCCTCTCTTCTCGTCTACATCTTAGCAAAAAGCTTTTCCACTCTGTCTGGCAAGGAGAAACTGTGCCAGCACAGAAAACATCTCCCATCGTGTTCTAGAGGCTGCACGGAGGTCTGCCGAGTGTTTTGCAAGAAGAGAAAGAAAGTTGTCCAAAACAGCTTGCAATCGAATGTTCATGTGAATAGAAAAGGCAGGAGAGTGGTCAGGTACTGTTTTCTCTCAGTTGGCAAGCTGCGCACACAATCGCAGTGTTGTACAGCTTGTTTCATCACCTTTGCGAAGTTGCCGCTCTCTCCGGCTCCCGGAGACGAAGAAGCTGCTTCTTCGCGCAAAGACGATTCTGCCGCTCACAGTGCTCTGCGGTGTGCGCCTTCTGCCGAAAGAGCCCCGGGAGCTGTGCTTAGCTCTGAGAAGAACCATACGTGCTTCTTTAGCCTCTCTTCTCGTCTACACCTTAGCAAAAAGCTTTTCCACTCTGTCTGGCAAGGAGAAACTGTGCCAGCACAGAAAACATCTCCCATCGTGTTCTAGAGGCTGCACGGAGGTCTGCCGAGTGTTTTGCAAGAAGAGAAAGAAAGTTGTCCAAAACAGCTTCCAATCGAATGTTCATGTGAATAGAAAAGGCAGGAGAGTGGTCAGGTACTGTTTTCTCTCACTTGGCAAGCTGCGCACACAATCGCAGTGTTGTACAGCTTGTTTCATCACCTTTGCGAAGTTGCCGCTCTCTCCGGCTCCCGGAGACGAAGAAGCTGCTTCTTCGCGCAAAGACGATTCTGCCGCTCACAGTGCTCTGCGGTGTGCGCCTTCTGCCGAAAGACGCCCGGGAGCGGTGCTTAGCTCTGCAGAGCACCGTACCTTCGTCTTTAGCCTCTCTTCTCGTCTACATCTTAGCAAAAAGCTTTTCCACTCTGTCTGGCAAGGAGAAACTGTGCCAGCACAGAAAACATCTCCCATCGTGTTCTAGAGGCTGCACGGAGGTCTGCCGAGTGTTTTGCAAGAAGAGAAAGAAAGTTGTCCAAAACAGCTTGCAATCGAATGTTCATGTGAATAGAAAAGGCAGGAGAGTGGTCAGGTACTGTTTTCTCTCAGTTGGCAAGCTGCGCACACAATCGCAGTGTTGTACAGCTTGTTTCATCACCTTTGCGAAGTTGCCGCTCTCTCCGGCTCCCGGAGACGAAGAAGCTACTTCTTCGCGCAAAGACGATTCTGCCGCTCACAGTGCTCTGCGGTGTGCGCCTTCTGCCGAAAGAGCCCCGGGAGCTGTGCTTAGCTCTGAGAGGCACCGTACATGCTTCTTTAGCCTCTCTTCTCGTCTACATCTTAGCAAAAAGCTTTTCCACTCTGTCTGGCAAGGAGAAACTGTGCCAGCACAGAAAACATCTCCCATCGTGTTCTAGAGGCTGCACGGAGGTCTGCCGAGTGTTTTGCAAGAAGAGAAAGAAAGTTGTCCAAAACAGCTTGCAATCGAATGTTCATGTGAATAGAAAAGGCAGGAGAGTGGTCAGGTACTGTTTTCTCTCAGTTGGCAAGCTGCGCACACAATCGCAGTGTTGTACAGCTTGTTTCATCACCTTTGCGAAGTTGCCGCTCTCTCCGGCTCCCGGAGACGAAGAAGCTGCTTCTTCGCGCAAAGACGATTCTGCCGCTCACAGTGCTCTGCTGTGTGCGCCTTCTGCCGAAAGAGCCCCGGGAGCGGTGCTTAGCTCTGCAGAGCACCGTACCTTCGTCTTTAGCCTCTCTTCTCGTCTACATCTTAGCAAAAAGCTTTTCCACTCTGTCTGGCAAGGAGAAACTGTGCCAGCACAGAAAACATCTCCCATCGTGTTCTAGAGGCTGCACGGAGGTCTGCCGAGTGTTTTGCAAGAAGAGAAAGAAAGTTGTCCAAAACAGCTTGCAATCGAATGTTCATGTGAATAGAAAAGGCAGGAGAGTGGTCAGGTACTGTTTTCTCTCAGTTGGCAGGCTGCGCACACAATCGCAGTGTTGTACAGCTTGTTTCATCACCTTTGCGAAGTTGCCGCTCTCTCCGGCTCCCGGGAGACGAAGAAGCTGCTTCTTCGCGCAAAGACGATTCTGCCGCTCACAGTGCTCTGCGGTGTGCGCCTTCTGCCGAAAGAGCCCCGGGAGCTGTGCTTAGCTCTGAGAAGCACCTTACGTGCTTCTTTAGCCTCTCTTCTCGCCTACATCTTAGCAAAAAGCTTTTCCACTCTGTCTGGCAAGGAGAAACTGTGCCAGCACAGAAAACATCTCCCATCGTGTTCTAGAGGCTGCACGGAGGTCTGCCGAGTGTTTTGCAAGAAGAGAAAGAAAGTTATCCAAAACAGCTTCCAATCGAATGTTCATGTGAATAGAAAAGGCAGGAGAGTGGTCAGGTACTGTTTTCTCTCAGTTGGCAAGCTGCGCACACAATCGCAGTGTTGTACAGCTTGTTTCATCACCTTTGCGAAGTTGCCGCTCTCTCCGGCTCCCGGAGACGAAGAAGCTGCTTCTTCGCGCAAAGACGATTCTGCCGCTCACAGTGCTCTGCGGTGTGCGCCTTCTGCCGAAAGAGGTCCGGGAGCGGTGCTTAGCTCTGCAGAGCACCGTACCTTCGTCTTTAGCCTCTCTTCTCGTCTACATCTTAGCAAAAAGCTTTTCCACTCTGTCTGGCAAGGAGAAACTGTGCCAGCACAGAAAACATCTCCCATCGTGTTCTAGAGGCTGCACGGAGGTCTGCCGAGTGTTTTGCAAGAAGAGAAAGAAAGTTGTCCAAAACAGCTTGCAATCGAATGTTCATGTGAATAGAAAAGGCAGGAGAGTGGTCAGGTACTGTTTTCTCTCAGTTGGCAAGATGCGCACACAATCGCAGTGTTGTACAGCTTGTTTCATCACCTTTGCCAAGTTGCCGCTCTCTCCGGCTCCCGGAGACGAAGAAGCTGCTTCTTCGCGCAAAGACGATTCTGCCGCTCACAGTGCTCTGCGGTGTGCGCCTTCTGCCGAAAGAGCCCCGGGAGCGGTGCTTAGCTCTGAGAAGCACCATACGTGCTTCTTTAGCCTCTCTTCTCGTCTACATCTTAGCAAAAAGCTTTTCCACTCTGTCTGGCAAGGAGAAACTGTGCCAGCACAGAAAACATCTCCCATTGTGTTCTAGAGGCTGCACGCAGGTCTGCCGAGTGTTTTGCAAGAAGAGAAAGAAAGTTGTCCAAAACAGCTTGCAATCGAATGTTCATGTGATTACATAAGGCAGGAGAGTGGTCAGGTACTGTTTTCTCTCAGTTGGCAGGCTGCGCACACAATCGCAGTGTTGTACAGCTTGTTTCATCACCTTTGCGAAGTTGCCGCTCTCTCCGGCTCCCGGAGACGAAGAAGCTGCTTCTTTGCGCAAAGACGATTCTGCCGCTCACAGTGCTCTGCGGTGTGCGCCTTCTGCCGAAAGAGGTCCGGGAGCGGTGCTTAGCTCTGCAGAGCACCGTACCTTCGTCTTTAGCCTCTCTTCTCGTCTACATCTTAGCAAAAAGCTTTTCCACTCTGTCTGGCAAGGAGAAACTGTGCCAGCACAAAAAACATCTCCCATCGTGTTCTAGAGGCTGCACGGATTTGCAAGAAGAGAAAGAAAGTTGTCCAAAACAGCTTCCAATCGAATGTTCATGTGAATAGAAAAGGCAGGAGAGTGGTCAGGTACTGTTTTCTCTCAGTTGGCAAGCTGCGCACACAATCGCAGTGTTGTACAGCTTGTTTCATCACCTTTGCCAAGTTGCCGCTCTCTCCGGCTCCCGGAGACGAAGAAGCTGCTTCTTCGCGCAAAGACGATTCTGCCGCTCACAGTGCTCTGCGGTGTGCGCCTTCTGCCGAAAGAGCCCCGGGAGCGGTGCTTAGCTCTGAGAAGCACCATACGTGCTTCTTTAGCCTCTTTTCTCGTCTACATCTTAGCAAAAAGCTTTTCCACTCTGTCTGGCAAGGAGAAACTGTGCCAGCACAGAAAACATCTCCCATCGTGTTCTAGAGGCTGCACGGAGGTCTGCCGAGTGTTTTGCAAGAAGAGAAAGAAAGTTGTCCAAAACAGCTTGCAATCGAATGTTCATGTGAATAGAAAAGGCAGGAGAGTGGTCAGGTACTGTTTTCTCTCAGTTGGCAAGCTGCGCACACAATCGCAGTGTTGTACAGCTTGTTTCATCACCTTTGCGAAGTTGCCGCTCTCTCCGGCTCCCGGAGACGAAGAAGCTGCTTCTTCGCGCAAAGACGATTCTGCCGCTCACAGTGCTCTGCGGTGTGCGCCTTCTGCCGAAAGAGCCCCGGGAGCTGTGCTTAGCTCTGAGAAGCACCATACGTGCTTCTTTAGCCTCTCTTCTCGTCTACACCTTAGCAAAAAGCTTTTCCACTCTGTCTGGCAAGGAGAAACTGTGCCAGCACAGAAAACATCTCCCATCGTGTTCTAGAGGCTGCACGGAGGTCTGCCGAGTGTTTTGCAAGAAGAGAAAGAAAGTTGTCCAAAACAGCTTCCAATCGAATGTTCATGTGAATAGAAAAGGCAGGAGAGTGGTCAGGTACTGTTTTCTCTCACTTGGCAAGCTGCGCACACAATCGCAGTGTTGTACAGCTTGTTTCATCACCTTTGCGAAGTTGCCGCTCTCTCCGGCTCCCGGAGACGAAGAAGCTGCTTCTTCGCGCAAAGACGATTCTGCCGCTCACAGTGCTCTGCGGTGTGCGCCTTCTGCCGAAAGACGCCCGGGAGCGGTGCTTAGCTCTGCAGAGCACCGTACCTTCGTCTTTAGCCTCTCTTCTCGTCTACATCTTAGCAAAAAGCTTTTCCACTCTGTCTGGCAAGTAGAAACTGTGCCAGCACAAAAAACATCTCCCATCGTGTTCTAGAGGCTGCACGCAGGTCTGCCGAGTGTTTTGCAAGAAGAGAAAGAAAGTTGTCCAAAACAGCTTGCAATCGAATGTTCATGTGAATAGAAAAGGCAGGAGAGTGGTCAGGTACTGTTTTCTCTCAGTTGGCAAGCTGCGCACACAATCGCAGTGTTGTACAGCTTGTTTCATCACCTTTGCGAAGTTGCCGCTCTCTCCGGCTCCCGGAGACGAAGAAGCTGCTTCTTCGCGCAAAGACGATTCTGCCGCTCACAGTGCTCTGCGGTGTGCGCCTTCTGCCGAAAGACGCCCGGGAGCGGTGCTTAGCTCTGCAGAGCACCGCACCTTCGTCTTTAGCCTCTCTTCTCGTCTACATCTTAGCAAAAAGCTTTTCCACTCTGTCTGGCAAGGAGAAACTGTGCCAGCACAGAAAACATCTCCCATCGTGTTCTAGAGGCTGCACGGAGGTCTGCCGAGTGTTTTGCAAGAAGAGAAAGAAAGTTGTCCAAAACAGCTTGCAATCGAATGTTCATGTGAATAGAAAAGGCAGGAGAGTGGTCAGGTACTGTTTTCTCTCAGTTGGCACGCTACGCACACAATCGCAGTGTTGTACAGCTTGTTTCATCACCTTTGCGAAGTTGCCGCTCTCTCCGGCTCCCGGAGACGAAGAAGCTGCTTCTTCGCGCAAAGACGATTCTGCCGCTCACAGTGCTCTGCGGTGTGCGCCTTCTGCCGAAAGACGCCCGGGAGCGGTGCTTAGCTCTGCAGAGCACCGCACCTTCGTCTTTAGCCTCTCTTCTCGTCTACATCTTAGCAAAAAGCTTTTCCACTCTGTCTGGCAAGGAGAAACTGTGCCAGCACAGAAAACATCTCCCATCGTGTTCTAGAGGCTGCACGGAGGTCTGCAGAGTGTTTTGCAAGAAGAGAAAGAAAGTTGTCCAAAACAGCTTGCAATCGAATGTTCATGTGAATAGAAAAGGCAGGAGAGTGGTCAGGTACTGTTTTCTCTCAGTTGGCACGCTACGCACACAATCGCAGAGTTGTACAGCTTGTTTCATCACCTTTGCGAAGTTGCCGCTCTCTCCGGCTCCCGGAGACGAAGAAGCTGCTTCTTCGCGCAAAGACGATTCTGCCGCTCACAGTGCTCTGCGGTGTGCGCCTTCTGCCGAAAGACGCCCGGGAGCGGTGCTTAGCTCTGCAGAGCACCGTACCTTCGTCTTTAGCCTCTCTTCTCGTCTACATCTTAGCAAAAAGCTTTTCCACTCTGTCTGGCAAGGAGAAACTGTGCCAGCCCAGAAAACATCACCCATCGTGTTCTAGAGGCTGCACGCAGGTCTGCCGAGTGTTTTGCAAGAAGAGAAAGAAAGTTGTCCAAAACAGCTTGCAATCGAATGTTTATGTGAATAGAAAAGGCAGGAGAGTGGTCAGGTACTGTTTTCTCTCAGTTGGCAGGCTGCGCACACAATCGCAGTGTTGTACAGCTTGTTTCATCACCTTTGCGAAGTTGCCGCTCTCTCCGGCTCCCGGAGACGAAGAAGCTGCTTCTTCGCGCAAAGACGATTCTGCCGGTCACAGTGCTCTGCGGTGTGCGCCTTCTGCCGAAAGAGCCCCGGGAGCTGTGCTTAGCTCTGAGAAGCACCTTACGTGCTTCTTTAGCCTCTCTTCTCGTCTACATCTTAGCAAAAAGTTTTTCCACTCTGTCTGGCAAGGAGAAACTGTGCCAGCACAGAAAACATCTCCCATCGTGTTCTAGAGGCTGCACGGAGGTCTGCCGAGTGTTTTGCAAGAAGAGAAAGAAAGTTGTCCAAAACAGCTTCCAATCGAATGTTCATGTGAATAGAAAAGGCAGGAGAGTGGTCAGGTACTGTTTTCTCTCAGTTGGCAAGCTGCGCACACAATCGCAGTGTTGTACAGCTTGTTTCATCACCTTTGCGAAGTTGCCGCTCTCTCCGGCTCCCGGAGACGAAGAAGCTGCTTCTTCGCGCAAAGACGATTCTGCCGCTCACAGTGCTCTGCGGTGTGCGCCTTCTGCCGAAAGAGGTCCGGGAGCGGTGCTTAGCTCTGCAGAGCACCGTACCTTCGTCTTTAGCCTCTCTTCTCGTCTACATCTTAGCAAAAAGCTTTTCCACTCTGTCTGGCAAGGAGAAACTGTGCCAGCACAGAAAACATCTCCCATCGTGTTCTAGAGGCTGCACGGAGGTCTGCCGAGTGTTTTGCAAGAAGAGAAAGAAAGTTGTCCAAAACAGCTTGCAATCGAATGTTCATGTGATTACATAAGGCAGGAGAGTGGTCAGGTACTGTTTTCTCTCACTTGGCAGGCTGCGCACACAATCGCAGTGTTGTACAGCTTGTTTCATCACCTTTGCGAAGTTGCCGCTCTCTCCGGCTCCCGGAGACGAAGAAGCTGCTTCTTCGCGCAAAGACGATTCTGCCGCTCACAGTGCTCTGCGGTGTGCGCCTTCTGCCGAAAGAGGTCCGCGAGCGGTGCTTAGCTCTGCAGAGCACCGTACCTTCGTCTTTAGCCTCTCTTCTCGTCTACATCTTAGCAAAAAGCTTTTCCACTCTGTCTGGCAAGGAGAAAGTGTGCCAGCACAGAAAACATCTCCCATCGTGTTCTAGAGGCTGCACGCAGGTCTGCCGAGTGTTTTGCAAGAAGAGAAAGAAAGTTGTCCAAAACAGCTTGCAATCGAATGTTCATGTGATTACATAAGGCAGGAGAGTGGTCAGGTACTGTTTTCTCTCAGTTGGCACGCTGCGCACACAATCGCAGTGTTGTACAGCTTGTTTCATCACCTTTGCCAAGTTGCCGCTCTCTCCGGCTCCCGGAGACGAAGAAGCTGCTTCTTTGCGCAAAGACGATTCTGCCGCTCACAGTGCTCTGCGGTGTGCGCCTTCTGCCGAAAGAGGCCCGGGAGCGGTGCTTAGCTCTGCAGAGCACCGTACCTTCGTCTTTAGCCTCTCTTCTCGTCTACATCTTAGCAAAAAGCTTTTCCACTCTGTCTGGCAAGGAGAAACTGTGCCAGCACAGAAAACATCTCCCATCGTCTTCTAGAGGCTGCACGCAGGTCTGCCGAGTGTTTTGCAAGAAGAGAAAGAAAGTTGTCCAAAACAGCTTCCAATCGAATGTTCATGTGAATAGAAAAGGCAGGAGAGTGGTCAGGTACTGTTTTCTCTCAGTTGGCAAGCTGGGCACACAATCGCAGTGTTGTACAGCTTGTTTCATCACCTTTGCGAAGTTGCCGCTCTCTCCGGCTCCCGGAGACGAAGAAGCTGCTTCTTCGCGCAAAGACGATTCTGCCGCTCACAGTGCTCTGCGGTGTGCGCCTTCTGCCGAAAGAGGTCCGGGAGCGGTGCTTAGCTCTGCAGAGCACCGTACCTTCGTCTTTAGCCTCTCTTCTCGTCTACATCTTAGCAAAAAGCTTTTCCACTCTGTCTGGCAAGGAGAAACTGTGCCAGCACAGAAAACATCTCCCATTGTGTTCTAGAGGCTGCACGCAGGTCTGCCGAGTGTTTTGCAAGAAGAGAAAGAAAGTTGTCCAAAACAGCTTGCAATCGAATGTTCATGTGATTACATAAGGCAGGAGAGTGGTCAGGTACTGTTTTCTCTCAGTTGGCAGGCTGCGCACACAATCGCAGTGTTGTACAGCTTGTTTCATCACCTTTGCGAAGTTGCCGCTCTCTCCGGCTCCCGGAGACGAAGAAGCTGCTTCTTTGCGCAAAGACGATTCTGCCGCTCACAGTGCTCTGCGGTGTGCGCCTTCTGCCGAAAGAGGTCCGGGAGCGGTGCTTAGCTCTGCAGAGCACCGTACCTTCGTCTTTAGCCTCTCTTCTCGTCTACATCTTAGCAAAAAGCTTTTCCACTCTGTCTGGCAAGGAGAAACTGTGCCAGCACAAAAAACATCTCCCATCGTGTTCTAGAGGCTGCACGGAGGTCTGCCGAGTGTTTTGCAAGAAGAGAAAGAAAGTTGTCCAAAACAGCTTGCAATCGAATGTTCATGTGAATAGAAAAGGCAGGAGAGTTGTCAGGTACTGTTTTCTCTCAGTTGGCAAGCTGCGCACACAATCGCAGTGTTGTACAGCTTGTTTCATCACCTTTGCGAAGTTGCCGCTCTCTCCGGCTCCCGGAGACGAAGAAGCTGCTTCTTCGCGCAAAGACGATTCTGCCGCTCACAGTGCTCTGCGGTGTGCGCCTTCTGCCGAAAGAGGTCCGGGAGCGGTGCTTAGCTCTGCAGAGCACCGTACCTTCGTCTTTAGCCTCTCTTCTCGTCTACATCTTAGCAAAAAGCTTTTCCACTCTGTCTGGCAAGGAGAAACTGTGCCAGCACAGAAAACATCTCCCATCGTGTTCTAGAGGCTGCACGGAGGTCTGCCGAGTGTTTTGCAAGAAGAGAAAGAAAGTTGTCCAAAACAGCTTGCAATCGAATGTTCATGTGATTACATAAGGCAGGAGAGTGGTCAGGTACTGTTTTCTCTCAGTTGGCAGGCTGCGCACACAATCGCAGTGTTGTACAGCTTGTTTCATCACCTTTGCGAAGTTGCCGCTCTCTCCGGCTCCCGGAGACGAAGAAGCTGCTTCTTTGCGCAAAGACGATTCTGCCGCTCACAGTGCTCTGCGGTGTGCGCCTTCTGCCGAAAGAGGTCCGCGAGCGGTGCTTAGCTCTGCAGAGCACCGTACCTTCGTCTTTAGCCTCTCTTCTCGTCTACATCTTAGCAAAAAGCTTTTCCACTCTGTCTGGCAAGGAGAAAGTGTGCCAGCACAGAAAACATCTCCCATCGTGTTCTAGAGGCTGCACGCAGGTCTGCCGAGTGTTTTGCAAGAAGAGAAAGAAAGTTGTCCAAAACAGCTTGCAATCGAATGTTCATGTGATTACATAAGGCAGGAGAGTGGTCAGGTACTGTTTTCTCTCAGTTGGCACGCTGCGCACACAATCGCAGTGTTGTACAGCTTGTTTCATCACCTTTGCCAAGTTGCCGCTCTCTCCGGCTCCCGGAGACGAAGAAGCTGCTTCTTTGCGCAAAGACGATTCTGCCGCTCACAGTGCTCTGCGGTGTGCGCCTTCTGCCGAAAGAGGCCCGGGAGCGGTGCTTAGCTCTGCAGAGCACCGTACCTTCGTCTTTAGCCTCTCTTCTCGTCTACATCTTAGCAAAAAGCTTTTCCACTCTGTCTGGCAAGGAGAAACTGTGCCAGCACAGAAAACATCTCCCATCGTCTTCTAGAGGCTGCACGCAGGTCTGCCGAGTGTTTTGCAAGAAGAGAAAGAAAGTTGTCCAAAACAGCTTCCAATCGAATGTTCATGTGAATAGAAAAGGCAGGAGAGTGGTCAGGTACTGTTTTCTCTCAGTTGGCAAGCTGGGCACACAATCGCAGTGTTGTACAGCTTGTTTCATCACCTTTGCGAAGTTGCCGCTCTCTCCGGCTCCCGGAGACGAAGAAGCTGCTTCTTCGCGCAAAGACGATTCTGCCGCTCACAGTGCTCTGCGGTGTGCGCCTTCTGCCGAAAGAGGTCCGGGAGCGGTGCTTAGCTCTGCAGAGCACCGTACCTTCGTCTTTAGCCTCTCTTCTCGTCTACATCTTAGCAAAAAGCTTTTCCACTCTGTCTGGCAAGGAGAAACTGTGCCAGCACAGAAAACATCTCCCATTGTGTTCTAGAGGCTGCACGCAGGTCTGCCGAGTGTTTTGCAAGAAGAGAAAGAAAGTTGTCCAAAACAGCTTGCAATCGAATGTTCATGTGATTACATAAGGCAGGAGAGTGGTCAGGTACTGTTTTCTCTCAGTTGGCAGGCTGCGCACACAATCGCAGTGTTGTACAGCTTGTTTCATCACCTTTGCGAAGTTGCCGCTCTCTCCGGCTCCCGGAGACGAAGAAGCTGCTTCTTTGCGCAAAGACGATTCTGCCGCTCACAGTGCTCTGCGGTGTGCGCCTTCTGCCGAAAGAGGTCCGGGAGCGGTGCTTAGCTCTGCAGAGCACCGTACCTTCGTCTTTAGCCTCTCTTCTCGTCTACATCTTAGCAAAAAGCTTTTCCACTCTGTCTGGCAAGGAGAAACTGTGCCAGCACAAAAAACATCTCCCATCGTGTTCTAGAGGCTGCACGGAGGTCTGCCGAGTGTTTTGCAAGAAGAGAAAGAAAGTTGTCCAAAACAGCTTGCAATCGAATGTTCATGTGAATAGAAAAGGCAGGAGAGTTGTCAGGTACTGTTTTCTCTCAGTTGGCAAGCTGCGCACACAATCGCAGTGTTGTACAGCTTGTTTCATCACCTTTGCGAAGTTGCCGCTCTCTCCGGCTCCCGGAGACGAAGAAGCTGCTTCTTCGCGCAAAGACGATTCTGCCGCTCACAGTGCTCTGCGGTGTGCGCCTTCTGCCGAAAGACGCCCGGGAGCGGTGCTTAGCTCTGCAGAGCACCGTACCTTCGTCTTTAGCCTCTCTTCTCGTCTACATCTTAGCAAAAAGCTTTTCCACTCTGTCTGGCAAGGAGAAACTGTGCCAGCACAGAAAACATCTCCCATCGTGTTCTAGAGGCTGCACGGAGGTCTGCCGAGTGTTTTGCAAGAAGAGAAAGAAAGTTGTCCAAAACAGCTTGCAATCGAATGTTCATGTGAATAGAAAAGGCAGGAGAGTGGTCAGGTACTGTTTTCTCTCAGTTGGCATGCTGCGCACACAATCGCAGTGTTGTACAGCTTGTTTCATCACCTTTGCGAAGTTGCCGCTCTCTCCGGCTCCCGGAGACGAAGAAGCTGCTTCTTCGCGCAAAGACGATTCTGCCGCTCACAGTGCTCTGCGGTGTGCGCCTTCTGCCGAAAGACGCCCGGGAGCGGTGCTTAGCTCTGCAGAGCACCGTACCTTCGTCTTTAGCCTCTCTTCTCGTCTACATCTTAGCAAAAAGCTTTTCCACTCTGTCTGGCAAGTAGAAACTGTGCCAGCACAAAAAACATCTCCCATCGTGTTCTAGAGGCTGCACGGAGGTCTGCCGAGTGTTTTGCAAGAAGAGAAAGAAAGTTGTCCAAAACAGCTTGCAATCGAATGTTCATGTGAATAGAAAAGGCAGGAGAGTGGTCAGGTACTGTTTTCTCTCAGTTGGCAGGCTGCGCACACAATCGCAGTGTTGTACAGCTTGTTTCATCACCTTTGCCAAGTTGCCGCTCTCTCCGGCTCCCGGAGACGAAGAAGCTGCTTCTTCGCGCAAAGACGATTCTGCCGCTCACAGTGCTCTGCGGTGTGCGCCTTCTGCCGAAAGAGCCCCGGGAGCGGTGCTTAGCTCTGAGAAGCACCATACGTGCTTCTTTAGCCTCTCTTCTCGTCTACATATTAGCAAAAATCTTTTCCACTCTGTCTGGCAAGGAGAAACTGTGCCAGCACAGAAAACATCTCCCATCGTGTTCTAGAGGCTGCACGGAGGTCTGCCGAGTGTTTTGCAAGAAGAGAAAGAAAGTTGTCCAAAACAGCTTCCAATCGAATGTTCATGTGAATAGAAAAGGCAGGAGAGCGGTCAGGTACTGTTTTCTCTCACTTGGCAAGCTGCGCACACAATCGCAGTGTTGTACAGCTTGTTTCATCACCTTTGCGAAGTTGCCGCTCTCTCCGGCTCCCGGAGACGAAGAAGCTGCTTCTTCGCGCAAAGACGATTCTGCCGCTCACAGTGCTCTGCGGTGTGCGCCTTCTGCCGAAAGAGGTCCGGGAGCGGTGCTTAGCTCTGAGAAGCACCATACGTGCTTCTTTAGCCTTTCTTCTCGTCTACATCTTAGCAAAAAGCTTTTCCACTCTGTCTGGCAAGGAGAAACTGTGCCAGCACAGAAAACATCTCCCATCGTGTTCTAGAGGCTGCACGCAGGTCTGCCGAGTGTTTTGCAAGAAGAGAAAGAAAGTTGTCCAAAACAGCTTGCAATCGAATGTTCACAGGAATAGAAAAGGCAGGAGAGTGGTCAGGTACTGTTTTCTCTCAGTTGGCAAGCTGCGCACACAATCGCAGTGTTGTACAGCTTGTTTCATCACCTTTGCGAAGTTGCCGCTCTCTCCGGCTCCCGGAGACGAAGAAGCTGCTTCTTCGCGCAAAGACGATTCTGCCGCTCACAGTGCTCTGCGGTGTGCGCCTTCTGCCGAAAGAGGTCCGGGAGCGGTGCTTAGCTCTGCAGAGCACCGTACCTTCGTCTTTAGCCTCTCTTCTCGTCTACATCTTAGCAAAAAGCTTTTCCACTCTGTCTGGCAAGGAGAAACTGTGCCAGCCCAGAAAACATCTCCCATCGTGTTCTAGAGGCTGCACGGAGGTCTGCCGAGTGTTTTGCAAGAAGAGAAAGAAAGTTGTCCAAAACAGCTTGCAATCGAATGTTCATAAAAATAGAAAAGGCAGGAGAGTGGTCAGGTACTGTTTTCTCTCAGTTGGCACGCTGCGCACACAATCGCAGTGTTGTACAGCTTGTTTCATCACCTTTGCGAAGTTGCCGCTCTCTCCGGCTCCCGGAGACGAAGAAGCTGCTTCTTCGCGCAAAGACGATTCTGCCGCTCACAGTGCTCTGCGGTGAGCGCCTTCTGCCGAAAGAGCCCCGGGAGCTGTGCTTAGCTCTGAGAAGCACCATACGTGCTTCTTTAGCCTCTCTTCTCGTCTACATCTTAGCAAAAAGCTTTTCCACTCTGTCTGGCAAGGAGAAACTGTGCCAGCACAGAAAACATCTCCCATCGTGTTCTAGAGGCTGCACGGAGGTCTGCCGAGTGTTTTGCAAGAAGAGAAAGAAAGTTGTCCAAAACAGCTTGCAATCGAATGTTCATGTGAATAGAAAAGGCAGGAGAGTGGTCAGGTACTGTTTTCTCTCACTTGGCAAGCTGCGCACACAATCGCAGTGTTGTACAGCTTGTTTCATCACCTTTGCCAAGTTGCCGCGCTCTCCGGCTCCCGGAGACGAAGAAGCTGCTTCTTCGCGCAGACGATTCTGCCGCTCACAGTGCTCTGCGGTGTGCGCCTTCTGCCGAAAGAGGCCCGGGAGCGGTGCTTAGCTCTGCAGAGCACCGTACCTTCGTCTTTAGCCTCTCTTCTCGTCTACATCTTAGCAAAAAGCTTTTCCACTCTGTCTGGCAAGGAGAAACTGTGCCAGCCCAGAAAACATCTCCCATCGTGTTCTAGAGGCTGCACGGAGGTCTGCCGAGTGTTTTGCAAGAAGAGAAAGAAAGTTGTCCAAAACAGCTTGCAATCGAATGTTCATGTGAATAGAAAAGGCAGGAGAGTGGTCAGGTACTGTTTTCTCTCAGTTGGCAGGCTGCGCACACAATCGCAGTGTTGTACAGCTTGTTTCATCACCTTTGCGAAGTTGCCGCTCTCTCCGGCTCCCGGAGACGAAGAAGCTGCTTCTTCGCGCAAAGACGATTCTGCCGCTCACAGTGCTCTGCGGTGTGCGCCTTCTGCCGAAAGAGGTCCGGGAGCGGTACTTAGCTCTGCAGAGCACCGTACCTTCGTCTTTAGCCTCTCTTCTCGTCTACATCTTAGCAAAAAGCTTTTCCACTCTGTCTGGCAAGGAGAAACTGTGCCAGCACAGAAAACATCTCCCATCGTGTTCTAGAGGCTGCACGGAGGTCTGCCGAGTGTTTTGCAAGAAGAGAAAGAAAGTTGTCCAAAACAGCTTGCAATCGAATGTTCATGTGAATAGAAAAGGCAGGAGAGTGGTCAGGTACTGTTTTCTCTCAGTTGGCAAGCTGCGCACACAATCGCAGTGTTGTACAGCTTGTTTCATCACCTTTGCGAAGTTGCCGCTCTCTCCGGCTCCCGGAGACGAAGAAGCTGCTTCTTCGCGCAAAGACGATTCTGCCGCTCACAGTGCTCTGCGGTGTGCGCCTTCTGCCGAAAGAGGTCCGGGAGCGGTACTTAGCTATGCAGAGCACCGTACCTTCGTCTTTAGCCTCTCTTCTCGTCTACATCTTAGCAAAAAGCTTTTCCACTCTGTCTGGCAAGGAGAAACTGTGCCAGCACAAAAAACATCTCCCATCGTGTTCTAGAGGCTGCACGGAGGTCTGCTGAGTGTTTTGCAAGAAGAGAAAGAAAGTTGTCCAAAACAGCTTGCAATCGAATGTTCATGTGAATAGAAAAGGCAGGAGAGCGGTCAGGTACTGTTTTCTCTCACTTGGCAAGCTGCGCACACAATCGCAGTGTTGTACAGCTTGTTTCATCACCTTTGCGAAGTTGCCGCTCTCTCCGGCTCCCGGAGACGAAGAAGCTGCTTCTTCGCGCAAAGACGATTCTGCCGCTCACAGTGCTCTGCGGTGTGCGCCTTCTGCCGAAAGAGGTCCGGGAGCGGTGCTTAGCTCTGAGAAGCACCATACGTGCTTCTTTAGCCTTTCTTCTCGTCTACATCTTAGCAAAAAGCTTTTCCACTCTGTCTGGCAAGGAGAAACTGTGCCAGCACAGAAAACATCTCCCATCGTGTTCTAGAGGCTGCACGGAGGTCTGCCGAGTGTTTTGCAAGAAGAGAAAGAAAGTTGTCCAAAACAGCTTGCAATCGAATGTTCATGTGATTACATAAGGCAGGAGAGTGGTCAGGTACTGTTTTCTCTAATTTGGCATGCTGCGCACACAATCGCAGTGTTGTACAGCTTGTTTCATCACCTTTGCGAAGTTGCCGCTCTCTCCGGCTCCCGGAGACGAAGAAGCTGCTTCTTCGCGCAAAGACGATTCTGCCGCTCACTGTGCTCTGCGGTGTGCGCCTTCTGCCGAAAGAGCCCCGGGAGCGGTGCTTAGCTCTGAGAAGCACCATACGTGCTTCTTTAGCCTCTCTTCTCGTCTACATCTTAGCAAAAAGCTTTTCCACTCTGTCTGGCAAGGAGAAACTGTGCCAGCACAGAAAACATCTCCCATCGTGTTCTAGAGGCTGCACGGAGGTCTGCCGAGTGTTTTGCAAGAAGAGAAAGAAAGTTGTCCAAAACAGCTTGCAATCGAATGTTCATGTGAATAGAAAAGGCAGGAGAGTGGTCAGGTACTGTTTTCTCTCAGTTGGCAAGCTGCGCACACAATCGCAGTGTTGTACAGCTTGTTTCATCACCTTTGCCAAGTTGCCGCTCTCTCCGGCTCCCGGAGACGAAGAAGCTGCTTCTTCGCGCAAAGACGATTCTGCCGCTCACAGTGCTCTGCGGTGTGCGCCTTCTGCCGAAAGAGCCCCGGGAGCTGTGCTTAGCTCTGAGAAGCACCATACGTGCTTCTTTAGCCTCTCTTCTCGTCTACATCTTAGCAAAAAGCTTTTCCACTCTGTCTGGCAAGGAGAAACTGTGCCAGCACAGAAAACATCTCCAATCGTGTTCTAGAGGCTGCACGGAGGTCTGCCGAGTGTTTTGCAAGAAGAGAAAGAAAGTTGTCCAAAACAGCTTGCAATCGAATGTTCATGTGAATAGAAAAGGCAGGAGAGTGGTCAGGTACTGTTTTCTCTCAGTTGGCAAGCTGCGCACACAATCGCAGTGTTGTACAGCTTGTTTCATCACCTTTGCGAAGTTGCCGCTCTCTCCGGCTCCCGGAGACGAAGAAGCTGCTTCTTCGCGCAAAGACGATTCTGCCGCTCACAGTGCTCTGCGGTGTGCGCCTTCTGCCGAAAGACGCCCGGGAGCGGTGCTTAGCTCTGCAGAGCACCGTACCTTCGTCTTTAGCCTCTCTTCTCGTCTACATCTTAGCAAAAAGCTTTTCCACTCTGTCTGGCAAGGAGAAACTGTGCCAGCACAGAAAACATCTCCCATCGTGTTCTAGAGGCTGCACGGAGGTCTGCCGAGTGTTTTGCAAGAAGAGAAAGAAAGTTGTCCAAAACAGCTTCCAATCGAATGTTCATGTGAATAGAAAAGGCAGGAGAGCGGTCAGGTACTGTTTTCTCTCACTTGGCAAGCTGCGCACACAATCGCAGTGTTGTACAGCTTGTTTCATCACCTTTGCGAAGTTGCCGCTCTCTCCGGCTCCCGGAGACGAAGAAGCTGCTTCTTCGCGCAAAGACGATTCTGCCGCTCACAGTGCTCTGCGGTGTGCGCCTTCTGCCGAAAGAGGTCCGGGAGCGGTGCTTAGCTCTGAGAAGCACCATACGTGCTTCTTTAGCCTTTCTTCTCGTCTACATCTTAGCAAAAAGCTTTTCCACTCTGTCTGGCAAGGAGAAACTGTGCCAGCACAGAAAACATCTCCCATCGTGTTATAGAGGCTGCACGGAGGTCTGCCGAGTGTTTTGCAAGAAGAGAAAGAAAGTTGTCCAAAACAGCTTGCAATCGAATGTTCACAGGAATAGAAAAGGCAGGAGAGTGGTCAGGTACTGTTTTCTCTCAGTTGGCAAGCTGCGCACACAATCGCAGTGTTGTACAGCTTGTTTCATCACCTTTGCGAAGTTGCCGCTCTCCTCCGGCTCCCGGAGACGAAGAAGCTGCTTCTTCGCGCAAAGACGATTCTGCCGCTCACAGTGCTCTGCGGTGTGCGCCTTCTGCCGAAAGAGGTCCGGGAGCGGTGCTTAGCTCTGCAGAGCACCGTACCTTCGTCTTTAGCCTCTCTTCTCGTCTACATCTTAGCAAAAAGCTTTTCCACTCTGTCTGGCAAGGAGAAACTGTGCCAGCCCAGAAAACATCTCCCATCGTGTTCTAGAGGCTGCACGGAGGTCTGCCGAGTGTTTTGCAAGAAGAGAAAGAAAGTTGTCCAAAACAGCTTGCAATCGAATGTTCATTCTGAATAGAAAAGGCAGGAGAGTGGTCAGGTACTGTTTTCTCTCAGTTGGCACGCTGCGCACACAATCGCAGTGTTGTACAGCTTGTTTCATCACCTTTGCGAAGTTGCCGCTCTCCTCCGGCTCCCGGAGACGAAGAAGCTGCTTCTTCGCGCAAAGACGATTCTGCCGCTCACAGTGCTCTGCGGTGAGCGCCTTCTGCCGAAAGAGCCCCGGGAGCTGTGCTTAGCTCTGAGAAGCACCATACGTGCTTCTTTAGCCTCTCTTCTCGTCTACATCTTAGCAAAAAGCTTTTCCACTCTGTCTGGCAAGGAGAAACTGTGCCAGCACAGAAAACATCTCCCATCGTGTTCTAGAGGCTGCACGGAGGTCTGCCGAGTGTTTTGCAAGAAGAGAAAGAAAGTTGTCCAAAACAGCTTGCAATCGAATGTTCATGTGAATAGAAAAGGCAGGAGAGTGGTCAGGTACTGTTTTCTCTCACTTGGCAAGCTGCGCACACAATCGCAGTGTTCAGCTTGTTTCATCACCTTTGCCAAGTTGCCGCGCTCTCCGGCTCCCGGAGACGAAGAAGCTGCTTCTTCGCGCAGACGATTCTGCCGCTCACAGTGCTCTGCTGTGTGCGCCTTCTTCCGAAAGAGGCCCGGGAGCGGTGCTTAGCTCTGCAGAGCACCGTACCTTCGTCTTTAGCCTCTCTTCTCGTCTACATCTTAGCAAAAAGCTTTTCCACTCTGTCTGGCAAGGAGAAACTGTGCCAGCCCAGAAAACATCTCCCATCGTGTTCTAGAGGCTGCACGGAGGTCTGCCGAGTGTTTTGCAAGAAGAGAAAGAAAGTTGTCCAAAACAGCTTGCAATCGAATGTTCATCTGAATAGAAAAGGCAGGAGAGTGGTCAGGTACTGTTTTCTCTCAGTTGGCACGCTGCGCACACAATCGCAGTGTTGTACAGCTTGTTTCATCACCTTTGCGAAGTTGCCGCTCTCTCCGGCTCCCGGAGACGAAGAAGCTGCTTCTTCGCGCAAAGACGATTCTGCCGCTCACAGTGCTCTGCGGTGAGCGCCTTCTGCCGAAAGAGCCCCGGGAGCTGTGCTTAGCTCTGAGAAGCACCATACGTGCTTCTTTAGCCTCTCTTCTCGTCTACATCTTAGCAAAAAGCTTTTCCACTCTGTCTGGCAAGGAGAAACTGTGCCAGCACAGAAAACATCTCCCATCGTGTTCTAGAGGCTGCACGGAGGTCTGCCGAGTGTTTTGCAAGAAGAGAAAGAAAGTTGTCCAAAACAGCTTGCAATCGAATGTTCATGTGAATAGAAAAGGCAGGAGAGTGGTCAGGTACTGTTTTCTCTCACTTGGCAAGCTGCGCACACAATCGCAGTGTTGTACAGCTTGTTTCATCACCTTTGCCAAGTTGCCGCGCTCTCCGGCTCCCGGAGACGAAGAAGCTGCTTCTTCGCGCAGACGATTCTGCCGCTCACAGTGCTCTGCTGTGTGCGCCTTCTTCCGAAAGAGGCCCGGGAGCGGTGCTTAGCTCTGCAGAGCACCGTACCTTCGTCTTTAGCCTCTCTTCTCGTCTACATCTTAGCAAAAAGCTTTTCCACTCTGTCTGGCAAGGAGAAACTGTGCCAGCCCAGAAAACATCTCCCATCGTGTTCTAGAGGCTGCACGGAGGTCTGCCGAGTGTTTTGCAAGAAGAGAAAGAAAGTTGTCCAAAACAGCTTGCAATCGAATGTTCATGTGAATAGAAAAGGCAGGAGAGTGGTCAGGTACTGTTTTCTCTCAGTTGGCAGGCTGCGCACACAATCGCAGTGTTGTACAGCTTGTTTCATCACCTTTGCGAAGTTGCCGCTCTCTCCGGCTCCCGGAGACGAAGAAGCTGCTTCTTCGCGCAAAGACGATTCTGCCGCTCACAGTGCTCTGCGGTGTGCGCCTTCTGCCGAAAGAGGCCCGGGAGCGGTACTTAGCTCTGCAGAGCACCGTACCTTCGTCTTTAGCCTCTCTTCTCGTCTACATCTTAGCAAAAAGCTTTTCCACTCTGTCTGGCAAGGAGAAACTGTGCCAGCACAGAAAACATCTCCCATCGTGTTCTAGAGGCTGCACGGAGGTCTGCCGAGTGTTTTGCAAGAAGAGAAAGAAAGTTGTCCAAAACAGCTTGCAATCGAATGTTCATGTGAATAGAAAAGGCAGGAGAGTGGTCAGGTACTGTTTTCTCTCAGTTGGCAAGCTGCGCACACAATCGCAGTGTTGTACAGCTTGTTTCATCACCTTTGCGAAGTTGCCGCTCTCTCCGGCTCCCGGAGACGAAGAAGCTGCTTCTTCGCGCAAAGACGATTCTGCCGCTCACAGTGCTCTGCGGTGTGCGCCTTCTGCCGAAAGAGGTCCGGGAGCGGTACTTAGCTATGCAGAGCACCGTACCTTCGTCTTTAGCCTCTCTTCTCGTCTACATCTTAGCAAAAAGCTTTTCCACTCTGTCTGGCAAGGAGAAACTGTGCCAGCACAAAAAACATCTCCCATCGTGTTCTAGAGGCTGCACGGAGGTCTGCTGAGTGTTTTGCAAGAAGAGAAAGAAAGTTGTCCAAAACAGCTTGCAATCGAATGTTCATGTGAATAGAAAAGGCAGGAGAGCGGTCAGGTACTGTTTTCTCTCAGTTGGCAGGCTGCGCACACAATCGCAGTGTTGTACAGCTTGTTTCATCACCTTTGCGAAGTTGCCAATCTCTCCGGCTCCCGGAGACGAAGAAGCTGCTTCTTCGCGCAAAGACGATTCTGCCGCTCACAGTGCTCTGCGGTGTGCGCCTTCTGCCGAAAGAGGTCCGGGAGCGGTGCTTAGCTCTGAGAAGCACCATACGTGCTTCTTTAGCCTTTCTTCTCGTCTACATCTTAGCAAAAAGCTTTTCCACTCTGTCTGGCAAGGAGAAACTGTGCCAGCACAGAAAACATCTCCCATCGTGTTCTAGAGGCTGCACGGAGGTCTGCCGAGTGTTTTGCAAGAAGAGAAAGAAAGTTGTCCAAAACAGCTTGCAATCGAATGTTCATGTGAATAGAAAAGGCAGGAGAGTGGTCAGGTACTGTTTTCTCTCAGTTGGCAGGCTGCGCACACAATCGCAGTGTTGTACAGCTTGTTTCATCACCTTTGCGAAGTTGCCGCTCTCTCCGGCTCCCGGAGACGAAGAAGCTGCTTCTTCGCGCAAAGACGATTCTGCCGCTCACAGTGCTCTGCTGTGTGCGCCTTCTGCCGAAAGAGGCCCGTGAGCGGTGCTTAGCTCTGCAGAGCACCGTACCTTCGTCTTTAGCCTCTCTTCTCGTCTACATCTTAGCAAAAAGCTTTTCCACTCTGTCTGGCAAGGAGAAACTGTGCCAGCACAGAAAACATCTCCCATCGTGTTCTAGAGGCTGCACGGAGGTCTGCCGAGTGTTTTGCAAGAAGAGAAAGAAAGTTGTCCAAAACAGCTTGCAATCGAATGTTCATGTGAATAGAAAAGGCAGGAGAGTGGTCAGGTACTGTTTTCTCTCAGTTGGCAAGCTGCGCACACAATCGCAGTGTTGTACAGCTTGTTTCATCACCTTTGCGAAGTTGCCGCTCTCTCCGGCTCCCGGAGACGAAGAAGCTGCTTCTTCGCGCAAAGACGATTCTGCCGCTCACAGTGCTCTGCGGTGTGCGCCTTCTGCCGAAAGAGCCCCGGGAGCTGTGCTTAGCTCTGAGAAGCACCATACGTGCTTCTTTAGCCTCTCTTCTCGTCTACATCTTAGCAAAAAGCTTTTCCACTCTGTCTGGCAAGGAGAAACTGTGCCAGCACAGAAAACATCTCCCATCGTGTTCTAGAGGCTGCACGCAGGTCTGCCGAGTGTTTTGCAAGAAGAGAAAGAAAGTTGTCCAAAACAGCTTGCAATCGAATGTTCATGTGAATAGAAAAGGCAGGAGAATGGTCAGGTACTGTTTTCTCTCACTTGGCAAGCTGCGCACACAATCGCAGTGTTGTACAGCTTGTTTCATCACCTTTGCGAAGTTGCCGCTCTCTCCGGCTCCCGGAGACGAAGAAGCTGCTTCTTCGCGCAAAGACGATTCTGCCTCTCACAGTGCTCTGCGGTGTGCGCCTTCTGCCGAAAGTGGTCCGGGAGCGGTACTTAGCTCTGCAGAGCACCGTACCTTCGTCTTTAGCCTCTCTTCTCGTCTACATCTTAGCAAAAAGCTTTTCCACTCTGTCTGGCAAGGAGAAACTGTGCCAGCCCAGAAAACATCTCCCATCGTGTTCTAGAGGCTGCACGGAGGTCTGCTGAGTGTTTTGCAAGAAGAGAAAGAAAGTTGTCCAAAACAGCTTGCAATCGAATGTTCATGTGAATAGAAAAGGCAGGAGAGCGGTCAGGTACTGTTTTCTCTCACTTGGCAAGCTGCGCACACAATCGCAGTGTTGTACAGCTTGTTTCATCACCTTTGCGAAGTTGCCGCTCTCTCCGGCTCCCGGAGACGAAGAAGCTGCTTCTTCGCGCAAAGACGATTCTGCCGCTCACAGTGCTCTGCGGTGTGCGCCTTCTGCCGAAAGAGGTCCAGGAGCGGTTCTTAGCTCTGAGAACCACCATACGTGCTTCTTTAGCCTTTCTTCTCGTCTACATCTTAGCAAAAAGCTTTTCCACTCTGTCTGGCAAGGAGAAACTGTGCCAGCACAGAAAACATCTCCCATCGTGTTCTAGAGGCTGCACGGAGGTCTGCCGAGTGTTTTGCAAGAAGAGAAAGAAAGTTGTCCAAAACAGCTTCCAATCGAATGTTCACAGGAATAGAAAAGGCAGGAGAGTGGTCAGGTACTGTTTTCTCTCAGTTGGCAAGCTGCGCACACAATCGCAGTGTTGTACAGCTTGTTTCATCACCTTTGCGAAGTTGCCGCTCTCTCCGGCTCCCGGAGACGAAGAAGCTGCTTCTTCGCGCAAAGACGATTCTGCCGCTCACAGTGCTCTGCGGTGTGCGCCTTCTGCCGAAAGAGGTCCGGGAGCGGTGCTTAGCTCTGCAGAGCACCGTACCTTCGTCTTTAGCCTCTCTTCTCGTCTACATCTTAGCAAAAAGCTTTTCCACTCTGTCTGGCAAGGAGAAACTGTGCCAGCACAGAAAACATCTCCCATCGTCTTCTAGAGGCTGCACGGAGGTCTGCCGAGTGTTTTGCAAGAAGAGAAAGAAAGTTGTCCAAAACAGCTTGCAATCGAATGTTCATCTGAATAGAAAAGGCAGGAGAGTGGTCAGGTACTGTTTTCTCTCAGTTGGCAAGCTGCGCACACAATCGCAGTGTTGTACAGCTTGTTTCATCACCTTTGCGAAGTTGCCGCTCTCTCCGGCTCCCGGAGACGAAGAAGCTGCTTCTTCGCGCAAAGACGATTCTGCCGCTCACAGTGCTCTGCGGTGTGCGCCTTCTGCCGAAAGAGCCCCGGGAGCTGTGCTTAGCTCTGAGAGGCACCGTACATGCTTCTTTAGCCTCTCTTCTCGTCTACATCTTAGCAAAAAGCTTTTCCACTCTGTCTGGCAAGGAGAAACTGTGCCAGCACAGAAAACATCTCCCATCGTGTTCTAGAGGCTGCACGGAGGTCTGCCGAGTGTTTTGCAAGAAGAGAAAGAAAGTTGTCCAAAACAGCTTGCAATCGAATGTTCATGTGATTACATAAGGCAGGAGAGTGGTCAGGTACTGTTTTCTCTAATTTGGCATGCTGCGCACACAATCGCAGTGTTGTACAGCTTGTTTCATCACCTTTGCGAAGTTGCCGCTCTCTCCGGCTCCCGGAGACGAAGAAGCTGCTTCTTCGCGCAAAGACGATTCTGCCGCTCACAGTGCTCTGCGGTGTGCGCCTTCTGCCGAAAGAGGTCCGGGAGCGGTGCTTAGCTCTGAGAAGCACCATACGTGCTTCTTTAGCCTTTCTTCTCGTCTACATCTTAGCAAAAAGCTTTTCCACTCTGTCTGGCAAGGAGAAACTGTGCCAGCACAGAAAACATCTCCCATCGTGTTCTAGAGGCTGCACGGAGGTCTGCCGAGTGTTTTGCAAGAAGAGAAAGAAAGTTGTCCAAAACAGCTTGCAATCGAATGTTCACGAGAATAGAAAAGGCAGGAGAGTGGTCAGGTACTGTTTTCTCTCAGTTGGCAAGCTGCGCACACAATCGCAGTGTTGTACAGCTTGTTTCATCACCTTTGCGAAGTTGCCGCTCTCTCCGGCTCCCGGAGACGAAGAAGCTGCTTCTTCGCGCAAAGACGATTCTGCCGCTCACAGTGCTCTGCGGTGTGCGCCTTCTGCCGAAAGAGGCCCGGGAGCGGTGCTTAGCTCTGCAGAGCACCGTACCTTCGTCTTTAGCCTCTCTTCTCGTCTACATCTTAGCAAAAAGCTTTTCCACTCTGTCTGGCAAGGAGAAACTGTGCCAGCACAAAAAACATCTCCCATCGTGTTCTAGAGGCTGCACGCAGGTCTGCCGAGTGTTTTGCAAGAAGAGAAAGAAAGTTGTCCAAAACAGCTTGCAATCGAATGTTCATGTGAATAGAAAAGGCAGGAGAGTGGTCAGGTACTGTTTTCTCTCAGTTGGCAAGCTGCGCACACAATCGCACTGTTGTACAGCTTGTTTCATCACCTTTGCGAAGTTGCCGCTCTCTCCGGCTCCCGGAGACGAAGAAGCTGCTTCTTCGCGCAAAGACGATTCTGCCGCTCACAGTGCTCTGCGGTGTGCGCCTTCTGCCGAAAGACGCCCGGGAGCTGTGCTTAGCTCTGCAGAGCACCGTACCTTCGTCTTTAGCCTCTCTTCTCGTCTACATCTTAGCAAAAAGCTTTTCCACTCTGTCTGGCAAGGAGAAACTGTGCCAGCACAAAAAACATCTCCCATCGTGTTCTAGAGGCTGCACGCAGGTCTGCCGAGTGTTTTGCAAGAAGAGAAAGAAAGTTGTCCAAAACAGCTTGCAATCGAATGTTCATGTGAATAGAAAAGGCAGGAGAGTGGTCAGGTACTGTTTTCTCTCACTTGGCAAGCTGCGCACACAATCGCAGTGTTGTACAGCTTGTTTCATCACCTTTGCCAAGTTGCCGCTCTCTCCGGCTCCCGGAGACGAAGAAGCTGCTTCTTCGCGCAAAGACGATTCTGCCGCTCACAGTGCTCTGCGGTGGGCGCCTTCTGCCGAAAGAGGCCCGGGAGCGGTGCTTAGCTCTGCAGAGCACCGTACCTTCGTCTTTAGCCTCTCTTCTCGTCTACATCTTAGCAAAAAGCTTTTCCACTCTGTCTGGCAAGGAGAAACTGTGCCAGCACAAAAAACATCTCCCATCGTGTTCTAGAGGCTGCACGCAGGTCTGCCGAGTGTTTTGCAAGAAGAGAAAGAAAGTTGTCCAAAACAGCTTGCAATCGAATGTTCATGTGAATAGAAAAGGCAGGAGAGTGGTCAGGTACTGTTTTCTCTCAGTTGGCAAGCTGCGCACACAATCGCAGTGTTGTACAGCTTGTTTCATCACCTTTGCGAAGTTGCCGCTCTCTCCGGCTCCCGGAGACGAAGAAGCTGCTTCTTCGCGCAAAGACGATTCTGCCGCTCACAGTGCTCTGCGGTGTGCGCCTTCTGCCGAAAGACGCCCGGGAGCGGTGCTTAGCTCTGCAGAGCACCGTACCTTCGTCTTTAGCCTCTCTTCTCGTCTACATCTTAGCAAAAAGCTTTTCCACTCTGTCTGGCAAGGAGAAACTGTGCCAGCACAAAAAACATCTCCCATCGTGTTCTAGAGGCTGCACGCAGGTCTGCCGAGTGTTTTGCAAGAAGAGAAAGAAAGTTGTCCAAAACAGCTTGCAATCGAATGTTCATGTGAATAGAAGAGGCAGGAGAGTGGTCAGGTACTGTTTTCTCTCACTTGGCAAGCTGCGCACACAATCGCAGTGTTGTACAGCTTGTTTCATCACCTTTGCGAAGTTGCCGCTCTCTCCGGCTCCCGGAGACGAAGAAGCTGCTTCTTCGCGCAAAGACGATTCTGCCGCTCACAGTGCTCTGCGGTGTGCGCCTTCTGCCGAAAGACGCCCGGGAGCGGTGCTTAGCTCTGCAGAGCACGGTACCTTCGTCTTTAGCCTCTCTTCTCGTCTACATCTTAGCAAAAAGCTTTTCCACTCTGTCTGGCAAGGAGAAACTGTGCCAGCCCAGAAAACATCACCCATCGTGTTCTAGAGGCTGCACGGAGGTCTGCAGAGTGTTTTGCAAGAAGAGAAAGAAAGTTGTCCAAAACAGCTTGCATTCGAATGTTCATGTGAATAGAAAAGGCAGGAGAGTGGTCAGGTACTGTTTTCTCTCAGTTGGCAAGCTGCGCACACAATCGCAGTGTTGTACAGCTTGTTTCATCACCTTTGCGAAGTTGCCGCTCTCTCCGGCTCCCGGAGACGAAGAAGCTGCTTCTTCGCGCAAAGACGATTCTGCCGCTCACAGTGCTCTGCTGTGTGCGCCTTCTGCCGAAAGAGCCCCGGGAGTGGTGCTTAGCTCTGAGAAGCACCATACGTGCTTCTTTAGCCTCTCTTCTCGTCTACATCTTAGCAAAAAGCTTTTCCACTCTGTCTGGCAAGGAGAAACTGTGCCAGCCCAGAAAACATCTCCCATCGTGTTCTAGAGGCTGCACGGAGGTCTGCCGAGTGTTTTGCAAGAAGAGAAAGAAAGTTGTCCAAAACAGCTTGCAATCGAATGTTCATGTGAATAGAAAAGGCAGGAGAGTGGTCAGGTACTGTTTTCTCTCAGTTGGCAGGCTGCGCACACAATCGCAGTGTTGTACAGCTTGTTTCATCACCTTTGCCAAGTTGCCGCTCTCTCCGGCTCCCGGAGACGAAGAAGCTGCTTCTTCGCGCAAAGACGATTCTGCCGCTCACAGTGCTCTGCGGTGTGCGCCTTCTGCCGAAAGAGGCCCGGGAGCGGTGCTTAGCTCTGCAGAGCACCGTACCTTCATCTTTAGCCTCTCTTCTCGTCTACATCTTAGCAAAAAGCTTTTCCACTCTGTCTGGCAAGGAGAAACTGTGCCAGCACAAAAAACATCTCCCATCGTGTTCTAGAGGCTGCACGGAGGTCTGCCGAGTGTTTTGCAAGAAGAGAAAGAAAGTTGTCCAAAACAGCTTGCAATCGAATGTTCATGTGAATAGAAAAGGCAGGAGAGTGGTCAGGTACTGTTTTCTCTCAGTTGGCAAGCTGCGCACACAATCGCAGTGTTGTACAGCTTGTTTCATCACCTTTGCGAAGTTGCCGCTCTCTCCGGCTCCCGGAGACGAAGAAGCTGCTTCTTCGCGCAAAGACGATTCTGCCGCTCACAGTGCTCTGCGGTGTGCGCCTTCTGCCGAAAGAGGTCCGGGAGCGGTGCTTAGCTCTGCAGAGCACCGTACCTTCGTCTTTAGCCTCTCTTCTCGTCTACATCTTAGCAAAAAGCTTTTCCACTCTGTCTGGCAAGGAGAAACTGTGCCAGCACAAAAAACATCTCCCATCGTGTTCTAGAGGCTGCACGGAGGTCTGAGGAGTGTTTTGCAAGAAGAGAAAGAAAGTTGTCCAAAACAGCTTGCAATCGAATGTTCATGTGAATAGAAAAGGCAGGAGAGTGGTCAGGTACTGTTTTCTCTCAGTTGGCAAGCTGCGCACACAATCGCAGTGTTGTACAGCTTGTTTCATCACCTTTGCGAAGTTGCCGCTCTCTCCGGCTCCCGGAGACGAAGAAGCTGCTTCTTCGCGCAAAGACGATTCTGCCGCTCACAGTGCTCTGCGGTGTGCGCCTTCTGCCGAAAGAGACCCGGGAGTTGTGCTTAGCTCTGAGAGGCTTCGTACATGCTTCTTTAGCCTCTCTTCTCGTCTACATCTTAGCAAAAAGCTTTTCCACTCTGTCTGGCAAGGAGAAACTGTGCCAGCCCAGAAAACATCTCCCATCGTGTTCTAGAGGCTGCACGGAGGTCTGCCGAGTGTTTTGCAAGAAGAGAAAGAAAGTTGTCCAAAACAGCTTCCAATCGAATGTTCATGTGAATAGAAAAGGCAGGAGAGTGGTCAGGTACTGTTTTCTCTCACTTGGCAAGCTGCGCACACAATCGCAGTGTTGTACAGCTTGTTTCATCACCTTTGCCAAGTTGCCGCTCTCTCCGGCTCCCGGAGACGAAGAAGCTGCTTCTTCGCGCAAAGATGATTCTGCCGCTCACAGTGCTCTGCTGTGTGCGCCTTCTGCCGAAAGAGGCCCGGGAGCGCTGCTTAGCTCTGCAGAGCACCGTACCTTCGTCTTTAGCCTCTCTTCTCGTCTACATCTTAGCAAAAAGCTTTTCCACTCTGTCTGGCAAGGAGAAATTGTGCCAGCACAGAAAACATCTCCCATCGTGTTCTAGAGGCTGCACGGAGGTCTGCCGAGTGTTTTGCAAGAAGAGAAAGAAAGTTGTCCAAAACAGCTTCCAATCGAATGTTCATGTGAATAGAAAAGGCAGGAGAGTGGTCAGGTACTGTTTTCTCTCAGTTGGCAGGCTGCGCACACAATCGCAGTGTTGTACAGCTTGTTTCATCACCTTTGCCAAGTTGCCGCTCTCTCCGGCTCCCGGAGACGAAGAAGCTGCTTCTTCGCGCAAAGACGATTCTGCCGCTCACAGTGCTCTGCGGTGTGCGCCTTCTGCCGAAAGAGCCCCGGGAGCTGTGCTTAGCTCTGAGAAGCACCTTACGTGCTTCTTTAGCCTCTCTTCTCGTCTACATCTTAGCAAAAAGCTTTTCCACTCTGTCTGGCAAGGAGAAACTGTGCCAGCACAGAAAACATCTCCCATCGTCTTCTAGAGGCTGCACGGAGGTCTGCCGAGTGTTTTGCAAGAAGAGAAAGAAAGTTGTCCAAAACAGCTTCCAATCGAATGTTCATGTGAATAGAAAAGGCAGGAGAGTGGTCAGGTACTGTTTTCTCTCACTTGGCATGCTGCGCACACAATCGTAGTGTTGTACAGCTTGTTTCATCACCTTTGCGAAGTTGCCGCTCTCTCCGGCTCCCGGAGACGAAGAAGCTGCTTCTTCGCGCAAAGACGATTCTGCCTCTCACAGTGCTCTGCGGTGTGCGCCTTCTGCCGAAAGAGCCCCGGGAGCGGTGCTTAGCTCTGCAGAGCACCGTACCTTCGTCTTTAGCCTCTCTTCTCGTCTACATCTTAGCAAAAAGCTTTTCCACTCTGTCTGGCAAGGAGAAACTGTGCCAGCACAAAAAACATCTCCCATCGTGTTCTAGAGGCTGCACGCAGGTCTGCCGAGTGTTTTGCAAGAAGAGAAAGAAAGTTGTCCAAAACAGCTTCCAATCGAATGTTCATGTGAATAGAAAAGGCAGGAGAGTGGTCAGGTACTGTTTTCTCTCAGTTGGCAAGCTGCGCACACAATCGCAGTGTTGTACAGCTTGTTTCATCACCTTTGCGAAGTTGCCGCTCTCTCCGGCTCCCGGAGACGAAGAAGCTGCTTCTTCGCGCAAAGACGATTCTGCCGCTCACAGTGCTCTGCGGTGTGCGCCTTCTGCCGAAAGAGACCCGGGAGCTGTGCTTAGCTCTGAGAGGCTTCGTACATGCTTCTTTAGCCTCTCTTCTCGTCTACATCTTAGCAAAAAGCTTTTCCACTCTGTCTGGCAAGGAGAAACTGTGCCAGCCCAGAAAACATCTCCCATCGTGTTCTAGAGGCTGCACGGAGGTCTGCCGAGTGTTTTGCAAGAAGAGAAAGAAAGTTGTCCAAAACAGCTTGCAATCGAATGTTCATGTGAATAGAAAAGGCAGGAGAGTGGTCAGGTACTGTTTTCTCTCAGTTGGCACGCTGCGCACACAATCGCAGTGTTGTACAGCTTGTTTCATCACCTTTGCGAAGCTGCCGCTCTCTCCGGCTCCCGGAGACGAAGAAGCTGCTTCTTCGCGCAAAGATGATTCTGCCGCTCACAGTGCTCTGCGGTGTGCGCCTTCTGCCGAAAGAGGCCCGGGAGCGGTGCTTAGCTCTGCAGAGCACCGTACCTTCGTCTTTAGCCTCTCTTCTCGTCTACATCTTAGCAAAAAGCTTTTCCACTCTGTCTGGCAAGGAGAAACTGTGCCAGCACAGAAAACATCTCCCATCGTGTTCTAGAGGCTGCACGGAGGTCTGCCGAGTGTTTTGCAAGAAGAGAAAGAAAGTTGTCCAAAACAGCTTGCAATCGAATGTTCATGTGAATAGAAAAGGCAGGAGAGTGGTCAGGTACTGTTTTCTCTCAGTTGGCAAGCTGCGCACACAATCGCAGTGTTGTACAGCTTGTTTCATCACCTTTGCGAAGTTGCCGCTCTCTCCGGCTCCCGGAGACGAAGAAGCTGCTTCTTCGCGCAAAGACGATTCTGCCGCTCACAGTGCTCTGCGGTGTGCGCCTTCTGCCGAAAGAGGCCCGGGAGCTGTGCTTAGCTCTGAGAAGCACCATACGTGCTTCTTTAGCCTCTCTTCTCGTCTACATCTTAGCAAAAAGCTTTTCCACTCTGTCTGGCAAGGAGAAACTGTGCCAGCACAGAAAACATCTCCCATCGTCTTCTAGAGGCTGCACGGAGGTCTGCCGAGTGTTTTGCAAGAAGAAAAAAAAGTTGTCCAAAACAGCTTCCAATCGAATGTTCATGTGATTACATAAGGCAGGAGAGTGGTCAGGTACTGTTTTCTCTCAGTTGGCAAGCTGCGCACACAATCGCAGTGTTGTACAGCTTGTTTCATCACCTTTGCGAAGTTGCCGCTCTCTTCGGCTCCCGGAGACGAAGAAGCTGCTTCTTCGCGCAAAGACGATTCTGCCGCTCACAGTGCTCTGCGGTGTGCGCCTTCTGCCGAAAGAGGTCCGGGAGCGGTGCTTAGCTCTGCAGAGCACCGTACCTTCGTCTTTAGCCTCTCTTCTCGTCTACATCTTAGCAAAAAGCTTTTCCACTCTGTCTGGCAAGGAGAAACTGTGCCAGCACAAAAAACATCTCCCAACGTGTTCTAGAGGCTGTACGGAGGTCTGCCGAGTGTTTTGCAAGAAGAGAAAGAAAATTGTCCAAAACAGCTTGCAATCGAATGTTCATCTGAATAGAAAAGGCAGGAGAGTTGTCAGGTACTGTTTTCTCTCAGTTGGCAAGCTGCGCACACAATCGCAGTGTTGTACAGCTTGTTTCATCACCTTTGCGAAGTTGCCGCTCTCTCCGGCTCCCGGAGACGAAGAAGCTGCTTCTTCGCGCAAAGACGATTCTGCCGCTCACAGTGCTCTGCGGTGTGCGCCTTCTGCCGAAAGACGCCCGGGAGCGGTGCTTAGCTCTGCAGAGCACCGTACCTTCGTCTTTAGCCTCTCTTCTCGTCTACATCTTAGCAAAAAGCTTTTCCACTCTGTCTGGCAAGGAGAAACTGTGCCAGCACAGAAAACATCTCCCATCGTGTTCTAGAGGCTGCACGGAGGTCTGCCGAGTGTTTTGCAAGAAGAGAAAGAAAGTTGTCCAAAACAGCTTGCAATCGAATGTTCATGTGAATAGAAAAGGCAGGAGAGTGGTCAGGTACTGTTTTCTCTCAGTTGGCAAGCTGCGCACACAATCGCAGTGTTGTACAGCTTGTTTCATCACCTTTGCGAAGTTGCCGCTCTCTCCGGCTCCCGGAGACGAAGAAGCTGCTTCTTCGCGCAAAGACGATTCTGCCGCTCACAGTGCTCTGCGGTGTACGCCTTCTGCCGAAAGAGGTCCTGGAGCGGTGCTTAGCTCTGCAGAGCACCGTACCTTCGTCTTTAGCCTCTCTTCTCGTCTACATCTTAGCAAAAAGCTTTTCCACTCTGTCTGGCAAGGAGAAACTGTGCCAGCACAGAAAACATCTCCCATCGTCTTCTAGAGGCTGCACGGAGGTCTGCCGAGTGTTTTGCAAGAAGAGAAAGAAAGTTGTCCAAAACAGCTTCCAATCGAATGTTCATGTGAATAGAAAAGGCAGGAGAGTGGTCAGGTACTGTTTTCTCTCAGTTGGCACGCTGCGCACACAATCGCAGTGTTGTACAGCTTGTTTCATCACCTTTGCGAAGTTGCCGCTCTCTCCGGCTCCCGGAGACGAAGAAGCTGCTTCTTCGCGCAAAGACGATTCTGCCGCTCACAGTGCTCTGCGGTGTGCGCCTTCTGCCGAAAGAGGTCCGGGAGCGGTGCTTAGCTCGGAGAAGCACCATACGTGCTTCTTTAGCCTCTCTTCTCGTCTACATCTTAGCAAAAAGCTTTTCCACTCTGTCTGGCAAGGAGAAACTGTGCCAGCACAGAAAACATCTCCCATCGTGTTCTAGAGGCTGCACGGAGGTCTGCCGAGTGTTTTGCAAGAAGAGAAAGAAAGTTGTCCAAAACAGCTTGCAATCGAATGTTCATGTGAATAGAAAAGGCAGGAGAGTGGTCAGGTACTGTTTTCTCTCAGTTGGCAAGCTGCGCACACAATCGCAGTGTTGTACAGCTTGTTTCATCACCTTTGCGAAGTTGCCGCTCTCTCCGGCTCCCGGAGACGAAGAAGCTGCTTCTTCGCGCAAAGACGATTCTGCCGCTCACAGTGCTCTGCGGTGTGCGCCTTCTGCCGAAAGAGGTCCGGGAGCGGTGCTTAGCTCTGAGAAGCACCATACGTGCTTCTTTAGCCTCTCTTCTCGTCTACATCTTAGCAAAAAGCTTTTCCACTCTGTCTGGCAAGGAGAAACTGTGCCAGCACAGAAAACATCTCCCATCGTGTTCTAGAGGCTGCACGGAGGTCTGCCGAGTGTTTTGCAAGAAGAGAAAGAAAGTTGTCCAAAACAGCTTGCAATCGAATGTTCATGTGAATAGAAAAGGCAGGAGAGTGGTCAGGTACTGTTTTCTCTCAGTTGGCAAGCTGCGCACACAATCGCAGTGTTGTACAGCTTGTTTCATCACCTTTGCGAAGTTGCCGCTCTCTCCGGCTCCCGGAGACGAAGAAGCTGCTTCTTCGCGCAAAGACGATTCTGCCGCTCACAGTGCTCTGCGGTGTGCGCCTTCTGCCGAAAGACGCCCGGGAGCGGTGCTTAGCTCTGCAGAGCACCGTACCTTCGTCTTTAGCCTCTCTTCTCGTCTACATCTTAGCAAAAAGCTTTTCCACTCTGTCTGGCAAGGAGAAACTGTGCCAGCACAAAAAACATCTCCCATCGTGTTCTAGAGGCTGCACGCAGGTCTGCCGAGTGTTTTGCAAGAAGAGAAAGAAAGTTGTCCAAAACAGCTTGCAATCGAATGTTCATGTGAATAGAAAAGGCAGGAGAGTGGTCAGGTACTGTTTTCTCTCAGTTGGCAAGCTGCGCACACAATCGCACTGTTGTACAGCTTGTTTCATCACCTTTGCGAAGTTGCCGCTCTCTCCGGCTCCCGGAGACGAAGAAGCTGCTTCTTCGCGCAAAGACGATTCTGCCGCTCACAGTGCTCTGCGGTGGGCGCCTTCTGCCGAAAGAGGCCCGGGAGCGGTGCTTAGCTCTGCAGAGCACCGTACCTTCGTCTTTAGCCTCTCTTCTCGTCTACATCTTAGCAAAAAGCTTTTCCACTCTGTCTGGCAAGGAGAAACTGTGCCAGCCCAGAAAACATCTCCCATCGTGTTCTAGAGGCTGCACGGAGGTCTGCCGAGTGTTTTGCAAGAAGAGAAAGAAAGTTGTCCAAAACAGCTTCCAATCGAATGTTCATGTGAATAGAAAAGGCAGGAGAGTGGTCAGGTACTGTTTTCTCTCACTTGGCAAGCTGCGCACACAATCGCAGTGTTGTACAGCTTGTTTCATCACCTTTGCCAAGTTGCCGCTCTCTCCGGCTCCCGGAGACGAAGAAGCTGCTTCTTCGCGCAAAGATGATTCTGCCGCTCACAGTGCTCTGCTGTGTGCGCCTTCTGCCGAAAGAGGCCCGGGAGCGCTGCTTAGCTCTGCAGAGCACCGTACCTTCGTCTTTAGCCTCTCTTCTCGTCTACATCTTAGCAAAAAGCTTTTCCACTCTGTCTGGCAAGGAGAAATTGTGCCAGCACAGAAAACATCTCCCATCGTGTTCTAGAGGCTGCACGGAGGTCTGCCGAGTGTTTTGCAAGAAGAGAAAGAAAGTTGTCCAAAACAGCTTGCAATCGAATGTTCATGTGAATAGAAAAGGCAGGAGAGTGGTCAGGTACTGTTTTCTCTCAGTTGGCAGGCTGCGCACACAATCGCAGTGTTGTACAGCTTGTTTCATCACCTTTGCCAAGTTGCCGCTCTCTCCGGCTCCCGGAGACGAAGAAGCTGCTTCTTCGCGCAAAGACGATTCTGCCGCTCACAGTGCTCTGCGGTGTGCGCCTTCTGCCGAAAGAGGTCCGGGAGCGGTGCTTAGCTCTGAGAAGCACCATACGTGCTTCTTTAGCCTCTCTTCTCGTCTACATCTTAGCAAAAAGCTTTTCCACTCTGTCTGGCAAGGAGAAACTGTGCCAGCACAGAAAACATCTCCCATCGTGTTCTAGAGGCTGCACGCAGGTCTGCCGAGTGTTTTGCAAGAAGAGAAAGAAAGTTGTCCAAAACAGCTTCCAATCGAATGTTCATGTGAATAGAAAAGGCAGGAGAGTGGTCAGGTACTGTTTTCTCTCAGTTGGCAGGCTGCGCACACAATCGCAGTGTTGTACAGCTTGTTTCATCACCTTTGCCAAGTTGCCGCTCTCTCCGGCTCCCGGAGACGAAGAAGCTGCTTCTTCGCGCAAAGACGATTCTGCCGCTCACAGTGCTCTGCGGTGTGCGCCTTCTGCCGAAAGAGCCCCGGGAGCTGTGCTTAGCTCTGAGAAGCACCTTACGTGCTTCTTTAGCCTCTCTTCTCGTCTACATCTTAGCAAAAAGCTTTTCCACTCTGTCTGGCAAGGAGAAACTGTGCCAGCACAGGAAACATCTCCCATCGTCTTCTAGAGGCTGCACGGAGGTCTGCCGAGTGTTTTGCAAGAAGAGAAAGAAAGTTGTCCAAAACAGCTTCCAATCGAATGTTCATGTGAATAGAAAAGGCAGGAGAGTGGTCAGGTACTGTTTTCTCTCACTTGGCATGCTGCGCACACAATCGTAGTGTTGTACAGCTTGTTTCATCACCTTTGCGAAGTTGCCGCTCTCTCCGGCTCCCGGAGACGAAGAAGCTGCTTCTTCGCGCAAAGACGATTCTGCCTCTCACAGTGCTCTGCGGTGTGCGCCTTCTGCCGAAAGAGGCCCGGGAGCGGTGCTTAGCTCTGCAGAGCACCGTACCTTCGTCTTTAGCCTCTCTTCTCGTCTACATCTTAGCAAAAAGCTTTTCCACTCTGTCTGGCAAGGAGAAACTGTGCCAGCACAAAAAACATCTCCCATCGTGTTCTAGAGGCTGCACGCAGGTCTGCCGAGTGTTTTGCAAGAAGAGAAAGAAAGTTGTCCAAAACAGCTTCCAATCGAATGTTCATGTGAATAGAAAAGGCAGGAGAGTGGTCAGGTACTGTTTTCTCTCAGTTGGCAAGCTGCGCACACAATCGCAGTGTTGTACAGCTTGTTTCATCACCTTTGCGAAGTTGCCGCTCTCTCCGGCTCCCGGAGACGAAGAAGCTGCTTCTTCGCGCAAAGACGATTCTGCCGCTCACAGTGCTCTGCGGTGTGCGCCTTCTGCCGAAAGAGACCCGGGAGCTGTGCTTAGCTCTGAGAGGCTTCGTACATGCTTCTTTAGCCTCTCTTCTCGTCTACATCTTAGCAAAAAGCTTTTCCACTCTGTCTGGCAAGGAGAAACTGTGCCAGCCCAGAAAACATCTCCCATCGTGTTCTAGAGGCTGCACGGAGGTCTGCCGAGTGTTTTGCAAGAAGAGAAAGAAAGTTGTCCAAAACAGCTTGCAATCGAATGTTCATGTGAATAGAAAAGGCAGGAGAGTGGTCAGGTACTGTTTTCTCTCAGTTGGCAAGCTGCGCACACAATCGCAGTGTTGTACAGCTTGTTTCATCACCTTTGCGAAGCTGCCGCTCTCTCCGGCTCCCGGAGACGAAGAAGCTGCTTCTTCGCGCAAAGATGATTCTGCCGCTCACAGTGCTCTGCTGTGTGCGCCTTCTGCCGAAAGAGGCCCGGGAGCGGTGCTTAGCTCTGCAGAGCACCGTACCTTCGTCTTTAGCCTCTCTTCTCGTCTACATCTTAGCAAAAAGCTTTTCCACTCTGTCTGGCAAGGAGAAACTGTGCCAGCACAGAAAACATCTCCCATCGTGTTCTAGAGGCTGCACGGAGGTCTGCCGAGTGTTTTGCAAGAAGAGAAAGAAAGTTGTCCAAAACAGCTTCCAATCGAATGTTCATGTGAATAGAAAAGGCAGGAGAGTGGTCAGGTACTGTTTTCTCTCAGTTGGCAAGCTGCGCACACAATCGCAGTGTTGTACAGCTTGTTTCATCACCTTTGCGAAGTTGCCGCTCTCTCCGGCTCCCGGAGACGAAGAAGCTGCTTCTTCGCGCAAAGACGATTCTGCCGCTCACAGTGCTCTGCGGTGTGCGCCTTCTGCCGAAAGAGGCCCGGGAGCTGTGCTTAGCTCTGAGAAGCACCATACGTGCTTCTTTAGCCTCTCTTCTCGTCTACATCTTAGCAAAAAGCTTTTCCACTCTGTCTGGCAAGGAGAAACTGTGCCAGCACAGAAAACATCTCCCATCGTCTTCTAGAGGCTGCACGGAGGTCTGCCGAGTGTTTTGCAAGAAGAAAAAAAAGTTGTCCAAAACAGCTTCCAATCGAATGTTCATGTGATTACATAAGGCAGGAGAGTGGTCAGGTACTGTTTTCTCTCAGTTGGCAAGCTGCGCACACAATCGCAGTGTTGTACAGCTTGTTTCATCACCTTTGCGAAGTTGCCGCTCTCTTCGGCTCCCGGAGACGAAGAAGCTGCTTCTTCGCGCAAAGACGATTCTGCCGCTCACAGTGCTCTGCGGTGTGCGCCTTCTGCCGAAAGAGGTCCGGGAGCGGTGCTTAGCTCTGCAGAGCACCGTACCTTCGTCTTTAGCCTCTCTTCTCGTCTACATCTTAGCAAAAAGCTTTTCCACTCTGTCTGGCAAGGAGAAACTGTGCCAGCACAAAAAACATCTCCCAACGAGTTCTAGAGGCTGTACGGAGGTCTGCCGAGTGTTTTGCAAGAAGAGAAAGAAAGTTGTCCAAAACAGCTTGCAATCGAATGTTCATCTGAATAGAAAAGGCAGGAGAGTTGTCAGGTACTGTTTTCTCTCAGTTGGCAAGCTGCGCACACAATCGCAGTGTTGTACAGCTTGTTTCATCACCTTTGCGAAGTTGCCGCTCTCTCCGGCTCCCGGAGACGAAGAAGCTGCTTCTTCGCGCAAAGACGATTCTGCCGCTCACAGTGCTCTGCGGTGCGCGCCTTCTGCCGAAAGACGCCCGGGAGCGGTGCTTAGCTCTGCAGAGCACCGTACCTTCGTCTTTAGCCTCTCTTCTCGTCTACATCTTAGCAAAAAGCTTTTCCACTCTGTCTGGCAAGGAGAAACTGTGCCAGCACAGAAAACATCTCCCATCGTCTTCTAGAGGCTGCACGGAGGTCTGCCGAGTGTTTTGCAAGAAGAGAAAGAAAGTTGTCCAAAACAGCTTGCAATCGAATGTTCATGTGAATAGAAAAGGCAGGAGAGTGGTCAGGTACTGTTTTCTCTCAGTTGGCAAGCTGCGCACACAATCGCAGTGTTGTACAGCTTGTTTCATCACCTTTGCGAAGTTGCCGCTCTCTCCGGCTCCCGGAGACGAAGAAGCTGCTTCTTCGCGCAAAGACGATTCTGCCGCTCACAGTGCTCTGCGGTGTACGCCTTCTGCCGAAAGAGGTCCGGGAGCGGTGCTTAGCTCTGCAGAGCACCGTACCTTCGTCTTTAGCCTCTCTTCTCGTCTACATCTTAGCAAAAAGCTTTTCCACTCTGTCTGGCAAGGAGAAACTGTGCCAGCACAGAAAACATCTCCCATCGTCTTCTAGAGGCTGCACGGAGGTCTGCCGAGTGTTTTGCAAGAAGAGAAAGAAAGTTGTCCAAAACAGCTTCCAATCGAATGTTCATGTGAATAGAAAAGGCAGGAGAGTGGTCAGGTACTGTTTTCTCTCAGTTGGCACGCTGCGCACACAATCGCAGTGTTGTACAGCTTGTTTCATCACCTTTGCGAAGTTGCCGCTCTCTCCGGCTCCCGGAGACGAAGAAGCTGCTTCTTCGCGCAAAGACGATTCTGCCGCTCACAGTGCTCTGCGGTGTGCGCCTTCTGCCGAAAGAGGTCCGGGAGCGGTGCTTAGCTCGGAGAAGCACCATACGTGCTTCTTTAGCCTCTCTTCTCGTCTACATCTTAGCAAAAAGCTTTTCCACTCTGTCTGGCAAGGAGAAACTGTGCCAGCACAGAAAACATCTCCCATCGTGTTCTAGAGGCTGCACGGAGGTCTGCCGAGTGTTTTGCAAGAAGAGAAAGAAAGTTGTCCAAAACAGCTTGCAATCGAATGTTCATGTGAATAGAAAAGGCAGGAGAGTGGTCAGGTACTGTTTTCTCTCAGTTGGCACGCTGCGCACACAATCGCAGTGTTGTACAGCTTGTTTCATCACCTTTGCGAAGTTGCCGCTCTCTCCGGCTCCCGGAGACGAAGAAGCTGCTTCTTCGCGCAAAGACGATTCTGCCGCTCCCAGTGCTCTGCGGTGTGCGCCTTCTGCCGAAAGAGGTCCGGGAGCGGTGCTTAGCTCTGAGAAGCACCATACGTGCTTCTTTAGCCTCTCTTCTCGTCTACATCTTAGCAAAAAGCTTTTCCACTCTGTCTGGCAAGGAGAAACTGTGCCAGCACAGAAAACATCTCCCATCGTGTTCTACAGGCTGCACGGAGGTCTGCCGAGTGTTTTGCAAGAAGAGAAAGAAAGTTGTCCAAAACAGCTTGCAATCGAATGTTCATGTGAATAGAAAAGGCAGGAGAGTGGTCAGGTACTGTTTTCTCTCAGTTGGCAAGCTGCGCACACAATCGCAGTGTTGTACAGCTTGTTTCATCACCTTTGCGAAGTTGCCGCTCTCTCCGGCTCCCGGAGACGAAGAAGCTGCTTCTTCGCGCAAAGACGATTCTGCCGCTCACAGTGCTCTGCGGTGTGCGCCTTCTGCCGAAAGAGGCCCGGGAGCGGTGCTTAGCTCTGCAGAGCACCGTACCTTCGTCTTTAGCCTCTCTTCTCGTCTACATCTTAGCAAAAAGCTTTTCCACTCTGTCTGGCAAGGAGAAACTGTGCCAGCACAAAAAACATCTCCCATCGTGTTCTAGAGGCTGCACGCAGGTCTGCCGAGTGTTTTGCAAGAAGAGAAAGAAAGTTGTCCAAAACAGCTTGCAATCGAATGTTCATGTGAATAGAAAAGGCAGGAGAGTGGTCAGGTACTGTTTTCTCTCAGTTGGCAAGCTGCGCACACAATCGCACTGTTGTACAGCTTGTTTCATCACCTTTGCGAAGTTGCCGCTCTCTCCGGCTCCCGGAGACGAAGAAGCTGCTTCTTCGCGCAAAGACGATTCTGCCGCTCACAGTGCTCTGCGGTGTGCGCCTTCTGCCGAAAGACGCCCGGGAGCTGTGCTTAGCTCTGCAGAGCACCGTACCTTCGTCTTTAGCCTCTCTTCTCGTCTACATCTTAGCAAAAAGCTTTTCCACTCTGTCTGGCAAGGAGAAAGTGTGCCAGCACAGAAAACATCTCCCATCGTGTTCTAGAGTCTGCACGCAGGTCTGCCGAGTGTTTTGCAAGAAGAGAAAGAAAGTTGTCCAAAACAGCTTGCAATCGAATGTTCATGTGATTACATAAGGCAGGAGAGTGGTCAGGTACTGTTTTCTCTCAGTTGGCACGCTGCGCACACAATCGCAGTGTTGTACAGCTTGTTTCATCACCTTTGCCAAGTTGCCGCTCTCTCCGGCTCCCGGAGACGAAGAAGCTGCTTCTTTGCGCAAAGACGATTCTGCCGCTCACAGTGCTCTGCGGTGTGCGCCTTCTGCCGAAAGAGGTCCGGGAGCGGTGCTTAGCTCTGCAGAGCACCGTACCTTCGTCTTTAGCCTCTCTTCTCGTCTACATCTTAGCAAAAAGCTTTTCCACTCTGTCTGGCAAGGAGAAACTGTGCCAGCACAAAAAACATCTCCCATCGTGTTCTAGAGGCTGCACGGAGGTCTGCCGAGTGTTTTGCAAGAAGAGAAAGAAAGTTGTCCAAAACAGCTTGCAATCGAATGTTCATGTGAATAGAAAAGGCAGGAGAGTTGTCAGGTACTGTTTTCTCTCAGTTGGCAAGCTGCGCACACAATCGCAGTGTTGTACAGCTTGTTTCATCACCTTTGCGAAGTTGCCGCTCTCTCCGGCTCCCGGAGACGAAGAAGCTGCTTCTTCGCGCAAAGACGATTCTGCCGCTCACAGTGCTCTGCGGTGTGCGCCTTCTGCCGAAAGACGCCCGGGAGCGGTGCTTAGCTCTGCAGAGCACCGTACCTTCGTCTTTAGCCTCTCTTCTCGTCTACATCTTAGCAAAAAGCTTTTCCACTCTGTCTGGCAAGGAGAAACTGTGCCAGCACAGAAAACATCTCCCATCGTCTTCTAGAGGCTGCACGCAGGTCTGCCGAGTGTTTTGCAAGAAGAGAAAGAAAGTTGTCCAAAACAGCTTGCAATCGAATGTTCATGTGAATAGAAAAGGCAGGAGAGTGGTCAGGTACTGTTTTCTCTCAGTTGGCATGCTGCGCACACAATCGCAGTGTTGTACAGCTTGTTTCATCACCTTTGCGAAGTTGCCGCTCTCTCCGGCTCCCGGAGACGAAGAAGCTGCTTCTTTGCGCAAAGACGATTCTGCCGCTCACAGTGCTCTGCGGTGTGCGCCTGCTGCCGAAAGAGCCCCGGGAGCTGTGCTTAGCTCTGAGAAGCACCTTACGTGCTTCTTTAGCCTCTCTTCTCGTCTACATCTTAGCAAAAAGCTTTTCCAATCTGTCTGGCAAGGAGAAACTGTGCCAGCACAGAAAACATCTCCCATCGTGTTCTAGAGGCTGCACGGAGGTCTGCCGAGTGTTTTGCAAGAAGAGAAAGAAAGTTGTCCAAAACAGCTTCCAATCGAATGTTCATGTGAATAGAAAAGGCAGGAGAGTGGTCAGGTACTGTTTTCTCTCAGTTGGCAAGCTGGGCACACAATCGCAGTGTTGTACAGCTTGTTTCATCACCTTTGCGAAGTTGCCGCTCTCTCCGGCTCCCGGAGACGAAGAAGCTGCTTCTTCGCGCAAAGACGATTCTGCCGCTCACAGTGCTCTGCGGTGTGCGCCTTCTGCCGAAAGAGGTCCGGGAGCGGTGCTTAGCTCTGCAGAGCACCGTACCTTCGTCTTTAGCCTCTCTTCTCGTCTACATCTTAGCAAAAAGCTTTTCCACTCTGTCTGGCAAGGAGAAACTGTGCCAGCACAGAAAACATCTCCCATTGTGTTCTAGAGGCTGCACGCAGGTCTGCCGAGTGTTTTGCAAGAAGAGAAAGAAAGTTGTCCAAAACAGCTTGCAATCGAATGTTCATGTGATTACATAAGGCAGGAGAGTGGTCAGGTACTGTTTTCTCTCAGTTGGCAGGCTGCGCACACAATCGCAGTGTTGTACAGCTTGTTTCATCACCTTTGCCAAGTTGCCGCTCTCTCCGGCTCCCGGAGACGAAGAAGCTGCTTCTTTGCGCAAAGACGATTCTGCCGCTCACAGTGCTCTGCGGTGTGCGCCTTCTGCCGAAAGAGGTCCGGGAGCGGTGCTTAGCTCTGCAGAGCACCGTACCTTCGTCTTTAGCCTCTCTTCTCGTCTACATCTTAGCAAAAAGCTTTTCCACTCTGTCTGGCAAGGAGAAACTGTGCCAGCACAAAAAACATCTCCCATCGTGTTCTAGAGGCTGCACGGAGGTCTGCCGAGTGTTTTGCAAGAAGAGAAAGAAAGTTGTCCAAAACAGCTTGCAATCGAATGTTCATGTGAATAGAAAAGGCAGGAGAGTTGTCAGGTACTGTTTTCTCTCAGTTGGCAAGCTGCGCACACAATCGCAGTGTTGTACAGCTTGTTTCATCACCTTTGCGAAGTTGCCGCTCTCTCCGGCTCCCGGAGACGAAGAAGCTGCTTCTTCGCGCAAAGACGATTCTGCCGCTCACAGTGCTCTGCGGTGTGCGCCTTCTGCCGAAAGAGGTCCGGGAGCGGTGCTTAGCTCTGCAGAGCACCGTACCTTCGTCTTTAGCCTCTCTTCTCGTCTACATCTTAGCAAAAAGCTTTTCCACTCTGTCTGGCAAGGAGAAACTGTGCCAGCACAGAAAACATCTCCCATCGTCTTCTAGAGGCTGCACGGAGGTCTGCCGAGTGTTTTGCAAGAAGAGAAAGAAAGTTGTCCAAAACAGCTTGCAATCGAATGTTCATGTGAATAGAAAAGGCAGGAGAGTGGTCAGGTACTGTTTTCTCTCAGTTGGCATGCTGCGCACACAATCGCAGTGTTGTACAGCTTGTTTCATCACCTTTGCGAAGTTGCCGCTCTCTCCGGCTCCCGGAGACGAAGAAGCTGCTTCTTCGCGCAAAGACGATTCTGCCGCTCACAGTGCTCTGCGGTGTGCGCCTTCTGCCGAAAGACGCCCGGGAGCGGTGCTTAGCTCTGCAGAGCACCGTACCTTCGTCTTTAGCCTCTCTTCTCGTCTACATCTTAGCAAAAAGCTTTTCCACTCTGTCTGGCAAGTAGAAACTGTGCCAGCACAAAAAACATCTCCCATCGTGTTCTAGAGGCTGCACGGAGGTCTGCCGAGTGTTTTGCAAGAAGAGAAAGAAAGTTGTCCAAAACAGCTTGCAATCGAATGTTCATGTGAATAGAAAAGGCAGGAGAGTGGTCAGGTACTGTTTTCTCTCAGTTGGCACGCTGCGCACACAATCGCAGTGTTGTACAGCTTGTTTCATCACCTTTGCCAAGTTGCCGCTCTCTCCGGCTCCCGGAGACGAAGAAGCTGCTTCTTCGCGCAAAGACGATTCTGCCGCTCACAGTGCTCTGCGGTGTGCGCCTTCTGCCGAAAGAGGCCCGGGAGCGGTGCTTAGCTCTGCAGAGCACCGTACCTTCGTCTTTAGCCTCTCTTCTCGTCTACATCTTAGCAAAAAGCTTTTCCACTCTGTCTGGCAAGGAGAAACTGTGCCAGCCCAGAAAACATCTCCCATCGTGTTCTAGAGGCTGCACGGAGGTCTGCCGAGTGTTTTGCAAGAAGAGAAAGAAAGTTGTCCAAAACAGCTTCCAATCGAATGTTCATGTGAATAGAAAAGGCAGGAGAGTGGTCAGGTACTGTTTTCTCTCACTTGGCAAGCTGCGCACACAATCGCAGTGTTGTACAGCTTGTTTCATCACCTTTGCCAAGTTGCCGCTCTCTCCGGCTCCCGGAGACGAAGAAGCTGCTTCTTCGCGCAAAGATGATTCTGCCGCTCACAGTGCTCTGCTGTGTGCGCCTTCTGCCGAAAGAGGCCCGGGAGCGCTGCTTAGCTCTGCAGAGCACCGTACCTTCGTCTTTAGCCTCTCTTCTCGTCTACATCTTAGCAAAAAGCTTTTCCACTCTGTCTGGCAAGGAGAAATTGTGCCAGCACAGAAAACATCTCCCATCGTGTTCTAGAGGCTGCACGGAGGTCTGCCGAGTGTTTTGCAAGAAGAGAAAGAAAGTTGTCCAAAACAGCTTGCAATCGAATGTTCATGTGAATAGAAAAGGCAGGAGAGTGGTCAGGTACTGTTTTCTCTCAGTTGGCAGGCTGCGCACACAATCGCAGTGTTGTACAGCTTGTTTCATCACCTTTGCCAAGTTGCCGCTCTCTCCGGCTCCCGGAGACGAAGAAGCTGCTTCTTCGCGCAAAGACGATTCTGCCGCTCACAGTGCTCTGCGGTGTGCGCCTTCTGCCGAAAGAGGTCCGGGAGCGGTGCTTAGCTCTGAGAAGCACCATACGTGCTTCTTTAGCCTCTCTTCTCGTCTACATCTTAGCAAAAAGCTTTTCCACTCTGTCTGGCAAGGAGAAACTGTGCCAGCACAGAAAACATCTCCCATCGTGTTCTAGAGGCTGCACGCAGGTCTGCCGAGTGTTTTTCAAGAAGAGAAAGAAAGTTGTCCAAAACAGCTTCCAATCGAATGTTCATGTGAATAGAAAAGGCAGGAGAGTGGTCAGGTACTGTTTTCTCTCAGTTGGCAGGCTGCGCACACAATCGCAGTGTTGTACAGCTTGTTTCATCACCTTTGCCAAGTTGCCGCTCTCTCCGGCTCCCGGAGACGAAGAAGCTGCTTCTTCGCGCAAAGACGATTCTGCCGCTCACAGTGCTCTGCGGTGTGCGCCTTCTGCCGAAAGAGCCCCGGGAGCTGTGCTTAGCTCTGAGAAGCACCTTACGTGCTTCTTTAGCCTCTCTTCTCGTCTACATCTTAGCAAAAAGCTTTTCCACTCTGTCTGGCAAGGAGAAACTGTGCCAGCACAGAAAACATCTCCCATCGTCTTCTAGAGGCTGCACGGAGGTCTGCCGAGTGTTTTGCAAGAAGAGAAAGAAAGTTGTCCAAAACAGCTTCCAATCGAATGTTCATGTGAATAGAAAAGGCAGGAGAGTGGTCAGGTACTGTTTTCTCTCACTTGGCATGCTGCGCACACAATCGTAGTGTTGTACAGCTTGTTTCATCACCTTTGCGAAGTTGCCGCTCTCTCCGGCTCCCGGAGACGAAGAAGCTGCTTCTTCGCGCAAAGACGATTCTGCCTCTCACAGTGCTCTGCGGTGTGCGCCTTCTGCCGAAAGAGGCCCGGGAGCGGTGCTTAGCTCTGCAGAGCACCGTACCTTCGTCTTTAGCCTCTCTTCTCGTCTACATCTTAGCAAAAAGCTTTTCCACTCTGTCTGGCAAGGAGAAACTGTGCCAGCACAAAAAACATCTCCCATCGTGTTCTAGAGGCTGCACGCAGGTCTGCCGAGTGTTTTGCAAGAAGAGAAAGAAAGTTGTCCAAAACAGCTTCCAATCGAATGTTCATGTGAATAGAAAAGGCAGGAGAGTGGTCAGGTACTGTTTTCTCTCAGTTGGCAAGCTGCGCACACAATCGCAGTGTTGTACAGCTTGTTTCATCACCTTTGCGAAGTTGCCGCTCTCTCCGGCTCCCGGAGACGAAGAAGATGCTTCTTCGCGCAAAGACGATTCTGCCGCTCACAGTGCTCTGCGGTGTGCGCCTTCTGCCGAAAGAGACCCGGGAGCTGTGCTTAGCTCTGAGAGGCTTCGTACATGCTTCTTTAGCCTCTCTTCTCGTCTACATCTTAGCAAAAAGCTTTTCCACTCTGTCTGGCAAGGAGAAACTGTGCCAGCACAGAAAACATCTCCCATCGTGTTCTAGAGGCTGCACGGAGGTCTGCCGAGTGTTTTGCAAGAAGAGAAAGAAAGTTGTCCAAAACAGCTTGCAATCGAATGTTCATGTGAATAGAAAAGGCAGGAGAGTGGTCAGGTACTGTTTTCTCTCAGTTGGCAAGCTGCGCACACAATCGCAGTGTTGTACAGCTTGTTTCATCACCTTTGCGAAGCTGCCGCTCTCTCCGGCTCCCGGAGACGAAGAAGCTGCTTCTTCGCGCAAAGATGATTCTGCCGCTCACAGTGCTCTGCTGTGTGCGCCTTCTGCCGAAAGAGGCCCGGGAGCGGTGCTTAGCTCTGCAGAGCACCGTACCTTCGTCTTTAGCCTCTCTTCTCGTCTACATCTTAGCAAAAAGCTTTTCCACTCTGTCTGGCAAGGAGAAACTGTGCCAGCACAGAAAACATCTCCCATCGTGTTCTAGAGGCTGCACGGAGGTCTGCCGAGTGTTTTGCAAGAAGAGAAAGAAAGTTGTCCAAAACAGCTTCCAATCGAATGTTCATGTGAATAGAAAAGGCAGGAGAGTGGTCAGGTACTGTTTTCTCTCAGTTGGCAAGCTGCGCACACAATCGCAGTGTTGTACAGCTTGTTTCATCACCTTTGCGAAGTTGCCGCTCTCTCCGGCTCCCGGAGACGAAGAAGCTGCTTCTTCGCGCAAAGACGATTCTGCCGCTCACAGTGCTCTGCGGTGTGCGCCTTCTGCCGAAAGAGGCCCGGGAGCTGTGCTTAGCTCTGAGAAGCACCATACGTGCTTCTTTAGCCTCTCTTCTCGTCTACATCTTAGCAAAAAGCTTTTCCACTCTGTCTGGCAAGGAGAAACTGTGCCAGCACAGAAAACATCTCCCATCGTCTTCTAGAGGCTGCACGGAGGTCTGCCGAGTGTTTTGCAAGAAGAAAAAAAAGTTGTCCAAAACAGCTTCCAATCGAATGTTCATGTGATTACATAAGGCAGGAGAGTGGTCAGGTACTGTTTTCTCTCAGTTGGCAAGCTGCGCACACAATCGCAGTGTTGTACAGCTTGTTTCATCACCTTTGCGAAGTTGCCGCTCTCTTCGGCTCCCGGAGACGAAGAAGCTGCTTCTTCGCGCAAAGACGATTCTGCCGCTCACAGTGCTCTGCGGTGTGCGCCTTCTGCCGAAAGAGGTCCGGGAGCGGTGCTTAGCTCTGCAGAGCACCGTACCTTCGTCTTTAGCCTCTCTTCTCGTCTACATCTTAGCAAAAAGCTTTTCCACTCTGTCTGGCAAGGAGAAACTGTGCCAGCACAAAAAACATCTCCCAACGTGTTCTAGAGGCTGTACGGAGGTCTGCCGAGTGTTTTGCAAGAAGAGAAAGAAAGTTGTCCAAAACAGCTTGCAATCGAATGTTCATCTGAATAGAAAAGGCAGGAGAGTTGTCAGGTACTGTTTTCTCTCAGTTGGCAAGCTGCGCACACAATCGCAGTGTTGTACAGCTTGTTTCATCACCTTTGCGAAGTTGCCGCTCTCTCCGGCTCCCGGAGACGAAGAAGCTGCTTCTTCGCGCAAAGACGATTCTGCCGCTCACAGTGCTCTGCGGTGCGCGCCTTCTGCCGAAAGACGCCCGGGAGCGGTGCTTAGCTCTGCAGAGCACCGTACCTTCGTCTTTAGCCTCTCTTCTCGTCTACATCTTAGCAAAAAGCTTTTCCACTCTGTCTGGCAAGGAGAAACTGTGCCAGCACAGAAAACATCTCCCATCGTGTTCTAGAGGCTGCACGGAGGTCTGCCGAGTGTTTTGCAAGAAGAGAAAGAAAGTTGTCCAAAACAGCTTGCAATCGAATGTTCATGTGAATAGAAAAGGCAGGAGAGTGGTCAGGTACTGTTTTCTCTCAGTTGGCACGCTGCGCACACAATCGCAGTGTTGTACAGCTTGTTTCATCACCTTTGCGAAGTTGCCGCTCTCTCCGGCTCCCGGAGACGAAGAAGCTGCTTCTTCGCGCAAAGACGATTCTGCCGCTCACAGTGCTCTGCGGTGTACGCCTTCTGCCGAAAGAGGTCCGGGAGCGGTGCTTAGCTCTGCAGAGCACCGTACCTTCGTCTTTAGCCTCTCTTCTCGTCTACATCTTAGCAAAAAGCTTTTCCACTCTGTCTGGCAAGGAGAAACTGTGCCAGCACAGAAAACATCTCCCATCGTCTTCTAGAGGCTGCACGGAGGTCTGCCGAGTGTTTTGCAAGAAGAGAAAGAAAGTTGTCCAAAACAGCTTCCAATCGAATGTTCATGTGAATAGAAAAGGCAGGAGAGTGGTCAGGTACTGTTTTCTCTCAGTTGGCACGCTGCGCACACAATCGCAGTGTTGTACAGCTTGTTTCATCACCTTTGCGAAGTTGCCGCTCTCTCCGGCTCCCGGAGACGAAGAAGCTGCTTCTTCGCGCAAAGACGATTCTGCCGCTCACAGTGCTCTGCGGTGTGCGCCTTCTGCCGAAAGAGGTCCGGGAGCGGTGCTTAGCTCGGAGAAGCACCATACGTGCTTCTTTAGCCTCTCTTCTCGTCTACATCTTAGCAAAAAGCTTTTCCACTCTGTCTGGCAAGGAGAAACTGTGCCAGCACAGAAAACATCTCCCATCGTGTTCTAGAGGCTGCACGGAGGTCTGCCGAGTGTTTTGCAAGAAGAGAAAGAAAGTTGTCCAAAACAGCTTGCAATCGAATGTTCATGTGAATAGAAAAGGCAGGAGAGTGGTCAGGTACTGTTTTCTCTCAGTTGGCACGCTGCGCACACAATCGCAGTGTTGTACAGCTTGTTTCATCACCTTTGCGAAGTTGCCGCTCTCTCCGGCTCCCGGAGACGAAGAAGCTGCTTCTTCGCGCAAAGACGATTCTGCCGCTCCCAGTGCTCTGCGGTGTGCGCCTTCTGCCGAAAGAGGTCCGGGAGCGGTGCTTAGCTCTGAGAAGCACCATACGTGCTTCTTTAGCCTCTCTTCTCGTCTACATCTTAGCAAAAAGCTTTTCCACTCTGTCTGGCAAGGAGAAACTGTGCCAGCACAGAAAACATCTCCCATCGTGTTCTACAGGCTGCACGGAGGTCTGCCGAGTGTTTTGCAAGAAGAGAAAGAAAGTTGTCCAAAACAGCTTGCAATCGAATGTTCATGTGAATAGAAAAGGCAGGAGAGTGGTCAGGTACTGTTTTCTCTCAGTTGGCAAGCTGCGCACACAATCGCAGTGTTGTACAGCTTGTTTCATCACCTTTGCGAAGTTGCCGCTCTCTCCGGCTCCCGGAGACGAAGAAGCTGCTTCTTCGCGCAAAGACGATTCTGCCGCTCACAGTGCTCTGCGGTGTGCGCCTTCTGCCGAAAGAGGCCCGGGAGCGGTGCTTAGCTCTGCAGAGCACCGTACCTTCGTCTTTAGCCTCTCTTCTCGTCTACATCTTAGCAAAAAGCTTTTCCACTCTGTCTGGCAAGGAGAAACTGTGCCAGCACAAAAAACATCTCCCATCGTGTTCTAGAGGCTGCACGCAGGTCTGCCGAGTGTTTTGCAAGAAGAGAAAGAAAGTTGTCCAAAACAGCTTGCAATCGAATGTTCATGTGAATAGAAAAGGCAGGAGAGTGGTCAGGTACTGTTTTCTCTCAGTTGGCAAGCTGCGCACACAATCGCACTGTTGTACAGCTTGTTTCATCACCTTTGCGAAGTTGCCGCTCTCTCCGGCTCCCGGAGACGAAGAAGCTGCTTCTTCGCGCAAAGACGATTCTGCCGCTCACAGTGCTCTGCGGTGTGCGCCTTCTGCCGAAAGACGCCCGGGAGCTGTGCTTAGCTCTGCAGAGCACCGTACCTTCGTCTTTAGCCTCTCTTCTCGTCTACATCTTAGCAAAAAGCTTTTCCACTCTGTCTGGCAAGGAGAAAGTGTGCCAGCACAGAAAACATCTCCCATCGTGTTCTAGAGTCTGCACGCAGGTCTGCCGAGTGTTTTGCAAGAAGAGAAAGAAAGTTGTCCAAAACAGCTTGCAATCGAATGTTCATGTGATTACATAAGGCAGGAGAGTGGTCAGGTACTGTTTTCTCTCAGTTGGCACGCTGCGCACACAATCGCAGTGTTGTACAGCTTGTTTCATCACCTTTGCCAAGTTGCCGCTCTCTCCGGCTCCCGGAGACGAAGAAGCTGCTTCTTTGCGCAAAGACGATTCTGCCGCTCACAGTGCTCTGCGGTGTGCGCCTTCTGCCGAAAGAGGTCCGGGAGCGGTGCTTAGCTCTGCAGAGCACCGTACCTTCGTCTTTAGCCTCTCTTCTCGTCTACATCTTAGCAAAAAGCTTTTCCACTCTGTCTGGCAAGGAGAAACTGTGCCAGCACAAAAAACATCTCCCATCGTCTTCTAGAGGCTGCACGGAGGTCTGCCGAGTGTTTTGCAAGAAGAGAAAGAAAGTTGTCCAAAACAGCTTGCAATCGAATGTTCATGTGAATAGAAAAGGCAGGAGAGTTGTCAGGTACTGTTTTCTCTCAGTTGGCAAGCTGCGCACACAATCGCAGTGTTGTACAGCTTGTTTCATCACCTTTGCGAAGTTGCCGCTCTCTCCGGCTCCCGGAGACGAAGAAGCTGCTTCTTCGCGCAAAGACGATTCTGCCGCTCACAGTGCTCTGCGGTGTGCGCCTTCTGCCGAAAGACGCCCGGGAGCGGTGCTTAGCTCTGCAGAGCACCGTACCTTCGTCTTTAGCCTCTCTTCTCGTCTACATCTTAGCAAAAAGCTTTTCCACTCTGTCTGGCAAGGAGAAACTGTGCCAGCACAGAAAACATCTCCCATCGTCTTCTAGAGGCTGCACGCAGGTCTGCCGAGTGTTTTGCAAGAAGAGAAAGAAAGTTGTCCAAAACAGCTTGCAATCGAATGTTCATGTGAATAGAAAAGGCAGGAGAGTGGTCAGGTACTGTTTTCTCTCAGTTGGCATGCTGCGCACACAATCGCAGTGTTGTACAGCTTGTTTCATCACCTTTGCGAAGTTGCCGCTCTCTCCGGCTCCCGGAGACGAAGAAGCTGCTTCTTTGCGCAAAGACGATTCTGCCGCTCACAGTGCTCTGCGGTGTGCGCCTGCTGCCGAAAGAGCCCCGGGAGCTGTGCTTAGCTCTGAGAAGCACCTTACGTGCTTCTTTAGCCTCTCTTCTCGTCTACATCTTAGCAAAAAGCTTTTCCAATCTGTCTGGCAAGGAGAAACTGTGCCAGCACAGAAAACATCTCCCATCGTGTTCTAGAGGCTGCACGGAGGTCTGCCGAGTGTTTTGCAAGAAGAGAAAGAAAGTTGTCCAAAACAGCTTCCAATCGAATGTTCATGTGAATAGAAAAGGCAGGAGAGTGGTCAGGTACTGTTTTCTCTCAGTTGGCAAGCTGGGCACACAATCGCAGTGTTGTACAGCTTGTTTCATCACCTTTGCGAAGTTGCCGCTCTCTCCGGCTCCCGGAGACGAAGAAGCTGCTTCTTCGCGCAAAGACGATTCTGCCGCTCACAGTGCTCTGCGGTGTGCGCCTTCTGCCGAAAGAGGTCCGGGAGCGGTGCTTAGCTCTGCAGAGCACCGTACCTTCGTCTTTAGCCTCTCTTCTCGTCTACATCTTAGCAAAAAGCTTTTCCACTCTGTCTGGCAAGGAGAAACTGTGCCAGCACAGAAAACATCTCCCATTGTGTTCTAGAGGCTGCACGCAGGTCTGCCGAGTGTTTTGCAAGAAGAGAAAGAAAGTTGTCCAAAACAGCTTGCAATCGAATGTTCATGTGATTACATAAGGCAGGAGAGTGGTCAGGTACTGTTTTCTCTCAGTTGGCAGGCTGCGCACACAATCGCAGTGTTGTACAGCTTGTTTCATCACCTTTGCGAAGTTGCCGCTCTCTCCGGCTCCCGGAGACGAAGAAGCTGCTTCTTTGCGCAAAGACGATTCTGCCGCTCACAGTGCTCTGCGGTGTGCGCCTTCTGCCGAAAGAGGTCCGGGAGCGGTGCTTAGCTCTGCAGAGCACCGTACCTTCGTCTTTAGCCTCTCTTCTCGTCTACATCTTAGCAAAAAGCTTTTCCACTCTGTCTGGCAAGGAGAAACTGTGCCAGCACAAAAAACATCTCCCATCGTGTTCTAGAGGCTGCACGGAGGTCTGCCGAGTGTTTTGCAAGAAGAGAAAGAAAGTTGTCCAAAACAGCTTGCAATCGAATGTTCATGTGAATAGAAAAGGCAGGAGAGTTGTCAGGTACTGTTTTCTCTCAGTTGGCAAGCTGCGCACACAATCGCAGTGTTGTACAGCTTGTTTCATCACCTTTGCGAAGTTGCCGCTCTCTCCGGCTCCCGGAGACGAAGAAGCTGCTTCTTCGCGCAAAGACGATTCTGCCGCTCACAGTGCTCTGCGGTGTGCGCCTTCTGCCGAAAGACGCCCGGGAGCTGTGCTTAGCTCTGCAGAGCACCGTACCTTCGTCTTTAGCCTCTCTTCTCGTCTACATCTTAGCAAAAAGCTTTTCCACTCTGTCTGGCAAGGAGAAACTGTGCCAGCACAGAAAACATCTCCCATCGTGTTCTAGAGGCTGCACGGAGGTCTGCCGAGTGTTTTGCAAGAAGAGAAAGAAAGTTGTCCAAAACAGCTTGCAATCGAATGTTCATGTGAATAGAAAAGGCAGGAGAGTGGTCAGGTACTGTTTTCTCTCAGTTGGCATGCTGCACACAATCGCAGTGTTGTACAGCTTGTTTCATCACCTTTGCGAAGTTGCCGCTCTCTCCGGCTCCCGGAGACGAAGAAGCTGCTTCTTCGCGCAAAGACGATTCTGCCGCTCACAGTGCTCTGCGGTGTGCGCCTTCTGCCGAAAGAGCCCCGGGAGCTGTGCTTAGCTCTGAGAAGCACCATACGTGCTTCTTTAGCCTCTCTTCTCGTCTACATCTTAGCAAAAAGCTTTTCCACTCTGTCTGGCAAGGAGAAACTGTGCCAGCACAGAAAACATCTCCCATCGTGTTCTAGAGGCTGCACGGAGGTCTGCCGAGTGTTTTGCAAGAAGAGAAAGAAAGTTGTCCAAAACAGCTTGCAATCGAATGTTCATGTGAATAGAAAAGGCAGGAGAGTGGTCAGGTACTGTTTTCTCTCACTTGGCAAGCTGCGCACACAATCGCAGTGTTGTACAGCTTGTTTCATCACCTTTGCGAAGTTGCCGCTCTCTCCGGCTCCCGGAGACGAAGAAGCTGCTTCTTCGCGCAAAGACGATTCTGCCGCTCACAGTGCTCTGCGGTGTGCGCCTTCTGCCGAAAGTGGTCCGGGAGCGGTGCTTAGCTCTGCAGAGCACCGTACCTTCGTCTTTAGCCTCTCTTCTCGTCTACATCTTAGCAAAAAGCTTTTCCACTCTGTCTGGCAAGGAGAAACTGTGCCAGCCCAGAAAACATCTCCCATCGTGTTCTAGAGGCTGCACGGAGGTCTGCCGAGTGTTTTGCAAGAAGAGAAAGAAAGTTGTCCAAAACAGCTTCCAATCGAATGTTCATGTGAATAGAAAAGGCAGGAGAGTGGTCAGGTACTGTTTTCTCTCAGTTGGCAGGCTGCGCACACAATCGCAGTGTTGTACAGCTTGTTTCATCACCTTTGCGAAGTTGCCGCTCTCTCCGGCTCCCGGAGACGAAGAAGCTGCTTCTTCGCGCAAAGACGATTCTGCCGCTCACAGTGCTCTGCGGTGTGCGCCTTCTGCCGAAAGAGGTCCGGGAGCGGTACTTAGCTCTGCAGAGCACCGTACCTTCGTCTTTAGCCTCTCTTCTCGTCTACATCTTAGCAAAAAGCTTTTCCACTCTGTCTGGCAAGGAGAAACTGTGCCAGCACAGAAAACATCTCCCATCGTGTTCTAGAGGCTGCACGCAGGTCTGCCGAGTGTTTTGCAAGAAGAGAAAGAAAGTTGTCCAAAACAGCTTGCAATCGAATGTTCATGTGAATAGAAAAGGCAGGAGAGTGGTCAGGTACTGTTTTCTCTCAGTTGGCAAGCTGCGCACACAATCGCAGTGTTGTACAGCTTGTTTCATCACCTTTGCGAAGTTGCCGCTCTCTCCGGCTCCCGGAGACGAAGAAGCTGCTTCTTCGCGCAAAGACGATTCTGCCGCTCACAGTGCTCTGCGGTGTGCGCCTTCTGCCGAAAGAGGTCCGGGAGCGGTACTTAGCTCTGCAGAGCACCGTACCTTCGTCTTTAGCCTCTCTTCTCGTCTACATCTTAGCAAAAAGCTTTTCCACTCTGTCTGGCAAGGAGAAACTGTGCCAGCCCAGAAAACATCTCCCATCGTGTTCTAGAGGCTGCACGGAGGTCTGCTGAGTGTTTTGCAAGAAGAGAAAGAAAGTTGTCCAAAACAGCTTGCAATCGAATGTTCATGTGAATAGAAAAGGCAGGAGAGCGGTCAGGTACTGTTTTCTCTCACTTGGCAAGCTGCGCACACAATCGCAGTGTTGTACAGCTTGTTTCATCACCTTTGCGAAGTTGCCGCTCTCTCCGGCTCCCGGAGACGAAGAAGCTGCTTCTTCGCGCAAAGACGATTCTGCCGCTCACAGTGCTCTGCGGTGTGCGCCTTCTGCCGAAAGAGGTCCGGGAGCGGTGCTTAGCTCTGAGAAGCACCATACGTGCTTCTTTAGCCTTTCTTCTCGTCTACATCTTAGCAAAAAGCTTTTCCACTCTGTCTGGCAAGGAGAAACTGTGCCAGCACAGAAAACATCTCCCATCGTGTTCTAGAGGCTGCACGGAGGTCTGCCGAGTGTTTTGCAAGAAGAGAAAGAAAGTTGTCCAAAACAGCTTGCAATCGAATGTTCACAGGAATAGAAAAGGCAGGAGAGTGGTCAGGTACTGTTTTCTCTCAGTTGGCAAGCTGCGCACACAATCGCAGTGTTGTACAGCTTGTTTCATCACCTTTGCGAAGTTGCCGCTCTCTCCGGCTCCCGGAGACGAAGAAGCTGCTTCTTCGCGCAAAGACGATTCTGCCGCTCACAGTGCTCTGCTGTGTGCGCCTTCTGCCGAAAGAGGCCCGGGAGCGGTGCTTAGCTCTGCAGAGCACCGTACCTTCGTCTTTAGCCTCTCTTCTCGTCTACATCTTAGCAAAAAGCTTTTCCACTCTGTCTGGCAAGGAGAAACTGTGCCAGCACAGAAAACATCTCCCATCGTGTTCTAGAGGCTACACGGAGGTCTGCCGAGTGTTTTGCAAGAAGAGAAAGAAAGTTGTCCAAAACAGCTTGCAATCGAATGTTCATGTGATTACATAAGGCAGGAGAGTGGTCAGGTACTGTTTTCTCTAATTTGGCATGCTGCGCACACAATCGCAGTGTTGTACAGCTTGTTTCATCACCTTTGCGAAGTTGCCGCTCTCTCCGGCTCCCGGAGACGAAGAAGCTGCTTCTTCGCGCAAAGACGATTCTGCCGCTCACAGTGCTCTGCGGTGTGCGCCTTCTGCCGAAAGTGGTCCGGGAGCGGTGCTTAGCTCTGAGAAGCACCATACGTGCTTCTTTAGCCTCTCTTCTCGTCTACATCTTAGCAAAAAGCTTTTCCACTCTGTCTGGCAAGGAGAAACTGTGCCAGCACAGAAAACATCTCCCATCGTGTTCTAGAGGCTGCACGGAGGTCTGCCGAGTGTTTTGCAAGAAGAGAAAGAAAGTTGTCCAAAACAGCTTGCAATCGAATGTTCATGTGAATAGAAAAGGCAGGAGAGTGGTCAGGTACTGTTTTCTCTCAGTTGGCAAGCTGCGCACACAATCGCAGTGTTGTACAGCTTGTTTCATCACCTTTGCGAAGTTGCCGCTCTCTCCGGCTCCCGGAGACGAAGAAGCTGCTTCTTCGCGCAAAGACGATTCTGCCGCTCACAGTGCTCTGCGGTGTGCGCCTTCTGCCGAAAGAGCCCCGGGAGCTGTGCTTAGCTCTGAGAAGCACCATACGTGCTTCTTTAGCCTCTCTTCTCGTCTACATCTTAGCAAAAAGCTTTTCCACTCTGTCTGGCAAGGAGAAACTGTGCCAGCACAGAAAACATCTCCCATCGTGTTCTAGAGGCTGCACGGAGGTCTGCCGAGTGTTTTGCAAGAAGAGAAAGAAAGTTGTCCAAAACAGCTTGCAATCGAATTTTCATGTGAATAGAAAAGGCAGGAGAGTGGTCAGGTACTGTTTTCTCTCAGTTGGCAAGCTGCGCACACAATCGCAGTGTTGTACAGCTTGTTTCATCACCTTTGCGAAGTTGCCGCTCTCTCCGGCTCCCGGAGACGAAGAAGCTGCTTCTTCGCGCAAAGACGATTCTGCCGCTCACAGTGCTCTGCGGTGTGCGCCTTCTGCCGAAAGTGGTCCGGGAGCGGTACTTAGCTCTGCAGAGCACCGTACCTTCGTCTTTAGCCTCTCTTCTCGTCTACATCTTAGCAAAAAGCTTTTCCACTCTGTCTGGCAAGGAGAAACTGTGCCAGCCCAGAAAACATCTCCCATCGTGTTCTAGAGGCTGCACGGAGGTCTGCTGAGTGTTTTGCAAGAAGAGAAAGAAAGTTGTCCAAAACAGCTTGCAATCGAATGTTCATGTGAATAGAAAAGGCAGGAGAGCGGTCAGGTACTGTTTTCTCTCACTTGGCAAGCTGCGCACACAATCGCAGTGTTGTACAGCTTGTTTCATCACCTTTGCGAAGTTGCCGCTCTCTCCGGCTCCCGGAGACGAAGAAGCTGCTTCTTCGCGCAAAGACGATTCTGCCGCTCACAGTGCTCTGCGGTGTGCGCCTTCTGCCGAAAGAGGTCCGGGAGCGGTGCTTAGCTCTGAGAAGCACCATACGTGCTTCTTTAGCCTTTCTTCTCGTCTACATCTTAGCAAAAAGCTTTTCCACTCTGTCTGGCAAGGAGAAACTGTGCCAGCACAGAAAACATCTCCCATCGTGTTCTAGAGGCTGCACGGAGGTCTGCCGAGTGTTTTGCAAGAAGAGAAAGAAAGTTGTCCAAAACAGCTTGCAATCGAATGTTCATGTGAATAGAAAAGGCAGGAGAGTGGTCAGGTACTGTTTTCTCTCAGTTGGCAAGCTGCGCACACAATCGCAGTGTTGTACAGCTTGTTTCATCACCTTTGCGAAGTTGCCGCTCTCTCCGGCTCCCGGAGACGAAGAAGCTGCTTCTTCGCGCAAAGACGATTCTGCCGCTCACAGTGCTCTGCGGTGTGCGCCTTCTGCCGAAAGAGGTCCGGGAGCGGTGCTTAGCTCTGCAGAGCACCGTACCTTCGTCTTTAGCCTCTCTTCTCGTCTACATCTTAGCAAAAAGCTTTTCCACTCTGTCTGGCAAGGAGAAACTGTGCCAGCCCAGAAAACATCTCCCATCGTGTTCTAGAGGCTGCACGGAGGTCTGCCGAGTGTTTTGCAAGAAGAGAAAGAAAGTTGTCCAAAACAGCTTGCAATCGAATGTTCATGTGAATAGAAAAGGCAGGAGAGTGGTCAGGTACTGTTTTCTCTCAGTTGGCACGCTGCGCACACAATCGCAGTGTTGTACAGCTTGTTTCATCACCTTTGCCAAGTTGCCGCTCTCTCCGGCTCCCGGAGACGAAGAAGCTGCTTCTTCGCGCAAAGACGATTCTGCCGCTCACAGTGCTCTGCGGTGTGCGCCTTCTGCCGAAAGAGCCCCGGGAGCTGTGCTTAGCTCTGAGAAGCACCATACGTGCTTCTTTAGCCTCTCTTCTCGTCTACATCTTAGCAAAAAGCTTTTCCACTCTGTCTGGCAAGGAGAAACTGTGCCAGCACAGAAAACATCTCCCATCGTGTTCTAGAGGCTGCACGGAGGTCTGCCGAGTGTTTTGCAAGAAGAGAAGAAAGTTGTCCAAAACAGCTTGCAATCGAATGTTCATGTGAATAGAAAAGGCAGGAGAGTGGTCAGGTACTGTTTTCTCTCAGTTGGCAAGCTGCGCACACAATCGCAGTGTTGTACAGCTTGTTTCATCACCTTTGCGAAGTTGCCGCTCTCTCCGGCTCCCGGAGACGAAGAAGCTGCTTCTTCGCGCAAAGACGATTCTGCCGCTCACAGTGCTCTGCGGTGTACGCCTTCTGCCGAAAGACGCCCGGGAGCGGTGCTTAGCTCTGCAGAGCACCGTACCGTCGTCTTTAGCCTCTCTTCTCGTCTACATCTTAGCAAAAAGCTTTTCCACTCTGTCTGGCAAGGAGAAACTGTGCCAGCACAGAAAACATCTCCCATCGTGTTCTAGAGGCTGCACGGAGGTCTGCCGAGTGTTTTGCAAGAAGAGAAAGAAAGTTGTCCAAAACAGCTTGCAATCGAATGTTCATGTGAATAGAAAAGGCAGGAGAGTGGTCAGGTACTGTTTTCTCTCAGTTGGCAAGCTGCGCACACAATCGCAGTGTTGTACAGCTTGTTTCATCACCTTTGCGAAGTTGCCGCTCTCTCCGGCTCCCGGAGACGAAGAAGCTGCTTCTTCGCGCAAAGACGATTCTGCCGCTCACAGTGCTCTGCGGTGTACGCCTTCTGCCGAAAGAGGTCCGGGAGCGGTGCTTAGCTCTGCAGAGCACCGTACCTTCGTCTTTAGCCTCTCTTCTCGTCTACATCTTAGCAAAAAGCTTTTCCACTCTGTCTGGCAAGGAGAAACTGTGCCAGCACAGAAAACATCTCCCATCGTCTTCTAGAGGCTGCACGGAGGTCTGCCGAGTGTTTTGCAAGAAGAGAAAGAAAGTTGTCCAAAACAGCTTGCAATCGAATGTTCATGTGAATAGAAAAGGCAGGAGAGTGGTCAGGTACTGTTTTCTCTCACTTGGCAAGCTGCGCACACAATCGCAGGGTTGTACAGCTTGTTTCATCACCTTTGCGAAGTTGCCGCTCTCTCCGGCTCCCGGAGACGAAGAAGCTGCTTCTTCGCGCAAAGACGATTCTGCCGCTCACAGTGCTCTGCGGTGTGCGCCTTCTGCCGAAAGAGGTCCGGGAGCGGTGCTTAGCTCTGCAGAGCACCGTACCTTCGTCTTTAGCCTCTCTTCTCGTCTACATCTTAGCAAAAAGCTTTTCCACTCTGTCTGGCAAGGAGAAACTGTGCCAGCACAAAAAACATCTCCCATCGTGTTCTAGAGGCTGCACGCAGGTCTGCCGAGTGTTTTGCAAGAAGAGAAAGAAAGTTGTCCAAAACAGCTTGCAATCGAATGTTCATGTGAATAGAAAAGGCAGGAGAGTGGTCAGGTACTGTTTTCTCTCAGTTGGCACGCTGCGCACACAATCGCAGTGTTGTACAGCTTGTTTCATCACCTTTGCGAAGTTGCCGCTCTCTCCGGCTCCCGGAGACGAAGAAGCTGCTTCTTCGCGCAAAGACGATTCTGCCGCTCACAGTGCTCTGCGGTGTGCGCCTTCTGCCGAAAGAGGTCCGGGAGCGGTGCTTAGCTCTGCAGAGCACCGTACCTTCGTCTTTAGCCTCTCTTCTCGTCTACATCTTAGCAAAAAGCTTTTCCACTCTGTCTGGCAAGGAGAAACTGTGCCAGCACAGAAAACATCTCCCATCGTGTTCTAGAGGCTGCACGGAGGTCTGCCGAGTGTTTTGCAAGAAGAGAAAGAAAGTTGTCCAAAACAGCTTGCAATCGAATGTTCATGTGAATAGAAAAGGCAGGAGAGTGGTCAGGTACTGTTTTCTCTCAGTTGGCACGCTACGCACACAATCGCAGTGTTGTACAGCTTGTTTCATCACCTTTGCGAAGTTGCCGCTCTCTCCGGCTCCCGGATTCGAAGAAGCTGCTTCTTCGCGCAAAGACGATTCTGCCGCTCACAGCGCTCTGCGATGTGCGCCTTCTGCCGAAAGAGCCCCGGGAGCTGTGCTTAGCTCTGAGAAGCACCATACGTGCTTCTTTAGCCTCTCTTCTCGTCTACATCTTAGCAAAAAGCTTTTCCACTCTGTCTGGCAAGGAGAAACTGTGCCAGCACAGAAAACATCTCCCATCGAGTTCTAGAGGCTGCACGCAGGTCTGCCGAGTGTTTTGCAAGAAGAGAAAGAAAGTTGTCCAAAACAGCTTCCAATCGAATGTTCATGTGAATAGAAAAGGCAGGAGAGTGGTCAGGTACTGTTTTCTCTCACTTGGCAAGCTGCGCACACAATCGCAGTGTTGTACAGCTTGTTTCATCACCTTTGCCAAGTTGCCGCTCTCTCCGGCTCCCGGAGACGAAGAAGCTGCTTCTTCGCGCAAAGACGATTCTGCCGCTCACAGTGATCTGCGGTGTGCGCCTTCTGCCGAAAGAGCTCCGGGAGCTGTGCTTAGCTCTGAGAAGCACCGTACCTTCGTCTTTAGCCTCTCTTCTCGTCTACATCTTAGCAAAAAGCTTTTCCACTCTGTCTGGCAAGGAGAAACTGTGCCAGCACAGAAAACATCTCCCATCGTGTTCTAGAGGCTGCACGGAAGTCTGCCGAGTGTTTTGCAAGAAGAGAAAGAAAGTTGTCCAAAACAGCTTGCAATCGAATGTTCATGTGAATAGAAAAGGCAGGAGAGTGGTCAGGTACTGTTTTCTCTCACTTGGCAAGCTGCGCACACAATCGCAGTGTTGTACAGCTTGTTTCATCACCTTTGCGAAGTTGCCGCTCTCTCCGGCTCCCGGAGACGAAGAAGCTGCTTCTTCGCGCAAAGACGATTCTGCCGCTCACAGTGCTCTGCGGTGTGCGCCTTCTGCCGAAAGTGGTCCGGGAGCGGTGCTTAGCTCTGAGAAGCACCGTACCTGCTTCTTTAGCCTCTCTTCTCGTCTACGTCTTAGCAAAAAGCTTTTCCACTCTGTCTGGCAAGGAGAAACTGTGCCAGCACAGAAAACATCTCCCATCGTGTTCTAGAGGCTGCACGGAGGTCTGCCGAGTGTTTTGCAAGAAGAGAAAGAAAGTTGTCCAAAACAGCTTGCAATCGAATGTTCATGTGAATAGAAAAGGCAGGAGAGTGGTCAGGTACTGTTTTCTCTCCGTTGGCAAGCTGCGCACACAATCGCAGTGTTGTACAGCTTGTTTCATCACCTTTGCGAAGTTGCCGCTCTCTCCGGCTCCCGGAGACGAAGAAGCTGCTTCTTCGCGCAAAGACGATTCTGCCGCTCACAGTGCTCTGCGGTGTGCGCCTTCTGCCGAAAGAGGCCCGGGAGCGGTGCTTAGCTCTGCAGAGCACCGTACCTTCGTCTTTAGCCTCTCTTCTCGTCTACATCTTAGCAAAAAGCTTTTCCACTCTGTCTGGCAAGGAGAAACTGTGCCAGCACAGAAAACATCTCCCATCGTGTTCTAGAGGCTGCACGGAGGTCTGCCGTGTGTTTTTCAAGAAGAGAAAGAAAGTTGTCCAAAACAGCTTGCAATCGAATGTTCATGTGAATAGAAAAGGCAGGAGAGTGGTCAGGTACTGTTTTCTCTCAGTTGGCACGCTGCGCACACAATCGCAGTGTTGTACAGCTTGTTTCATCACCTTTGCCAAGTTGCCGCTCTCTCCGGCTCCCGGAGACGAAGAAGCTGCTTCTTCGCGCAAAGACGATTCTGCCGCTCACAGTGCTCTGCGGTGTGCGCCTTCTGCCGAAAGAGCCCCGGGAGCTGTGCTTAGCTCTGAGAAGCACCATACGTGCTTCTTTAGCCTCTCTTCTCGTCTACATCTTAGCAAAAAGCTTTTCAACTCTGTCTGGCAAGGAGAAACTGTGCCAGCACAGAAAACATCTCCCATCGAGTTCTAGAGGCTGCACGCAGGTCTGCCGAGTGTTTTGCAAGAAGAGAAAGAAAGTTGTCCAAAACAGCTTGCAATCGAATGTTCATGTGATTAGAAAAGGCAGGAGAGTGGTCAGGTACTGTTTTCTCTCAGTTGGCAAGCTGCGCACACAATCGCAGTGTTGTACAGCTTGTTTCATCACCTTTGCGAAGTTGCCGCTCTCTCCGGCTCCCGGAGACGAAGAAGCTGCTTCTTCGCGCAAAGACGATTCTGCCGCTTACAGTGCTCTGCTGTGTGCGCCTTCTGCCGAAAGAGGTCCGGGAGCGGTGCTTAGCTCTGCAGAGCACCGTACCTTCGTCTTTAGCCTCTCTTCTCGTCTACATCTTAGCAAAAAGCTTTTCCACTCTGTCTGGCAAGGAGAAACTGTGCCAGCACAAAAAAACATCTCCCATCGTGTTCTAGAGGCTGCACGCAGGTCTGCCGAGTGTTTTGCAAGAAGAGAAAGAAAGTTGTCCAAAACAGCTTGCAATCGAATGTTCATGTGAATAGAAAAGGCAGGAGAGTGGTCAGGTACTGTTTTCTCTCACTTGGCAAGCTGCGCACACAATCGCAGTGTTGTACAGCTTGTTTCATCACCTTTGCGAAGTTGCCGCTCTCTCCGGCTCCCGGAGACGAAGAAGCTGCTTCTTCGCGCAAAGACGATTCTGCCGCTCACAGTGCTCTGCGGAGTGCGCCTTCTGCCGAAAGACGCCCGGGAGCGGTGCTTAGCTCTGCAGAGCACCGTACCTTCGTCTTTAGCCTCTCTTCTCGTCTACATCTTAGCAAAAAGCTTTTCCACTCTGTCTGGCAAGGAGAAACTGTGCCAGCACAGAAAACATCTCCCATCGTGTTCTAGAGGCTGCACGGAGGTCTGCCGAGTGTTTTGCAAGAAGAGAAAGAAAGTTGTCCAAAACAGCTTGCAATCGAATGTTCATGTGAATAGAAAAGGCAGGAGAGTGGTCAGGTACTGTTTTCTCTCCGTTGGCAAGCTGCGCACACAATCGCAGTGTTGTACAGCTTGTTTCATCACCTTTGCGAAGTTGCCGCTCTCTCCGGCTCCCGGAGACGAAGAAGCTGCTTCTTCGCGCAAAGACGATTCTGCCGCTCACAGTGCTCTGCGGTGTGCGCCTTCTGTCGAAAGAGGTCCGGGAGCGGTGCTTAGCTCTGAGAAGCACCGTACCTTCGTCTTTAGCCTCTCTTCTCGTCTACATCTTAGCAAAAAGCTTTTCCACTCTGTCTGGCAAGGAGAAACTGTGCCAGCACAAAAAACATCTCCCATCGTGTTCTAGAGGCTGCACGGAGGTCTGCCGAGTGTTTTGCAAGAAGAGAAAGAAAGTTGTCCAAAACAGCTTGCAATCGAATGTTCATGTGAATAGAAAAGGCAGGAGAGTGGTCAGGTACTGTTTTCTCTCACTTGGCAAGCTGCGCACACAATCGCAGTGTTGTACAGCTTGTTTCATCACCTTTGCGAAGTTGCCGCTCTCTCCGGCTCCCGGAGACGAAGAAGCTGCTTCTTCGCGCAAAGACGATTCTGCCGCTCACAGTGCTCTGCGGTGTGCGCCTTCTGCCGAAAGACGCCCGGGAGCGGTGCTTAGCTCTGCAGAGCACCGTACCTTCGTCTTTAGCCTCTCTTCTCGTCTACATCTTAGCAAAAAGCTTTTCCACTCTGTCCTGCAAGGAGAAACTGTGCCAGCACAGAAAACATCTCCCATCGTGTTCTAGAGGCTGCACGGAGGTCTGCCGAGTGTTTTGCAAGAAGAGAAAGAAAGTTGTCCAAAACAGCTTGCAATCGAATGTTCATGTGAATAGAAAAGGCAGGAGAGTGGTCAGGTACTGTTTTCTCTCAGTTGGCAAGCTGCGCACACAATCGCAGTGTTGTACAGCTTGTTTCATCACCTTTGCCAAGTTGCCGCTCTCTCCGGCTCCCGGAGACGAAGAAGCTGCTTCTTCGCGCAAAGACGATTCTGCCGCTCACAGTGCTCTGCTGTGTGCGCCTTCTGCCGAAAGAGGCCCGGGAGCGGTGATTAGCTCTGAGAAGCACCGTACCTGCTTCTTTAGCCTCTCTTCTCGTCTACGTCTTAGCAAAAAGCTTTTCCACTCTGTCTGGCAAGGAGAAACTGTGCCAGCACAGAAAACATCTCCCATCGTGTTCTAGAGGCTGCACGGAGGTCTGCCGAGTGTTTTGCAAGAAGAGAAAGAAAGTTGTCCAAAACAGCTTGCAATCGAATGTTCATGTGAATAGAAAAGGCAGGAGAGTGGTCAGGTACTGTTTTCTCTCAGTTGGCAAGCTGCGCACACAATCGCAGTGTTGTACAGCTTGTTTCATCACCTTTGCGAAGTTGCCGCTCTCTCCGGCTCCCGGAGACGAAAAAGCTGCTTCTTCGCGCAAAGACGATTCTGCCGCTCACAGTGCTCTGCGGTGTGCGACTTCTGCCGAAAGAGCCCCGGGAGCTGTGCTTAGCTCTGCAGAGCACCGTACCTTCGTCTTTAGCCTCTCTTCTCGTCTACATCTTAGCAAAAAGCTTTTCCACTCTGTCTGGCAAGGAGAAACTGTGCCAGCACAGAAAACATCTCCCATCGTGTTCTAGAGGCTACACGGAGGTCTGCCGAGTGTTTTGCAAGAAGAGAAAGAAAGTTGTCCAAAACAGCTTGCAATCGAATGTTCATGTGAATAGAAAAGGCAGGAGAGTGGTCAGGTACTGTTTTCTCTCAGTTGGCAAGCTGCGCACACAATCGCAGTGTTGTACAGCTTGTTTCATCACCTTTGCCAAGTTGCCGCTCTCTCCGGCTCCCGGAGACGAAGAAGCTGCTTCTTCGCGCAAAGAGGATTCTGCCGCTCACAGTGCTCTGCGGTGTGCGCCTTCTGCCGAAAGAGTCCCGGGAGCGGTGCTTAGCTCTGAGAAGCACCATACGTGCTTCTTTAGCCTCTCTTCTCGTCTACATCTTAGCAAAAAGCTTTTCCACTCTGTCTGGCAAGGAGAAACTGTGCCAGCACAGAAAACATCTCCCATCGTGTTCTAGAGGCTGCACGCAGGTCTGCCGAGTGTTTTGCAAGAAGAGAAAGAAAGTTGTCCAAAACAGCTTGCAATCGAATGTTCATGTGAATAGAAAAGGCAGGAGAGTGGTCAGGTACTGTTTTCTCTCAGTTGGCAAGCTGCGCACACAATCGCAGTGTTGTACAGCTTGTTTCATCACCTTTGCGAAGTTGCCGCTCTCTCCGGCTCCCGGAGACGAAGAAGCTGCTTCTTCGCGCAAAGACGATTCTGCCGCTCACAGTGCTCTGCGGTGTGCGCCTTCTGCCGAAAGACGCCCGGGAGCGGTGCTTAGCTCTGCAGAGCACCGTACCTTCGTCTTTAGCCTCTCTTCTCGTCTACATCTTAGCAAAAAGCTTTTCCACTCTGTCTGGCAAGGAGAAACTGTGCCAGCACAGAAAACATCTCCCATCGTCTTCTAGAGGCTGCACGGAGGTCTGCCGAGTGTTTTGCAAGAAGAGAAAGAAAGTTGTCCAAAACAGCTTGCAATCGAATGTTCATGTGATTACAAACGGCAGAAGAGTGGTCAGGTACTGTTTTCTCTCAGTTGGCAAGCTGCGCACACAATCGCAGTGTTGTACAGCTTGTTTCATCACCTTTGCCAAGTTGCCGCTCTCTCCGGCTCCCGGAGACGAAGAAGCTGCTTCTTCGCGCAAAGACGATTCTGCCGCTCACAGTGCTCTGCGGTGTGCGCCTTCTGCCGAAAGAGGTCCGGGAACTGTGCTTAGCTCTGCAGAGCACCGTACCTTCGTCTTTAGCCTCTCTTCTCGTCTACATCTTAGCAAAAAGCTTTTCCACTCTGTCTGGCAAGGAGAAACTGTGCCAGCACAGAAAACATCTCCCATCGTGTTCTAGAGGCTGCACGCAGGTCTGCTGAGTGTTTTGCAAGAAGAGAAAGAAAGTTGTCCAAAACAGCTTGCAATCGAATGTTCATGTGATTAGAAAAGGCAGGAGAGTGGTCAGGTACTGTTTTCTCTCAGTTGGCAAGCTGCGCACACAATCGCAGTGTTGTACAGCTTGTTTCATCACCTTTGCCAAGTTGCCGCTCTCTCCGGCTCCCGGAGACGAAGAAGCTGCTTCTTCGCGCAAAGACGATTCTGCCGCTCACAGTGCTCTGCTGTGTGCGGCTTCTGCTGAAAGAGCCCCGGGAGCGGTGCTTAGCTCTGAGAAGCACCGTACCTTCGTCTTTAGCCTCTCTTCTCGTCTACATCTTAGCAAAAAGCTTTTCCACTCTGTCTGGCAAGGAGAAACTGTGCCAGCACAGAAAACATCTCCCATCGTGTTCTAGAGGCTGCACGGAGGTCTGCCGAGTGTTTTGCAAGAAGAGAAAGAAAGTTGTCCAAAACAGCTTGCAATCGAATGTTCATGTCAATAGAAAAGGCAGGAGAGTGGTCAGGTACTGTTTTCTCTCACTTGGCAAGCTGCGAACACAATCGCAGTGTTGTACAGCTTGTTTCATCACCTTTGCGAAGTTGCCGCTCTCTCCGGCTCCCGGAGACGAAGAAGCTGCTTCTTCGCGCAAAGACGATTCTGCCGCTCACAGTGCTCTGCGGTGTGCGCCTTCTGCCGAAAGACGCCCGGGAGCGGTGCTTAGCTCTGCAGAGCACCGTACCTTCGTCTTTAGCCTCTCTTCTCGTCTACATCTTAGCAAAAAGCTTTTCCACTCTGTCTGGCAAGGAGAAACTGTGCCAGCACAAAAAACATCTCCCATCGTGTTCTAGAGGCTGCACGCAGGTCTGCCGAGTGTTTTGCAAGAAGAGAAAGAAAGTTGTCCAAAACAGCTTGCAATCGAATGTTCATGTGAATAGAAAAGGCAGGAGAGTGGTCAGTTACTGTTTTCTCTCCGTTGGCAAGCTGCGCACACAATCGCAGTGTTGTACAGCTTGTTTCAGCACCTTTGCGAAGTTGCCGCTCTCTCCGGCTCCCGGAGACGAAGAAGCTGCTTCTTCGCGCAAAGACGATTCTGCCGCTCACAGTGCTCTGCGGTGTGCGCCTTCTGCCGATAGACGCCCGGGAGTGGTGCTTAGCTCTGCAGAGCACCGTACCTTCGTCTTTAGCCTCTCTTCTCGTCTACATCTTAGCAAAAAGCTTTTCCACTCTGTCTGGCAAGGAGAAACTGTGCCAGCACAGAAAACATCTCCCATCGTGTTCTAGAGGCTGCACGGAGGTCTGCCGAGTGTTTTGCAAGAAGAGAAAGAAAGTTGTCCAAAACAGCTTGCAATCTAATGTTCATGTGATTACATAAGGCAGGAGAGTGGTCAGGTACTGTTTTCTCTCACTTGGCAAGCTGCGCACACAATCGCAGTGTTGTACAGCTTGTTTCATCACCTTTGCGAAGTTGCCGCTCTCTCCGGCTCCCTGAGACGAAGAAGCTGCTTCTTCGCGCAAAGACGATTCTGCCGCTCACAGTGCTCTGCGGTGTGCGCCTTCTGCCGAAAGAGGTCCGGGAGCGGTGCTTAGCTCTGCAGAGCACCGTACCTTCGTCTTTAGCCTCTCTTCTCGTCTACATCTTAGCAAAAAGCTTTTCCACTCTGTCCTGCAAGGAGAAACTGTGCCAGCACAGAAAACATCTCCCATCGTGTTCTAGAGGCTGCACGGAGGTCTGCCGAGTGTTTTGCAAGAAGAGAAAGAAAGTTGTCCAAAACAGCTTGCAATCGAATGTTCATGTGAATAGAAAAGGCAGGAGAGTGGTCAGGTACTGTTTTCTCTCAGTTGGCAAGCTGCGCACACAATCGCAGTGTTGTACAGCTTGTTTCATCACCTTTGCCAAGTTGCCGCTCTCTCCGGCTCCCGGAGACGAAGAAGCTGCTTCTTCGCGCAAAGACGATTCTGCCGCTCACAGTGCTCTGCGGTGTGCGCCTTCTGCCGAAAGAGGTCCGGGAGCGGTGCTTAGCTCTGCAGAGCATCGTACCTTCGTCTTTAGCCTCTCTTCTCGTCTACATCTTAGCAAAAAGCTTTTCCACTCTGTCTGGCAAGGAGAAACTGTGCCAGCACAAAAAACATCTACCATCGTGTTCTAGAGGCTGCACGCAGGTCTGCCGAGTGTTTTGCAAGAAGAGAAAGAAAGTTGTCCAAAACAGCTTGCAATCGAATGTTCATGTGAATAGAAAAGGCAGGAGAGTGGTCAGGTACTGTTTTCTCTCCGTTGGCAAGCTGCGCACACAATCGCAGTGTTGTACAGCTTGTTTCATCACCTTTGCGAAGTTGCCGCTCTCTCCGGCTCCCGGAGACGAAGAAGCTGCTTCTTCGCGCAAAGACGATTCTGCCGCTCACAGTGCTCTGCGGTGTGCGCCTTCTGCCGAAAGAGGCCCGGGAGCGGTGCTTAGCTCTGCAGAGCACCGTACCTTCGTCTTTAGCCTCTCTTCTCGTCTACATCTTAGCAAAAAGCTTTTCCACTCTGTCTGGCAAGGAGAAACTGTGCCAGCACAGAAAACATCTCCCATCGTGTTCTAGAGGCTGCACGGAGGTCTGCCGAGTGTTTTTCAAGAAGAGAAAGAAAGTTGTCCAAAACAGCTTGCAATCGAATGTTCATGTGAATAGAAAAGGCAGGAGAGTGGTCAGGTACTGTTTTCTCTCAGTTGGCACGCTGCGCACACAATCGCAGTGTTGTACAGCTTGTTTCATCACCTTTGCGAAGTTGCCGCTCTCTCCGGCTCCCGGAGACGAAGAAGCTGCTTCTTCGCGCAAAGACGATTCTGCCGCTCACAGTGCTCTGCGGTGTGCGCCTTCTGCCGAAAGAGCCCCGGGAGCTGTGCTTAGCTCTGAGAAGCACCATACGTGCTTCTTTAGCCTCTCTTCTCGTCTACATCTTAGCAAAAAGCTTTTCAACTCTGTCTGGCAAGGAGAAACTGTGCCAGCACAGAAAACATCTCCCATCGAGTTCTAGAGGCTGCACGCAGGTCTGCCGAGTGTTTTGCAAGAAGAGAAAGAAAGTTGTCCAAAACAGCTTGCAATCGAATGTTCATGTGATTAGAAAAGGCAGGAGAGTGGTCAGGTACTGTTTTCTCTCACTTGGCAAGCTGCGCACACAATCGCAGTGTTGTACAGCTTGTTTCATCACCTTTGCGAAGTTGCCGCTCTCTCCGGCTCCCGGAGACGAAGAAGCTGCTTCTTCGCGCAAAGACGATTCTGCCGCTCACAGTGCTCTGCTGTGTGCGCCTTCTGCCGAAAGAGGTCCGGGAGCGGTGCTTAGCTCTGCAGAGCACCGTACCTTCGTCTTTAGCCTCTCTTCTCGTCTACATCTTAGCAAAAAGCTTTTCCACTCTGTCTGGCAAGGAGAAACTGTGCCAGCACAAAAAACATCTCCCATCGTGTTCTAGAGGCTGCACGCAGGTCTGCCGAGTGTTTTGCAAGAAGAGAAAGAAAGTTGTCCAAAACAGCTTGCAATCGAATGTTCATGTGAATAGAAAAGGCAGGAGAGTGGTCAGGTACTGTTTTCTCTCAGTTGGCAAGCTGCGCACACAATCGCAGTGTTGTACAGCTTGTTTCATCACCTTTGCGAAGTTGCCGCTCTCTCCGGCTCCCGGAGACGAAGAAGCTGCTTCTTCGCGCAAAGACGATTCTGCCGCTCACAGTGCTCTGCGGAGTGCGCCTTCTGCCGAAAGACGCCCGGGAGCGGTGCTTAGCTCTGCAGAGCACCGTACCTTCGTCTTTAGCCTCTCTTCTCGTCTACATCTTAGCAAAAAGCTTTTCCACTCTGTCTGGCAAGGAGAAACTGTGCCAGCACAGAAAACATCTCCCATCGTGTTCTAGAGGCTGCACGGAGGTCTGCCGAGTGTTTTGCAAGAAGAGAAAGAAAGTTGTCCAAAACAGCTTGCAATCGAATGTTCATCTGAATAGAAAAGGCAGGAGAGTGGTCAGGTACTGTTTTCTCTCACTTGGCAAGCTGCGCACACAATCGCAGTGTTGTACAGCTTGTTTCATCACCTTTGCCAAGTTGCCGCTCTCTCCGGCTCCCGGAGACGAAGAAGCTGCTTCTTCGCGCAAAGACGATTCTGCCGCTCACAGTGCTCTGCTGTGTGCGCCTTCTGCCGAAAGAGGCCCGGGAGCGGTGCTTAGCTCTGCAGAGCACCGTACCTTCGTCTTTAGCCTCTCTTCTCGTCTACATCTTAGCAAAAAGCTTTTCCACTCTGTCTGGCAAGGAGAAACTGTGCCAGCACAGAAAACATCTCCCATCGTGTTCTAGAGGCTGCACGGAGGTCTGCCGAGTGTTTTGCAAGAAGAGAAAGAAAGTTGTCCAAAACAGCTTGCAATCGAATGTTCATGTGAATAGAAAAGGCAGGAGAGTGGTCAGGTACTGTTTTCTCTCAGTTGGCAAGCTGCGCACACAATCGCAGTGTTGTACAGCTTGTTTCATCACCTTTGCGAAGTTGCCGCTCTCTCCGGCTCCCGGAGACGAAGAAGCTGCTTCTTCGCGCAAAGACGATTCTGCCGCTCACAGTGCTCTGCTGTGTGCGCCTTCTGCCGAAAGAGCCCCGGGAGCGGTGCTTAGCTCTGAGAAGCACCGTACCTTCGTCTTTAGCCTCTCTTCTCGTCTACATCTTAGCAAAAAGCTTTTCCACTCTGTCTGGCAAGGAGAAACTGTGCCAGCACAGAAAACATCTCCCATCGTGTTCTAGAGGCTGCACGGAGGTCTGCCGAGTGTTTTTCAAGAAGAGAAAGAAAGTTGTCCAAAACAGCTTGCAATCGAATGTTCATGTGAATAGAAAAGGCAGGAGAGTGGTCAGGTACTGTTTTCTCTCAGTTGGCACGCTGCGCACACAATCGCAGTGTTGTACAGCTTGTTTCATCACCTTTGCCAAGTTGCCGCTCTCTCCGGCTCCCGGAGACGAAGAAGCTGCTTCTTCGCGCAAAGACGATTCTGCCGCTCACAGTGCTCTGCGGTGTGCGCCTTCTGCCGAAAGAGCCCCGGGTGCGGTGCTTAGCTCTGAGAAGCACCATACGTGCTTCTTTAGCCTCTCTTCTCGTCTACATCTTAGCAAAAAGCTTTTCCACTCTGTCTGGCAAGGAGAAACTGTGCCAGCACAGAAAACATCTCCCATCGAGTTCTAGAGGCTGGACGCAGGTCTGCCGAGTGTTTTGCAAGAAGAGAAAGAAAGTTGTCCAAAACAGCTTGCAATCGAATGTTCATGTGAATAGAAAAGGCAGGAGAGTGGTCAGGTACTGTTTTCTCTCAGTTGGCAAGCTGCGCACACAATCGCAGTGTTGTACAGCTTGTTTCATCACCTTTGCCAAGTTGCCGCTCTCTCCGGCTCCCGGAGACGAAGAAGCTGCTTCTTCGCGCAAAGACGATTCTGCCGCTCACAGTGCTCTGCGGTGTGCGCCTTCTGTCGAAAGAGGTCCGGGAGCGGTGCTTAGCTCTGAGAAGCACCGTACCTTCGTCTTTAGCCTCTCTTCTCGTCTACATCTTAGCAAAAAGCTTTTCCACTCTGTCTGGCAAGGAGAAACTGTGCCAGCACAAAAAACATCTCCCATCGTGTTCTAGAGGCTGCACGCAGGTCTGCCGAGTGTTTTGCAAGAAGAGAAAGAAAGTTGTCCAAAACAGCTTGCAATCGAATGTTCATGTGAATAGAAAAGGCAGGAGAGTGGTCAGGTACTGTTTTCTCTCAGTTGGCAAGCTGCGCACACAATCGCAGTGTTGTACAGCTTGTTTCATCACCTTTGCGAAGTTGCCGCTCTCTCCGGCTCCCGGAGACGAAGAAGCTGCTTCTTCGCGCAAAGACGATTCTGCCGCTCACAGTGCTCTGCGGTGTGCGCCTTCTGCCGAAAGAGGTCCGGGAGCGGTGCTTAGCTCTGCAGAGCACCGTACCTTCGTCTTTAGCCTCTCTTCTCGTCTACATCTTAGCAAAAAGCTTTTCCACTCTGTCCTGCAAGGAGAAACTGTGCCAGCACAGAAAACATCTCCCATCGTGTTCTAGAGGCTGCACGGAGGTCTGCCGAGTGTTTTGCAAGAAGAGAAAGAAAGTTGTCCAAAACAGCTTGCAATCGAATGTTCATGTGAATAGAAAAGGCAGGAGAGTGGTCAGGTACTGTTTTCTCTCAGTTGGCAAGCTGCGCACACAATCGCAGTGTTGTACAGCTTGTTTCATCACCTTTGCCAAGTTGCCGCTCTCTCCGGCTCCCGGAGACGAAGAAGCTGCTTCTTCGCGCAAAGACGATTCTGCCGCTCACAGTGCTCTGCTGTGTGCGCCTTCTGCCGAAAGAGGCCCGGGAGCGGTGATTAGCTCTGAGAAGCACCGTACGTGCTTCTTTAGCCTCTCTTCTCGTCTACGTCTTAGCAAAAAGCTTTTCCACTCTGTCTGGCAAGGAGAAACTGTGCCAGCACAGAAAACATCTCCCATCGTGTTCTAGAGGCTGCACGGAGGTCTGCCGAGTGTTTTGCAAGAAGAGAAAGAAAGTTGTCCAAAACAGCTTGCAATCGAAGGTTCATGTGAATAGAAAAGGCAGGAGAGTGGTCAGGTACTGTTTTCTCTCAGTTGGCAAGCTGCGCACACAATCGCAGTGTTGTACAGCTTGTTTCATCACCTTTGCGAAGTTGCCGCTCTCTCCGGCTCCCGGAGACGAAAAAGCTGCTTCTTCGCGCAAAGACGATTCTGCCGCTCACAGTGCTCTGCGGTGTGCGCCTTCTGCCGAAAGAGCCCCGGGAGCGGTGCTTAGCTCTGCAGAGCACCGTACCTTCGTCTTTAGCCTCTCTTCTCGTCTACATCTTAGCAAAAAGCTTTTCCACTCTGTCTGGCAAGGAGAAACTGTGCCAGCACAGAAAACATCTCCCATCGTGTTCTAGAGGCTGCACGGAGGTCTGCCGAGTGTTTTGCAAGAAGAGAAAGAAAGTTGTCCAAAACAGCTTGCAATCGAATGTTCATCTGAATAGAAAAGGCAGGAGAGTGGTCAGGTACTGTTTTCTCTCAGTTGGCAAGCTGCGCACACAATCGCAGTGTTGTACAGCTTGTTTCATCACCTTTGCCAAGTTGCCGCTCTCTCCGGCTCCCGGAGACGAAGAAGCTGCTTCTTCGCGCAAAGAGGATTCTGCCGCTCACAGTGCTCTGCGGTGTGCGCCTTCTGCCGAAAGAGTCCCGGGAGCGGTGCTTAGCTCTGAGAAGCACCATACGTGCTTCTTTAGCCTCTCTTCTCGTCTACATCTTAGCAAAAAGCTTTTCCACTCTGTCTGGCAAGGAGAAACTGTGCCAGCACAGAAAACATCTCCCATCGTGTTCTAGAGGCTGCACGCAGGTCTGCCGAGTGTTTTGCAAGAAGAGAAAGAAAGTTGTCCAAAACAGCTTGCAATCGAATGTTCATGTGAATAGAAAAGGCAGGAGAGTGGTCAGGTACTGTTTTCTCTCAGTTGGCAAGCTGCGCACACAATCGCAGTGTTGTACAGCTTGTTTCATCACCTTTGCGAAGTTGCCGCTCTCTCCGGCTCCCGGAGACGAAGAAGCTGCTTCTTCGCGCAAAGACGATTCTGCCGCTCACAGTGCTCTGCGGTGTGCGCCTTCTGCCGAAAGACGCCCGGGAGCGGTGCTTAGCTATGCAGAGCACCGTACCTTCGTCTTTAGCCTCTCTTCTCGTCTACATCTTAGCAAAAAGCTTTTCCACTCTGTCTGGCAAGGAGAAACTGTGCCAGCACAGAAAACATCTCCCATCGTGTTCTAGAGGCTGCACGGAGGTCTGCCGAGTGTTTTGCAAGAAGAGAAAGAAAGTTGTCCAAAACAGCTTGCAATCGAATGTTCATGTGATTACAAACGGCAGAAGAGTGGTCAGGTACTGTTTTCTCTCAGTTGGCAAGCTGCGCACACAATCGCAGTGTTGTACAGCTTGTTTCATCACCTTTGCGAAGTTGCCGCTCTCTCCGGCTCCCGGAGACGAAGAAGCTGCTTCTTCGCGCAAAGACGATTCTGCCGCTCACAGTGCTCTGCGGTGTGCGCCTTCTGCCGAAAGAGCCCCGGGAGCTGTGCTTAGCTCTGAGAAGCACCGTACCTGCTTCTTTAGCCTCTCTTCTCGTCTACGTCTTAGCAAAAAGCTTTTCCACTCTGTCTGGCAAGGAGAAACTGTGCCAGCACAGAAAACATCTCCCATCGTGTTCTAGAGGCTGCACGGAGGTCTGCCGAGTGTTTTGCAAGAAGAGAAAGAAAGTTGTCCAAAACAGCTTGCAATCGAATGTTCATGTGAATAGAAAAGGCAGGAGAGTGGTCAGGTACTGTTTTCTCTCACTTGGCAAGCTGCGCACACAATCGCAGTGTTGTACAGCTTGTTTCATCACCTTTGCCAAGTTGCCGCTCTCTCCGGCTCCCGGAGACGAAGAAGCTGCTTCTTCGCGCAAAGACGATTCTGCCGCTCACAGTGCTCTGCGGTGTGCGCCTTCTGCCGAAAGAGGTCCGGGAGCTGTGCTTAGCTCTGCAGAGCACCGTACCTTCGTCTTTAGCCTCTCTTCTCGTCTACATCTTAGCAAAAAGCTTTTCCACTCTGTCTGGCAAGGAGAAACTGTGCCAGCACAGAAAACATCTCCCATCGTGTTCTAGAGGCTGCACGCAGGTCTGCCGAGTGTTTTGCAAGAAGAGAAAGAAAGTTGTCCAAAACAGTTGCAATCGAATGCTCATCTGAATAGAAAAGGCAGGAGAGTGGTCAGGTACTGTTTTCTCTCAGTTGGCAAGCTGCGCACACAATCGCAGTGTTGTACAGCTTGTTTCATCACCTTTGCGAAGTTGCCGCTCTCTCCGGCTCCCGGAGACGAAGAAGCTGCTTCTTCGCGCAAAGACGATTCTGCCGCTCACAGCGCTCTGCGGTGTGCGCCTTCTGCCGAAAGAGCCCCGGGAGCGGTGCTTAGCTCTGAGAAGCACCATACGTGCTTCTTTAGCCTCTCTTCTCGTCTACATCTTAGCAAAAAGCTTTTCCACTCTGTCTGGCAAGGAGAAACTGTGCCAGCACAGAAAACATCTCCCATCGTGTTCTAGAGGCTGCACGGAGGTCTGCCGAGTGTTTTGCAAGAAGAGAAAGAAAGTTGTCCAAAACAGCTTGCAATCGAATGTTCACGTGAATAGAAAAGGCAGGAGAGTGGTCAGGTACTGTTTTCTCTCAGTTGGCAAGCTGCGCACACAATCGCAGTGTTGTACAGCTTGTTTCATCACCTTTGCGAAGTTGCCGCTCTCTCCGGCTCCCGGAGACGAAGAAGCTGCTTCTTCGCGCAAAGACGATTCTGCCGCTCACAGTGCTCTGCTGTGTGCGCCTTCTGCCGAAAGAGCCCCGGGAGCGGTGCTTAGCTCTGAGAAGCACCGTACCTTCGTCTTTAGCCTCTCTTCTCGTCTACATCTTAGCAAAAAGCTTTTCCACTCTGTCTGGCAAGGAGAAACTGTGCCAGCACAGAAAACATCTCCCATCGTGTTCTAGAGGCTGCACGCAGGTCTGCCGAGTGTTTTGCAAGAAGAGAAAGAAAGTTGTCCAAAACAGCTTGCAATCGAATGTTCATGTGAATAGAAAAGGCAGGAGAGTGGTCAGGTACTGTTTTCTCTCAGTTGGCAAGCTGCGCACACAATCGCAGTGTTGTACAGCTTGTTTCATCACCTTTGCGAAGTTGCCGCTCTCTCCGGCTCCCGGAGACGAAGAAGCTGCTTCTTCGCGCAAAGACGATTCTGCCGCTCACAGTGCTCTGCGGGGTGCGCCTTCTCCGAAAGACGCCCGGGAGCGGTGCTTAGCTCCGCAGAGCACCGTACCTTCGTCTTTAGCCTCTCTTCTCGTCTACATCTTAGCAAAAAGCTTTTCCACTCTGTCTGGCAAGGAGAAACTGTGCCAGCACAGAAAACATCTCCCATCGTGTTCTAGAGGCTGCACGCAGGTCTGCCGAGTGTTTTGCAAGAAGAGAAAGAAAGTTGTCCAAAACAGCTTGCAATCGAATGTTCATGTGAATAGAAAAGGCAGGAGAGTGGTCAGGTACTGTTTTCTCTCACTTGGCAAGCTGCGCACACAATCGCAGTGTTGTACAGTTTGTTTCATCACCTTTGCGAAGTTGCCGCTCTCTCCGGCTCCCGGAGACGAAGAAGCTGCTTCTTCGCGCAAAGACGATTCTGCCGCTCACAGTGCTCTGCGGTGTGCGCCTTCTGCCGAGAGAGGCCCGGGAGCAGTGCTCAGCTCTGAGAAGCACCGTACCTGCTTCTTTAGCCTCTCTTCTCGTCTACATCTTAGCAAAATCTTTTCCAATCTGTCTGGCAAGGACAAACTGTGCCAGCACAGAAAACATCTCCCATCGTGTTCTAGAGGCTGCACGGAGGTCTGCCGAGTGTTTTGCAAGAAGAGAAAGAAAGTTGTCCAAAACAGCTTCCAATCGAATGTTCATGTGAATAGAAAAGGCAGGAGAGTGGTCAGGTACTGTTTTCTCTCAGTTGGCAGGCTGCGCACACAATCGCAGTGTTGTACAGCTTGTTTCAACACCTTTGCGAAGTTGCCGCTCTCTCCGGCTCCCGGAGACGAAGAAGCTGCTTCTTCGCGCAAAGACGATTCTGCCGCTCACAGTGCTCTGCGGTGTGCGCCTTCTGCCGAAAGAGCCCCGGGAGCGGTGCTTAGCTCTGAGAAGCACCATACCTGCTTCTTTAGCCTCTCTTCTCGTCTACATCTTAGCAAAAAGCTTTTCCACTCTGTCTGGCAAGGAGAAACTGTGCCAGCACAGAAAACATCTCCCATCGAGTTCTAGAGGCTGCACGCAGGTCTGCCGAGTGTTTTGCAAGAAGAGAAAGAAAGTTGTCCAAAACAGCTTCCAATCGAATGTTCATGTGAATAGAAAAGGCAGGAGAGTGGTCAGGTACTGTTTTCTCTCACTTGGCAAGCTGCGCACACAATCGCAGTGTTGTACAGCTTGTTTCATCACCTTTGCGAAGTTGCCGCTCTCTCCGGCTCCCGGAGACGAAGAAGCTGCTTCTTCGCGCAAAGACGATTCTGCCGCTCACAGTGCTCTGCGGTGTGCGCCTTCTGCCGAAAGAGCCCCGGGAGCGGTGCTTAGCTCTGCAGAGCACCGTACCTTCGTCTTTAGCCTCTCTTCTCGTCTACATCTTAGCAAAAAGCTTTTCCACTCTGTCTGGCAAGGAGAAACTGTGCCAGCACAGAAAACATCTCCCATCGTGTTCTAGAGGCTGCACGGAGGTCTGCCGAGTGTTTTGCAAGAAGAGAAAGAAAGTTGTCCAAAACAGCTTGCAATCGAATGTTCATGTGATTACATAAGGCAGGAGAGTTGTCAGGTACTGTTTTCTATCAGTTGGCAAGCTGCGCACACAATCGCAGTGTTGTACAGCTTGTTTCATCACCTTTGCCAAGTTGCCGCTCTCTCCGGCTCCCGGAGACGAAGAAGCTGCTTCTTCGCGCAAAGACGATTCTGCCGCTCACAGTGCTCTGCGGTGTGCGCCTTCTGCCGAAAGAGCCCCGGGAGCTGTGCTTAGCTCTGAGAAGCACCATACGTGCTTCTTTAGCCTCTCTTCTCGTCTACATCTTAGCAAAAAAGCTTTTCCACTCTGTCTGGCAAGGAGAAACTGTGCCAGCACAGAAAACATCTCCCATCGTGTTCTAGAGGCTGCACGCAGGTCTGCCGAGTGTTTTGCAAGAAGAGAAAGAAAGTTGTCCAAAACAGCTTGCAATCGAATGTTCATGTGAATAGAAAAGGCAGGAGAGTGGTCAGGTACTGTTTTCTCTCAGTTGGCAAGCTGCGCACACAATCGCAGTGTTGTACAGCTTGTTTCATCACCTTTGCGAAGTTGCCGCTCTCTCCGGCTCCCGGAGACGAAGAAGCTGCTTCTTCGCGCAAAGACGATTCTGCCGCTCACAGTGCTCTGCGGTGTGCGCCTTCTGCCGAAAGACGCCCGGGAGCGGTGCTTAGCTCTGCAGAGCACCGTACCTTCGTCTTTAGCCTCTCTTCTCGTCTACATCTTAGCAAAAAGCTTTTCCACTCTGTCTGGCAAGGAGAAACTGTGCCAGCACAAAAAACATCTCCCATCGTGTTCTAGAGGCTGCACGGAGGTCTGCCGAGTGTTTTGCAAGAAGAGAAAGAAAGTTGTCCAAAACAGCTTGCAATCGAATGTTCATGTGAATAGAAAAGGCAGGAGAGTGGTCGGGTACTGTTTTCTCTCAGTTGGCAAGCTGCGCACACAATCGCAGGGTTGTACAGCTTGTTTCATCACCTTTGCGAAGTTGCCGCTCTCTCCGGCTCCCGGAGACGAAGAAGCTGCTTCTTCGCGCAAAGACGATTCTGCCGCTCACAGTGCTCTGCGGTGTGCGCCTTCTGCCGAAAGACGCCCGGGAGCGGTGCTTAGCTCTGCAGAGCACCGTACCTTCGTCTTTAGCCTCTCTTCTCGTCTACATCTTAGCAAAAAGCTTTTCCACTCTGTCTGGCAAGGAGAAACTGTGCCAGCACAGAAAACATCTCCCATCGTGTTCTAGAGGCTGCACGGAGGTCTGCCGAGTGTTTTGCAAGAAGAGAAAGAAAGTTGTCCAAAACAGCTTGCAATCGAATGTTCATGTGAATAGAAAAGGCAGGAGAGTGGTCAGGTACTGTTTTCTCTGTTGGCAGGCTGCGCACACAATCGCTGTGTTGTACAGCTTGTTTCATCACCTTTGCGAAGTTGCCGCTCTCTCCGGCTCCCGGAGACGAAGAAGCTGCTTCTTCGCGCAAAGACGATTCTGCCGCTCACAGTGCTCTGCGGTGTGCGCCTTCTGCCGAAAGAGCCCCGGGAGCTGTGCTTAGCTCTGAGAAGCACCATACGTGCTTCTTTAGCCTCTCTTCTCGTCTACATCTTAGCAAAAAAGCTTTTCCACTCTGTCTGGCAAGGAGAAACTGTGCCAGCACAGAAAACATCTCCCATCGTGTTCTAGAGGCTGCACGGAGGTCTGCCGAGTGTTTTGCAAGAAGAGAAAGAAAGTTGTCCAAAACAGCTTGCAATCGAATGTTCATGTGAATAGAAAAGGCAGGAGAGTGGTCAGGTACTGTTTTCTCTCACTTGGCAAGCTGCGCACACAATCGCAGTGTTGTACAGCTTGTTTCATCACCTTTGCGAAGTTGCCGCTCTCTCCGGCTCCCGGAGACGAAGAAGCTGCTTCTTCGCGCAAAGACGATTCTGCCGCTCACAGTGCTCTGCGGTGTGCGCCTTCTGCCGAAAGACGCCCGGGAGCGGTGCTTAGCTCTGCAGAGCACCGTACCTTCGTCTTTAGCCTCTCTTCTCGTCTACATCTTAGCAAAAAGCTTTTCCACTCTGTCTGGCAAGGAGAAACTGTGCAAGCACAAAAAACATCTCCCATCGTGTTCTAGAGGCTGCACGGAGGTCTGCCGAGTGTTTTGCAAGAAGAGAAAGAAAGTTGTCCAAAACAGCTTGCAATCGAATGTTCATGTGAATAGAAAAGGCAGGAGAGTGGTCGGGTACTGTTTTCTCTCAGTTGGCAAGCTGCGCACACAATCGCAGGGTTGTACAGCTTGTTTCATCACCTTTGCGAAGTTGCCGCTCTCTCCGGCTCCCGGAGACGAAGAAGCTGCTTCTTCGCGCAAAGACGATTCTGCCGCTCACAGTGCTCTGCGGTGTGCGCCTTCTGCCGAAAGACGCCCGGGAGCGGTGCTTAGCTCTGCAGAGCACCGTACCTTCGTCTTTAGCCTCTCTTCTCGTCTACATCTTAGCAAAAAGCTTTTCCACTCTGTCTGGCAAGGAGAAACTGTGCCAGCACAGAAAACATCTCCCATCGTGTTCTAGAGGCTGCACGGAGGTCTGCCGAGTGTTTTGCAAGAAGAGAAAGAAAGTTGTCCAAAACAGCTTGCAATCGAATGTTCATGTGAATAGAAAAGGCAGGAGAGTGGTCAGGTACTGTTTTCTCTGTTGGCAGGCTGCGCACACAATCGCTGTGTTGTACAGCTTGTTTCATCACCTTTGCGAAGTTGCCGCTCTCTCCGGCTCCCGGAGACGAAGAAGCTGCTTCTTCGCGCAAAGACGATTCTGCCGCTCACAGTGCTCTGCGGTGTGCGCCTTCTGCCGAAAGACGCCCGGGAGCGGTGCTTAGCTCTGCAGAGCACCGTATCTTCGTCTTTAGCCTCTCTTCTCGTCTACATCTTAGCAAAAAGCTTTTCCACTCTGTCTGGCAAGGAGAAACTGTGCCAGCACAGAAAACATCTCCCATCGTGTTCTAGAGGCTGCACGGAGGTCTGCCGAGTGTTTTGCAAGAAGAGAAAGAAAGTTGTCCAAAACAGCTTGCAATCGAATGTTCATGTGAATAGAAAAGGCAGGAGAGTGGTCAGGTACTGTTTTCTCTGTTGGCAGGCTGCGCACACAATCGCTGTGTTGTACAGCTTGTTTCATCACCTTTGCGAAGTTGCCGCTCTCTCCGGCTCCCGGAGACGAAGAAGCTGCTTCTTCGCGCAAAGACGATTCTGCCGCTCACAGTGCTCTGCGGTGTGCGCCTTCTGCCGAAAGAGCCCCGGGAGCTGTGCTTAGCTCTGCAGAGCACCGTACCTTCGTCTTTAGCCTCTCTTCTCGTCTACATCTTAGCAAAAAGCTTTTCCACTCTGTCTGGCAAGGAGAAACTGTGCCAGCACAGAAAACATCTCACATCGTGTTCTAGAGGCTGCACAGAGGTCTGCCGAGTGTTTTGCAAGAAGAGAAAGAAAGTTGTCCAAAACAGCTTGCAATCGAATGTTCATGTGAACAGAAAAGGCAGGAGAGTGGTCAGGTACTGTTTTCTCTCAGTTGGCAAGCTGCGCACACAATCGCAGTGTTGTACAGCTTGTTTCATCACCTTTGCGAAGTTGCCGCTCTCTCCGGCTCCCGGAGACGAAGAAGCTGCTTCTTCGCGCAAAGACGATTCTGCCGCTCACAGTGCTCTGCGGTGTGCGCCTTCTGCCGAAAGAGCCCCGGGAGCGGTGCTTAGCTCTGAGATGCACCATACGTGCTTCTTTAGCCTCTCTTCTCGTCTACATCTTAGCAAAAAGCTTTTCCACTCTGTCTGGCAAGGAGAAACTGTGCCAGCACAGAAAACATCTCCCATCGTGTTCTAGAGGCTGCACGGAGGTCTGCCGAGTGTTTTGCAAGAAGAGAAAGAAAGTTGTCTAAAACAGCTTGCAATCGAATGTTCATGTGATTACATAAGGCAGGAGAGTGGTCAGGTACTGTTTTCTCTCAGTTGGCATGCTGCGCACACAATCGCAGTGTTGTACAGCTTGTTTCATCACCTTTGCGAAGTTGCCGCTCTCTCCGGCTCCCGGAGACGAAGAAGCTGCTTCTTCGCGCAAAGACGATTCTGCCGCTCACAGTGGTCTGCGGTGTGCGCCTTCTGCCGAAAGACGCCCGGGAGCGGTGCTTAGCTCTGCAGAGCACCGTACCTTCGTCTTTAGCCTCTCTTCTCGTCTACATCTTAGCAAAAAGCTTTTCCACTCTGTCTGGCAAGGAGAAACTGTGCCAGCACAAAAAACATCTCCCATCGTGTTCTAGAGGCTGCACGGAGGTCTGCCGAGTGTTTTGCAAGAAGAGAAAGAAAGTTGTCCAAAACAGCTTGCAATCGAATGTTCATGTGAATAGAAAAGGCAGGAGAGTGGTCAGGTACTGTTTTCTCTGTTGGCAGGCTGCGCACACAATCGCTGTGTTGTACAGCTTGTTTCATCACCTTTGCGCAGTTGCCGCTCTCTCCGGCTCCCGGAGACGAAGAAGCTGCTTCTTCGCGCAAAGACGATTCTGCCGCTCACAGTGCTCTGCGGTGTGCGCCTTCTGCCGAAAGAGCCCCGGGAGCTGTGCTTAGCTCTGCAGAGCACCGTACCTTCGTCTTTAGCCTCTCTTCTCGTCTACATCTTAGCAAAAAGCTTTTCCACTCTGTCTGGCAAGGAGAAACTGTGCCAGCACAGAAAACATCTCACATCGTGTTCTAGAGGCTGCACAGAGGTCTGCCGAGTGTTTTGCAAGAAGAGAAAGAAAGTTGTCCATAACAGCTTGCAATCGAATGTTCATGTGAACAGAAAAGGCAGGAGAGTGGTCAGGTACTGTTTGCTCTCAGTTGGCAAGCTGCGCACACAATCGCAGTGTTGTACAGCTTGTTTCATCACCTTTGCGAAGTTGCCGCTCTCTCCGGCTCCCGGAGACGAAGAAGCTGCTTCTTCGCGCAAAGACGATTCTGCCGCTCACAGTGCTCTGCGGTGTGCGCCTTCTGCCGAAAGAGCCCCGGGAGCGGTGCTTAGCTCTGAGATGCACCATACGTGCTTCTTTAGCCTCTCTTCTCGTCTACATCTTAGCAAAAAGCTTTTCCACTCTGTCTGGCAAGGAGAAACTGTGCCAGCACAGAAAACATCTCCCATCGTGTTCTAGAGGCTGCACGGAGGTCTGCCGAGTGTTTTGCAAGAAGAGAAAGAAAGTTGTCTAAAACAGCTTGCAATCGAATGTTCATGTGATTACATAAGGCAGGAGAGTGGTCAGGTACTGTTTTCTCTCAGTTGGCATGCTGCGCACACAATCGCAGTGTTGTACAGCTTGTTTCATCACCTTTGCGAAGTTGCCGCTCTCTCCGGCTCCCGGAGACGAAGAAGCTGCTTCTTCGCGCAAAGACGATTCTGCCGCTCACAGTGGTCTGCGGTGTGCGCCTTCTGCCGAAAGACGCCCGGGAGCGGTGCTTAGCTCTGCAGAGCACCGTACCTTCGTCTTTAGCCTCTCTTCTCGTCTACATCTTAGCAAAAAGCTTTTCCACTCTGTCTGGCAAGGAGAAACTGTGCCAGCACAAAAAACATCTCCCATCGTGTTCTAGAGGCTGCACGGAGGTCTGCCGAGTGTTTTGCAAGAAGAGAAAGAAAGTTGTCCAAAACAGCTTGCAATCGAATGTTCATGTGAATAGAAAAGGCAGGAGAGTGGTCAGGTACTGTTTGCTCTCAGTTGGCAAGCTGCGCACACAATCGCAGTGTTGTACAGCTTGTTTCATCACCTTTGCGAAGTTGCCGCTCTCTCCGGCTCCCGGAGACGAAGAAGCTGCTTCTTCGCGCAAAGACGATTCTGCCGCTCACAGTGCTCTGCGGTGTGCGCCTTCTGCCGAAAGAGCCCCGGGAGCTGTGCTTAGCTCTTAGAGGCACCGTACATGCTTCTTTAGCCTCTCTACTCGTCTACATCTTAGCAAAAAGCTTTTCCACTCTGTCTGGCAAGGAGAAAGTGTGCCAGCACAGAAAACATCTCCCATCGTGTTCTAGAGGCTGCACGGAGGTCTGCCGAGTGTTTTGAAAGAAGAGAAAGAAAGTTGTCCAAAACAGCTTGCAATCGAATGTTCATGTCAATAGAAAAGGCAGGAGAGTGGTCAGGTACTGTTTTCTCTCAGTTGGCAAGCTGCGCACACAATCGCAGTGTTGTACAGCTTGTTTCATCACCTTTGCGAAGTTGCCGCTCTCTGCGGCTCCCGGAGAAGAAGAAGCTGCTTCTTCGCGCAAAGACGATTCTGCCGCTCACAGTGCTCTGCGGTGTGTGCCTTCTGCCGAAAGACGCCCGGGAGCTGTGCTTAGCTCTGCAGAGCACCGTACCTTCGTCTTTAGCCTCTCTTCTCGTCTACATCTTAGCAAAAAGCTTTTCCACTCTGTCTGGCAAGGAGAAACTGTGCCAGCACAGAAAACATCTCCCATCGTGTTCTAGAGGCTGCACGGAGGTCTGCCGAGTGTTTTGCAAGAAGAGAAAGAAAGTTGTCCAAAACAGCTTGCAATCGAATGTTCATGTGAATAGAAAAGGCAGGAGAGTGGTCAGGTACTGTTTTCTCTCAGTTGGCACGCTGCGCACACAATCGCAGTGTTGTACAGCTTGTTTCATCACCTTTGCGAAGTTGCCGCTCTCTCCGGCTCCCGGAGACGAAGAAGCTGCTTCTTCGCGCAAAGACGATTCTGCCGCTCACAGTGCTCTGCGGTGTGCGCCTTCTGCCGAAAGAGGTCCGGGAGCGGTGCTTAGCTCTGCAGAGCACCGTACCTTCGTCTTTAGCCTCTCTTCTCGTCTACATCTTAGCAAAAAGCTTTTCCACTCTGTCTGGCAAGGAGAAACTGTGCCAGCACAGAAAACATCTCCCATCGTGTTCTAGAGGCTGCACGGAGGTCTGCCGAGTGTTTTGCAAGAAGAGAAAGAAAGTTGTCCAAAACAGCTTGCAATCGAATGTTCATGTCAATAGAAAAGGCAGGAGAGTGGTCAGGTACTGTTTTCTCTCAGTTGGCAAGCTGCGCACACAATCGCAGTGTTGTACAGCTTGTTTCATCACCTTTGCGAAGTTGCCGCTCTCTCCGGCTCCCGGAGACGAAGAAGCTGCTTCTTCGCGCAAAGACGATTCTGCCGCTCACAGTGCTCTGCGGTGTGCGCCTTCTGCCGAAAGACGCCCGGGAGCGGTGCTTAGCTCTGCAGAGCACCGTACCTTCGTCTTTAGCCTCCTTTCTCGTCTACATCTTAGCAAAAAGCTTTTCCACTCTGTCTGGCAAGGAGAAACTGTGCCAGCACAGAAAACATCTCCCATCGTGTTCTAGAGGCTGCACGGAGGTCTGCCGAGTGTTTTGCAAGAAGAGAAAGAAAGTTGTCCAAAACAGCTTGCAATCGAATGTTCATGTGAATAGAAAAGGCAGGAGAGTGGTCAGGTACTGTTTGCTCTCAGTTGGCAAGCTGCGCACACAATCGCAGTGTTGTACAGCTTGTTTCATCACCTTTGCCAAGTTGCCGCTCTCTCCGGCTCCCGGAGACGAAGAAGCTGCTTCTTCGCGCAAAGACGATTCTGCCGCTCACAGTGCTCTGCGGTGTGCGCCTTCTGCCGAAAGAGGTCCGGGAGCGGTGCTTAGCTCTGCAGAGCACCGTACCTTCGTCTTTAGCCTCTCTTCTCGTCTACATCTTAGCAAAAAGCTTTTCCACTCTGTCTGGCAAGGAGAAACTGTGCCAGCACAGAAAACATCTCCCATCGTGTTCTAGAGGCTGCACGGAGGTCTGCCGAGTGTTTTGCAAGAAGAGAAAGAAAGTTGTCCAAAACAGCTTGCAATCGAATGTTCATGTGAATAGAAAAGGCAGGAGAGTGGTCAGGTACTGTTTGCTCTCAGTTGGCAAGCTGCGCACACAATCGCAGTGTTGTACAGCTTGTTTCATCACCTTTGCGAAGTTGCCGCTCTCTCCGGCTCCCGGAGACGAAGAAGCTGCTTCTTCGCGCAAAGACGATTCTGCCGCTCACAGTGCTCTGCGGTGTGCGCCTTCTGCCGAAAGAGGCCCGGGAGCGGTGCTTAGCTCTGCAGAGCACCGTACCTTCGTCTTTAGCCTCTCTTCTCGTCTACATCTTAGCAAAAAGCTTTTCCACTCTGTCTGGCAAGGAGAAACTGTGCCAGCACAGAAAACATCTCCCATCGTGTTCTAGAGGCTGCACGGAGGTCTGCCGAGTGTTTTGCAAGAAGAGAAAGAAAGTTGTCCAAAACAGCTTGCAATCGAATGTTCATCTGAATAGAAAAGGCAGGAGAGTGGTCAGGTACTGTTTTCTCTCACTTGGCAAGCTGCGCACACAATCGCAGTGTTGTACAGCTTGTTTCATCACCTTTGCGAAGTTGCCGCTCTCTCCGGCTCCCGGAGACGAAGAAGCTGCTTCTTCGCGCAAAGACGATTCTGCCGCTCACAGTGCTCTGCTGTGTGCGCCTTCTGCCGAAAGAGGCCCGGGAGCGGTGCTTAGCTCTGCAGAGCACCGTACCTTCGTCTTTAGCCTCTCTTCTCGTCTACATCTTAGCAAAAAGCTTTTCCACTCTGTCTGGCAAGGAGAAACTGTGCCAGCACAAAAAACATCTCCCATCGTGTTCTAGAGGCTGCACGGAGGTCTGCCGAGTGTTTTGCAAGAAGAGAAAGAAAGTTGTCCAAAACAGCTTGCAATCGAATGTTCATGTGAATAGAAAAGGCAGGAGAGTTGTCAGGTACTGTTTTCTCTCAGTTTGCAGGCTGCGCACACAATCGCAGTGTTGTACAGCTTGTTTCATCACCTTTGCCAAGTTGCCGCTCTCTCCGGCTCCCGGAGACGAAGAAGCTGCTTCTTCGCGCAAAGACGATTCTGCCGCTCACAGTGCTCTGCGGTGTGCGCCTTCTGCCGAAAGAGGTCCGGGAGCGGTGCTTAGCTCTGAGAAGCACCATACGTGCTTCTTTAGCCTCTCTTCTCGTCTACATCTTAGCAAAAAGCTTTTCCACTCTGTCTGGCAAGGAGAAACTGTGCCAGCACTGAAAACATCTCCCATCGTGTTCTAGAGGCTGCACGGAGGTCTGCCGAGTGTTTTGCAAGAAGAGAAAGAAAGTTGTCCAAAACAGCTTGCAATCGAATGTTCACGTGAATAGAAAAGGCAGGAGAGTGGTCAGGTACTGTTTTCTCTCAGTTGGCAAGCTGCGCACACAATCGCAGTGTTGTACAGCTTGTTTCATCACCTTTGCGAAGTTGCCGCTGTCTCCGGCTCCCGGAGACGAAGAAGCTGCTTCTTCGCGCAAAGACGATTCTGCCGCTCACAGTGCTCTGCGGTGTGCGCCTTCTGCCGAAAGAGGTCCGGGAGCGGTGCTTAGCTCTGCAGAGCACCGTACCTTCGTCTTTAGCCTCTCTTCTCGTCTACATCTTAGCAAAAAGCTTTTCCACTCTGTCTGGAGAGGAGAAACTGTGCCAGCACAAAAAACATCTCCCATCGTGTTCTAGAGGCTGCACGCAGGTCTGCCGAGTGTTTTGCAAGAAGAGAAAGAAAGTTGTCCAAAACAGTTTGCAATCGAATGTTCATGTGAATAGAAAAGGCAGGAGTGTGGTCAGGTACTGTTTTCTCTCAGTTGGCAAGCTGCGCACACAATCGCAGTGTTGTACAGCTTGTTTCATCACCTTTGCGAAGTTGCAGCTCTCTCCGGCTCCCGGAGACGAAGAAGCTGCTTCTTCGCGCAAAGACGATTCTGCCGCTCACAGTGCTCTGCGGTGTGCGCCTTCTGCCGAAAGACGCCCGGGAGCGGTGCTTAGCTCTGCAGAGCACCGTACCTTCGTCTTTAGCCTCTCTTCTCGTCTACATCTTAGCAAAAAGCTTTTCCACTCTGTCTGGCAAGGAGAAACTGTGCCAGCACAAAAAACATCTCCCATCGTGTTCTAGAGGCTGCACGCAGGTCTGCCGAGTGTTTTGCAAGAAGAGAAAGAAAGTTGTCCAAAACAGCTTGCAATCGAATGTTCATCTGAATAGAAAAGGCAGGAGAGTGGTCAGGTACTGTTTTCTCTCAGTTGGCAAGCTGCGCACACAATCGCAGTGTTGTACAGCTTGTTTCAGCACCTTTGCGAAGTTGCCGCTCTCTCCGGCTCCCGGAGACGAAGAAGCTGCTTCTTCGCGCAAAGACGATTCTACCGCTCACAGTGCTCTGCGGTGTGCGCCTTCTGCCGAAAGAGGCCCGGGAGCGGTGCTTAGCTCTGCAGAGCACCGTACCTTCGTCTTTAGCCTCTCTTCTCGTCTACATCTTAGCAAAAAGCTTTTCCACTCTGTCTGGCAAGGAGAAACTGTGCCAGCACAGAAAACATCTCCCATCGTGTTCTAGAGGCTGCACGGAGGTCTGCCGAGTGTTTTGCAAGAAGAGAAAGAAAGTTGTCCAAAACAGCTTGCAATCGAATGTTCATGTGATTACATAAGGCAGGAGAGTGGTCAGGTACTGTTTTCTCTCAGTTGGCAAGCTGCGCACACAATCACAGTGTTGTACAGCTTGTTTCATCACCTTTGCGAAGTTGCCGCTCTCTCCGGCTCCCTGAGACGAAGAAGCTGCTTCTTCGCGCAAAGACGATTCTGCCGCTCACAGTGCTCTGCGGTGTGCGCCTTCTGCCGAAAGACGCCCGGGAGCGGTGCTTAGCTCTGCAGAGCACCGTACCTTCGTCTTTAGCCTCTCTTCTCGTCTACATCTTAGCAAAAAGCTTTTCCACTCTGTCTGGCAAGGAGAAACTGTGCCAGCACAGAAAACATCTCCCATCGTGTTCTAGAGGCTGCACGGAGGTCTGCCGAGTGTTTTGCAAGAAGAGAAAGAAAGTTGTCCAAAACAGCTTGCAATCGAATGTTCATGTGATTACATAAGGCAGGAGAGTTGTCAGGTACTGTTTTCTATCAGTTGGCAAGCTGCGCACACAATCGCAGTGTTGTACAGCTTGTTTCATCACCTTTGCCAAGTTGCCGCTCTCTCCGGCTCCCGGAGACGAAGAAGCTGCTTCTTCGCGCAAAGACGATTCTGCCGCTCACAGTGCTCTGCGGTGTGCGCCTTCTGCCGAAAGAGCCCCGGGAGCTGTGCTTAGCTCTGAGAAGCACCATACGTGCTTCTTTAGCCTCTCTTCTCGTCTACATCTTAGCAAAAAAGCTTTTCCACTCTGTCTGGCAAGGAGAAACTGTGCCAGCACAGAAAACATCTCCCATCGTGTTCTAGAGGCTGCACGCAGGTCTGCCGAGTGTTTTGCAAGAAGAGAAAGAAAGTTGTCCAAAACAGCTTGCAATCGAATGTTCATGTGAATAGAAAAGGCAGGAGAGTGGTCAGGTACTGTTTTCTCTCAGTTGGCAAGCTGCGCACACAATCGCAGTGTTGTACAGCTTGTTTCATCACCTTTGCGAAGTTGCCGCTCTCTCCGGCTCCCGGAGACGAAGAAGCTGCTTCTTCGCGCAAAGACGATTCTGCCGCTCACAGTGCTCTGCGGTGTGCGCCTTCTGCCGAAAGACGCCCGGGAGCGGTGCTTAGCTCTGCAGAGCACCGTACCTTCGTCTTTAGCCTCTCTTCTCGTCTACATCTTAGCAAAAAGCTTTTCCACTCTGTCTGGCAAGGAGAAACTGTGCCAGCACAAAAAACATCTCCCATCGTGTTCTAGAGGCTGCACGGAGGTCTGCCGAGTGTTTTGCAAGAAGAGAAAGAAAGTTGTCCAAAACAGCTTGCAATCGAATGTTCATGTGAATAGAAAAGGCAGGAGAGTGGTCGGGTACTGTTTTCTCTCAGTTGGCAAGCTGCGCACACAATCGCAGGGTTGTACAGCTTGTTTCATCACCTTTGCGAAGTTGCCGCTCTCTCCGGCTCCCGGAGACGAAGAAGCTGCTTCTTCGCGCAAAGACGATTCTGCCGCTCACAGTGCTCTGCGGTGTGCGCCTTCTGCCGAAAGACGCCCGGGAGCGGTGCTTAGCTCTGCAGAGCACCGTACCGTCGTCTTTAGCCTCTCTTCTCGTCTACATCTTAGCAAAAAGCTTTTCCACTCTGTCTGGCAAGGAGAAACTGTGCCAGCACAGAAAACATCTCCCATCGTGTTCTAGAGGCTGCACGGAGGTCTGCCGAGTGTTTTGCAAGAAGAGAAAGAAAGTTGTCCAAAACAGCTTGCAATCGAATGTTCATGTGAATAGAAAAGGCAGGAGAGTGGTCAGGTACTGTTTTCTCTGTTGGCAGGCTGCGCACACAATCGCTGTGTTGTACAGCTTGTTTCATCACCTTTGCGAAGTTGCCGCTCTCTCCGGCTCCCGGAGACGAAGAAGCTGCTTCTTCGCGCAAAGACGATTCTGCCGCTCACAGTGCTCTGCGGTGTGCGCCTTCTGCCGAAAGACGCCCGGGAGCGGTGCTTAGCTCTGCAGAGCACCGTATCTTCGTCTTTAGCCTCTCTTCTCGTCTACATCTTAGCAAAAAGCTTTTCCACTCTGTCTGGCAAGGAGAAACTGTGCCAGCACAGAAAACATCTCCCATCGTGTTCTAGAGGCTGCACGGAGGTCTGCCGAGTGTTTTGCAAGAAGAGAAAGAAAGTTGTCCAAAACAGCTTGCAATCGAATGTTCATGTGAATAGAAAAGGCAGGAGAGTGGTCAGGTACTGTTTTCTCTGTTGGCAGGCTGCGCACACAATCGCTGTGTTGTACAGCTTGTTTCATCACCTTTGCGAAGTTGCCGCTCTCTCCGGCTCCCGGAGACGAAGAAGCTGCTTCTTCGCGCAAAGACGATTCTGCCGCTCACAGTGCTCTGCGGTGTGCGCCTTCTGCCGAAAGAGCCCCGGGAGCTGTGCTTAGCTCTGCAGAGCACCGTACCTTCGTCTTTAGCCTCTCTTCTCGTCTACATCTTAGCAAAAAGCTTTTCCACTCTGTCTGGCAAGGAGAAACTGTGCCAGCACAGAAAACATCTCACATCGTGTTCTAGAGGCTGCACAGAGGTCTGCCGAGTGTTTTGCAAGAAGAGAAAGAAAGTTGTCCAAAACAGCTTGCAATCGAATGTTCATGTGAACAGAAAAGGCAGGAGAGTGGTCAGGTACTGTTTTCTCTCAGTTGGCAAGCTGCGCACACAATCGCAGTGTTGTACAGCTTGTTTCATCACCTTTGCGAAGTTGCCGCTCTCTCCGGCTCCCGGAGACGAAGAAGCTGCTTCTTCGCGCAAAGACGATTCTGCCGCTCACAGTGCTCTGCGGTGTGCGCCTTCTGCCGAAAGAGCCCCGGGAGCGGTGCTTAGCTCTGAGATGCACCATACGTGCTTCTTTAGCCTCTCTTCTCGTCTACATCTTAGCAAAAAGCTTTTCCACTCTGTCTGGCAAGGAGAAACTGTGCCAGCACAGAAAACATCTCCCATCGTGTTCTAGAGGCTGCACGGAGGTCTGCCGAGTGTTTTGCAAGAAGAGAAAGAAAGTTGTCTAAAACAGCTTGCAATCGAATGTTCATGTGATTACATAAGGCAGGAGAGTGGTCAGGTACTGTTTTCTCTCAGTTGGCATGCTGCGCACACAATCGCAGTGTTGTACAGCTTGTTTCATCACCTTTGCGAAGTTGCCGCTCTCTCCGGCTCCCGGAGACGAAGAAGCTGCTTCTTCGCGCAAAGACGATTCTGCCGCTCACAGTGGTCTGCGGTGTGCGCCTTCTGCCGAAAGACGCCCGGGAGCGGTGCTTAGCTCTGCAGAGCACCGTACCTTCGTCTTTAGCCTCTCTTCTCGTCTACATCTTAGCAAAAAGCTTTTCCACTCTGTCTGGCAAGGAGAAACTGTGCCAGCACAAAAAACATCTCCCATCGTGTTCTAGAGGCTGCACGGAGGTCTGCCGAGTGTTTTGCAAGAAGAGAAAGAAAGTTGTCCAAAACAGCTTGCAATCGAATGTTCATGTGAATAGAAAAGGCAGGAGAGTGGTCAGGTACTGTTTTCTCTGTTGGCAGGCTGCGCACACAATCGCTGTGTTGTACAGCTTGTTTCATCACCTTTGCGAAGTTGCCGCTCTCTCCGGCTCCCGGAGACGAAGAAGCTGCTTCTTCGCGCAAAGACGATTCTGCCGCTCACAGTGCTCTGCGGTGTGCGCCTTCTGCCGAAAGAGCCCCGGGAGCTGTGCTTAGCTCTGCAGAGCACCGTACCTTCGTCTTTAGCCTCTCTTCTCGTCTACATCTTAGCAAAAAGCTTTTCCACTCTGTCTGGCAAGGAGAAACTGTGCCAGCACAGAAAACATCTCACATCGTGTTCTAGAGGCTGCACAGAGGTCTGCCGAGTGTTTTGCAAGAAGAGAAAGAAAGTTGTCCAAAACAGCTTGCAATCGAATGTTCATGTGAACAGAAAAGGCAGGAGAGTGGTCAGGTACTGTTTTCTCTCAGTTGGCAAGCTGCGCACACAATCGCAGTGTTGTACAGCTTGTTTCATCACCTTTGCGAAGTTGCCGCTCTCTCCGGCTCCCGGAGACGAAGAAGCTGCTTCTTCGCGCAAAGACGATTCTGCCGCTCACAGTGCTCTGCGGTGTGCGCCTTCTGCCGAAAGAGCCCCGGGAGCGGTGCTTAGCTCTGAGATGCACCATACGTGCTTCTTTAGCCTCTCTTCTCGTCTACATCTTAGCAAAAAGCTTTTCCACTCTGTCTGGCAAGGAGAAACTGTGCCAGCACAGAAAACATCTCCCATCGTGTTCTAGAGGCTGCACGGAGGTCTGCCGAGTGTTTTGCAAGAAGAGAAAGAAAGTTGTCTAAAACAGCTTGCAATCGAATGTTCATGTGATTACATAAGGCAGGAGAGTGGTCAGGTACTGTTTTCTCTCAGTTGGCATGCTGCGCACACAATCGCAGTGTTGTACAGCTTGTTTCATCACCTTTGCGAAGTTGCCGCTCTCTCCGGCTCCCGGAGACGAAGAAGCTGCTTCTTCGCGCAAAGACGATTCTGCCGCTCACAGTGGTCTGCGGTGTGCGCCTTCTGCCGAAAGACGCCCGGGAGCGGTGCTTAGCTCTGCAGAGCACCGTACCTTCGTCTTTAGCCTCTCTTCTCGTCTACATCTTAGCAAAAAGCTTTTCCACTCTGTCTGGCAAGGAGAAACTGTGCCAGCACAAAAAACATCTCCCATCGTGTTCTAGAGGCTGCACGGAGGTCTGCCGAGTGTTTTGCAAGAAGAGAAAGAAAGTTGTCCAAAACAGCTTGCAATCGAATGTTCATGTGAATAGAAAAGGCAGGAGAGTGGTCAGGTACTGTTTGCTCTCAGTTGGCAAGCTGCGCACACAATCGCAGTGTTGTACAGCTTGTTTCATCACCTTTGCGAAGTTGCCGCTCTCTCCGGCTCCCGGAGACGAAGAAGCTGCTTCTTCGCGCAAAGACGATTCTGCCGCTCACAGTGCTCTGCGGTGTGCGCCTTCTGCCGAAAGAGCCCCGGGAGCTGTGCTTAGCTCTTAGAGGCACCGTACATGCTTCTTTAGCCTCTCTTCTCGTCTACATCTTAGCAAAAAGCTTTTCCACTCTGTCTGGCAAGGAGAAAGTGTGCCAGCACAGAAAACATCTCCCATCGTGTTCTAGAGGCTGCACGGAGGTCTGCCGAGTGTTTTGAAAGAAGAGAAAGAAAGTTGTCCAAAACAGCTTGCAATCGAATGTTCATGTGAATAGAAAAGGCAGGAGAGTGGTCAGGTACTGTTTTCTCTCAGTTGGCAAGCTGCGCACACAATCGCAGTGTTGTACAGCTTGTTTCATCACCTTTGCGAAGTTGCCGCTCTCTGCGGCTCCCGGAGAAGAAGAAGCTGCTTCTTCGCGCAAAGACGATTCTGCCGCTCACAGTGCTCTGCGGTGTGTGCCTTCTGCCGAAAGAGGCCCGGGAGCTGTGCTTAGCTCTGCAGAGCACCGTACCTTCGTCTTTAGCCTCTCTTCTCGTCTACATCTTAGCAAAAAGCTTTTCCACTCTGTCTGGCAAGGAGAAACTGTGCCAGCACAGAAAACATCTCCCATCGTGTTCTAGAGGCTGCACGGAGGTCTGCCGAGTGTTTTGCAAGAAGAGAAAGAAAGTTGTCCAAAACAGCTTGCAATCGAATGTTCATGTGAATAGAAAAGGCAGGAGAGTGGTCAGGTACTGTTTTCTCTCAGTTGGCACGCTGCGCACACAATCGCAGTGTTGTACAGCTTGTTTCATCACCTTTGCGAAGTTGCCGCTCTCTCCGGCTCCCGGAGACGAAGAAGCTGCTTCTTCGCGCAAAGACGATTCTGCCGCTCACAGTGCTCTGCGGTGTGCGCCTTCTGCCGAAAGACGCCCGGGAGCGGTGCTTAGCTCTGCAGAGCACCGTACCTTCGTCTTTAGCCTCTCTTCTCGTCTACATCTTAGCAAAAAGCTTTTCCACTCTGTCTGGCAAGGAGAAACTGTGCCAGCACAGAAAACATCTCCCATCGTGTTCTAGAGGCTGCACGGAGGTCTGCCGAGTGTTTTGCAAGAAGAGAAAGAAAGTTGTCCAAAACAGCTTGCAATCGAATGTTCATGTCAATAGAAAAGGCAGGAGAGTGGTCAGGTACTGTTTTCTCTCAGTTGGCAAGCTGCGCACACAATCGCAGTGTTGTACAGCTTGTTTCATCACCTTTGCCAAGTTGCCGCTCTCTCCGGCTCCCGGAGACGAAGAAGCTGCTTCTTCGCGCAAAGACGATTCTGCCGCTCACAGTGCTCTGCGGTGTGCGCCTTCTGCCGAAAGACGCCCGGGAGCGGTGCTTAGCTCTGCAGAGCACCGTACCTTCGTCTTTAGCCTCTCTTCTCGTCTACATCTTAGCAAAAAGCTTTTCCACTCTGTCTGGCAAGGAGAAACTGTGCCAGCACAGAAAACATCTCCCATCGTGTTCTAGAGGCTGCACGGAGGTCTGCCGAGTGTTTTGCAAGAAGAGAAAGAAAGTTGTCCAAAACAGCTTGCAATCGAATGTTCATGTGAATAGAAAAGGCAGGAGAGTGGTCAGGTACTGTTTTCTCTCAGTTGGCAAGCTGCGCACACAATCGCAGTGTTGTACAGCTTGTTTCATCACCTTTGCCAAGTTGCCGCTCTCTCCGGCTCCCGGAGACGAAGAAGCTGCTTCTTCGCGCAAAGACGATTCTGCCGCTCACAGTGCTCTGCGGTGTGCGCCTTCTGCCGAAAGAGGTCCGGGAGCGGTGCTTAGCTCTGCAGTGCACCGTACCTTCGTCTTTAGCCTCTCTTCTCGTCTACATCTTAGCAAAAAGCTTTTCCACTCTGTCTGGCAAGGAGAAACTGTGCCAGCACAGAAAACATCTCCCATCGTGTTCTAGAGGCTGCACGGAGGTCTGCCGAGTGTTTTGCAAGAAGAGAAAGAAAGTTGTCCAAAACAGCTTGCAATCGAATGTTCATGTGAATAGAAAAGGCAGGAGAGTGGTCAGGTACTGTTTGCTCTCAGTTGGCAAGCTGCGCACACAATCGCAGTGTTGTACAGCTTGTTTCATCACCTTTGCGAAGTTGCCGCTCTCTCCGGCTCCCGGAGACGAAGAAGCTGCTTCTTCGCGCAAAGACGATTCTGCCGCTCACAGTGCTCTGCGGTGTGCGCCTTCTGCCGAAAGAGGCCCGGGAGCGGTGCTTAGCTCTGCAGAGCACCGTACCTTCGTCTTTAGCCTCTCTTCTCGTCTACATCTTAGCAAAAAGCTTTTCCACTCTGTCTGGCAAGGAGAAACTGTGCCAGCACAGAAAACATCTCCCATCGTGTTCTAGAGGCTGCACGGAGGTCTGCCGAGTGTTTTGCAAGAAGAGAAAGAAAGTTGTCCAAAACAGCTTGCAATCGAATGTTCATCTGAATAGAAAAGGCAGGAGAGTGGTCAGGTACTGTTTTCTCTCACTTGGCAAGCTGCGCACACAATCGCAGTGTTGTACAGCTTGTTTCATCACCTTTGCGAAGTTGCCGCTCTCTCCGGCTCCCGGAGACGAAGAAGCTGCTTCTTCGCGCAAAGACGATTCTGCCGCTCACAGTGCTCTGCTGTGTGCGCCTTCTGCCGAAAGAGGCCCGGGAGCGGTGCTTAGCTCTGCAGAGCACCGTACCTTCGTCTTTAGCCTCTCTTCTCGTCTACATCTTAGCAAAAAGCTTTTCCACTCTGTCTGGCAAGGAGAAACTGTGCCAGCACAAAAAACATCTCCCATCGTGTTCTAGAGGCTGCACGGAGGTCTGCCGAGTGTTTTGCAAGAAGAGAAAGAAAGTTGTCCAAAACAGCTTGCAATCGAATGTTCATGTGAATAGAAAAGGCAGGAGAGTTGTCAGGTACTGTTTTCTCTCAGTTTGCAGGCTGCGCACACAATCGCAGTGTTGTACAGCTTGTTTCATCACCTTTGCGAAGTTGCCGCTCTCTCCGGCTCCCGGAGACGAAGAAGCTGCTTCTTCGCGCAAAGACGATTCTGCCGCTCACAGTGCTCTGCGGTGTGCGCCTTCTGCCGAAAGAGGTCCGGGAGCGGTGCTTAGCTCTGAGAAGCACCATACGTGCTTCTTTAGCCTCTCTTCTCGTCTACATCTTAGCAAAAAGCTTTTCCACTCTGTCTGGCAAGGAGAAACTGTGCCAGCACTGAAAACATCTCCCATCGTGTTCTAGAGGCTGCACGGAGGTCTGCCGAGTGTTTTGCAAGAAGAGAAAGAAAGTTGTCCAAAACAGCTTGCAATCGAATGTTCACGTGAATAGAAAAGGCAGGAGAGTGGTCAGGTACTGTTTTCTCTCAGTTGGCAAGCTGCGCACACAATCGCAGTGTTGTACAGCTTGTTTCATCACCTTTGCGAAGTTGCAGCTCTCTCCGGCTCCCGGAGACGAAGAAGCTGCTTCTTCGCGCAAAGACGATTCTGCCGCTCACAGTGCTCTGCGGTGTGCGCCTTCTGCCGAAAGACGCCCGGGAGCGGTGCTTAGCTCTGCAGAGCACCGTACCTTCGTCTTTAGCCTCTCTTCTCGTCTACATCTTAGCAAAAAGCTTTTCCACTCTGTCTGGCAAGGAGAAACTGTGCCAGCACAAAAAACATCTCCCATCGTGTTCTAGAGGCTGCCACGCAGGTCTGCCGAGTGTTTTGCAAGAAGAGAAAGAAAGTTGTCCAAAACAGCTTGCAATCGAATGTTCATCTGAATAGAAAGGCAGGAGAGTGGTCAGGTACTGTTTTCTCTCAGTTGGCAAGCTGCGCACACAATCGCAGTGTTGTACAGCTTGTTTCAGCACCTTTGCGAAGTTGCCGCTCTCTCCGGCTCCCGGAGACGAAGAAGCTGCTTCTTCACGCAAAGACGATTCTGCCGCTCACAGTGCTCTGCGGTGTGCGCCTTCTGCCGAAAGAGGCCCGGGAGCGGTGCTTAGCTCTGCAGAGCACCGTACCTTCGTCTTTAGCCTCTCTTCTCGTCTACATCTTAGCAAAAAGCTTTTCCACTCTGTCTGGCAAGGAGAAACTGTGCCAGCACAGAAAACATCTCCCATCGTGTTCTAGAGGCTGCACGGAGGTCTGCCGAGTGTTTTGCAAGAAGAGAAAGAAAGTTGTCCAAAACAGCTTGCAATCGAATGTTCATGTGATTACATAAGGCAGGAGAGTGGTCAGGTACTGTTTTCTCTCAGTTGGCAAGCTGCGCACACAATCACAGTGTTGTACAGCTTGTTTCATCACCTTTGCGAAGTTGCCGCTCTCTCCGGCTCCCTGAGACGAAGAAGCTGCTTCTTCGCGCAAAGACGATTCTGCCGCTCACAGTGCTCTGCGGTGTGCGCCTTCTGCCGAAAGAGCCCCGGGAGCGGTGCTTAGCTCTGAGAAGCACCGTACCTGCTTCTTTAGCCTCTCTTCTCGTCTACATCTTAGCAAAAAGCTTTTCCACTCTGTCTGGCAAGGAGAAACTGTGCCAGCACAGAAAACATCTCCCATCGTGTTCTAGAGGCTGCACGGAGGTCTGCCGAGTGTTTTGCAAGAAGAGAAAGAAAGTTGTCCAAAACAGCTTGCAATCGAATGTTCATGTGAATAGAAAAGGCAGGAGAGTGGTCAGGTACTGTTTTCTCTCAGTTGGCAAGCTGCGCACACAATCGCAGTGTTGTACAGCTTGTTTCATCACCTTTGCGAAGTTGCCGCTCTCTCCGGCTCCCGGAGACGAAGAAGCTGCTTCTTCGCGCAAAGACGATTCTGCCGCTCACAGCGCTCTGCGGTGTGCGCCTTCTGCCGAAAGAGCCCCGGGAGCGGTGCTTAGCTCTGAGAAGCACCATACGTGCTTCTTTAGCCTCTCTTCTCGTCTACATCTTAGCAAAAAGCTTTTCCACTCTGTCTGGCAAGGAGAAACTGTGCCAGCACAGAAAACATCTCCCATCGTGTTCTAGAGGCTGCACGGAGGTCTGCCGAGTGTTTTGCAAGAAGAGAAAGAAAGTTGTCCAAAACAGCTTGCAATCGAATGTTCACGTGAATAGAAAAGGCAGGAGAGTGGTCAGGTACTGTTTTCTCTCAGTTGGCAAGCTGCGCACACAATCGCAGTGTTGTACAGCTTGTTTCATCACCTTTGCGAAGTTGCCGCTCTCTCCGGCTCCCGGAGACGAAGAAGCTGCTTCTTCGCGCAAAGACGATTCTGCCGCTCACAGTGCTCTGCTGTGTGCGCCTTCTGCCGAAAGAGCCCCGGGAGCGGTGCTTAGCTCTGAGAAGCACCGTACCTTCGTCTTTAGCCTCTCTTCTCGTCTACATCTTAGCAAAAAGCTTTTCCACTCTGTCTGGCAAGGAGAAACTGTGCCAGCACAGAAAACATCTCCCATCGTGTTCTAGAGGCTGCACGCAGGTCTGCCGAGTGTTTTGCAAGAAGAGAAAGAAAGTTGTCCAAAACAGCTTGCAATCGAATGTTCATGTGAATAGAAAAGGCAGGAGAGTGGTCAGGTACTGTTTTCTCTCAGTTGGCAAGCTGCGCACACAATCGCAGTGTTGTACAGCTTGTTTCATCACCTTTGCGAAGTTGCCGCTCTCTCCGGCTCCCGGAGACGAAGAAGCTGCTTCTTCGCGCAAAGACGATTCTGCCGCTCACAGTGCTCTGCGGGGTGCGCCTTCTGCCGAAAGACGCCCGGGAGCGGTGCTTAGCTCTGCAGAGCACCGTACCTTCGTCTTTAGCCTCTCTTCTCGTCTACATCTTAGCAAAAAGCTTTTCCACTCTGTCTGGCAAGGAGAAACTGTGCCAGCAAAAAAAACATCTCCCATCGTGTTCTAGAGGCTGCACGGAGGTCTGCCGAGTGTTTTGCAAGAAGAGAAAGAAAGTTGTCCAAAACAGCTTGCAATCGAATGTTCATGTGAATAGAAAAGGCAGGAGAGTGGTCAGGTACTGTTTTCTCTCACTTGGCAAGCTGCGCACACAATCGCAGTGTTGTACAGCTTGTTTCATCACCTTTGCCAAGCTGCCGCTCTCTCCGGCTCCCGGAGACGAAGAAGCTGCTTCTTCGCGCAAAGACGATTCTGCCGCTAACTGTGATCTGCGGTGTGCGCCTTCTCCGAAAGACGCCCGGGAGCGGTGCTTAGCTCTGCAGAGCACCGTACCTTCGTCTTTAGCCTCTCTTCTCGTCTACATCTTAGCAAAAAGCTTTTCCACTCTGTCTGGCAAGGAGAAACTGTGCCAGCACAAAAAACATCTCCCATCGTGTTCTAGAGGCTGCACGCAGGTCTGCCGAGTGTTTTGCAAGAAGAGAAAGAAAGTTGTCCAAAACAGCTTGCAATCGAATGTTCATGTGAATAGAAAAGGCAGGAGAGTGGTCAGGTACTGTTTTCTCTCAGTTGGCAAGCTGCGCACACAATCGCAGTGTTGTACAGCTTGTTTCATCACCTTTGCGAAGTTGCCGCTCTCTCCGGCTCCCGGAGACGAAGAAGCTGCTTCTTCGCGCAAAGACGATTCTGCCGCTCACAGTGCTCTGCGGTGTGCGCCTTCTGCCGAAAGAGGTCCGGGAGCGGTGCTTAGCTCTGCAGAGCACCGTACCTTCGTCTTTAGCCTCTCTTCTCGTCTACATCTTAGCAAAAAGCTTTTCCACTCTGTCCTGCAAGGAGAAACTGTGCCAGCACAGAAAACATCTCCCATCGTGTTCTAGAGGCTGCACGGAGGTCTGCCGAGTGTTTTGCAAGAAGAGAAAGAAAGTTGTCCAAAACAGCTTGCAATCGAATGTTCATGTGAATAGAAAAGGCAGGAGAGTGGTCAGGTACTGTTTTCTCTCACTTGGCAAGCTGCGCACACAATCGCAGTGTTGTACAGTTTGTTTCATCACCTTTGCGAAGTTGCCGCTCTCTCCGGCTCCCGGAGACGAAGAAGCTGCTTCTTCGCGCAAAGACGATTCTGCCGCTCACAGTGCTCTGCTGTGTGCGCCTTCTGCCGAAAGACGCCCGGGTGCGGTGCTTAGCTCTGCAGAGCACCGTACCTTCGTCTTTAGCCTCTCTTCTCGTCTACATCTTAGCAAAAAGCTTTTCCACTCTGTCCTGCAAGGAGAAACTGTGCCAGCACAGAAAACATCTCCCATTGTGTTCTAGAGGCTGCACGGAGGTCTGCCGAGTGTTTTGCAAGAAGAGAAAGAAAGTTGTCCAAAACAGCTTGCAATCGAATGTTCATGTGAATAGAAAAGGCAGGAGAGTGGTCAGGTACTGTTTTCTCTCACTTGGCAAGCTGCGCACACAATCGCAGTGTTGTACAGCTTGTTTCATCACCTTTGCCAAGTTGCCGCTCTCTCCGGCTCCCGGAGACGAAGAAGCTGCTTCTTCGCGCAAAGACGATTCTGCCGCTCACAGTGCTCTGCGGTGTGCGCCTTCTGCCGAAAGACGCCCGGGAGCGGTGCTTAGCTCTGCAGAGCACCGTACCTTCGTCTTTAGCCTCTCTTCTCGTCTACATCTTAGCAAAAAGCTTTTCCACTCTGTCTGGCAAGGAGAAACTTTGCCAGCACAAAAAACATCTCCCATCGTGTTCTAGAGGCTGCACGGAGGTCTGCCGAGTGTTTTGCAAGAAGAGAAAGAAAGTTGTCCAAAACAGCTTGCAATCGAATGTTCATGTGAATAGAAAAGGCAGGAGAGTGGTCAGGTACTGTTTTCTCTCAGTTGGCAAGCTGCGCACACAATCACAGTGTTGTACAGCTTGTTTCATCACCTTTGCGAAGTTGCCGCTCTCTCCGGCTCCCGGAGACGAAGAAGCTGCTTCTTCGCGCAAAGACGATTCTGCCGCTCACAGTGCTCTGCGGTGTGCGCCTTCTGCCGAGAGAGGCCCGGGAGCAGTGCTCAGCTCTGAGAAGCACCGTACCTGCTTCTTTAGCCTCTCTTCTCGTCTACATCTTAGCAAAATCTTTTCCAATCTGTCTGGCAAGGACAAACTGTGCCAGCACAGAAAACATCTCCCATCGTGTTCTAGAGGCTGCACGGAGGTCTGCCGAGTGTTTTGCAAGAAGAGAAAGAAAGTTGTCCAAAACAGCTTCCAATCGAATGTTCATGTGAATAGAAAAGGCAGGAGAGTGGTCAGGTACTGTTTTCTCTCAGTTGGCAGGCTGCGCACACAATCGCAGTGTTGTACAGCTTGTTTCAACACCTTTGCGAAGTTGCCGCTCTCTCCGGCTCCCGGAGACGAAGAAGCTGCTTCTTCGCGCAAAGACGATTCTGCCGCTCACAGTGCTCTGCGGTGTGCGCCTTCTGCCGAAAGAGCCCCGGGAGCGGTGCTTAGCTCTGAGAAGCACCATACCTGCTTCTTTAGCCTCTCTTCTCGTCTACATCTTAGCAAAAAGCTTTTCCACTCTGTCTGGCAAGGAGAAACTGTGCCAGCACAGAAAACATCTCCCATCGAGTTCTAGAGGCTGCACGGAGGTCTGCCGAGTGTTTTGCAAGAAGAGAAAGAAAGTTGTCCAAAACAGCTTGCAATCGAATGTTCATGTGAATAGAAAAGGCAGGAGAGTGGTCAGGTACTGTTTTCTCTCACTTGGCAAGCTGCGCACACAATCGCAGTGTTGTACAGCTTGTTTCATCACCTTTGCGAAGTTGCCGCTCTCTCCGGCTCCCGGAGACGAAGAAGCTGCTTCTTCGCGCAAAGACGATTCTGCCGCTCACAGTGCTCTGCGGTGTGCGCCTTCTGCCGAAAGACGCCCGGGAGCGGTGCTTAGCTCTGCAGAGCACCGTACCTTCGTCTTTAGCCTCTCTTCTCGTCTACATCTTAGCAAAAAGCTTTTCCACTCTGTCTGGCAAGGAGAAACTGTGCCAGCACAGAAAACATCTCCCATCGTGTTCTAGAGGCTGCACGGAGGTCTGCCGAGTGTTTTGCAAGAAGAGAAAGAAAGTTGTCCAAAACAGCTTGCAATCGAATGTTCATGTGATTACATAAGGCAGGAGAGTTGTCAGGTACTGTTTTCTCTCAGTTGGCAAGCTGCGCACACAATCGCAGTGTTGTACAGCTTGTTTCATCACCTTTGCGAAGTTGCCGCTCTCTCCGGCTCCCGGAGACGAAGAAGCTGCTTCTTCGCGCAAAGACGATTCTGCCGCTCACAGTGCTCTGCGGTGTGCGCCTTCTGCCGAAAGACGCCCGGGAGCGGTGCTTAGCTCTGCAGAGCACCGTACCTTCGTCTTTAGCCTCTCTTCTCGTCTACATCTTAGCAAAAAGCTTTTCCACTCTGTCTGGCAAGGAGAAACTGTGCCAGCACAAAAAACATCTCCCATCGTGTTCTAGAGGCTGCACGGAGGTCTGCCGAGTGTTTTGCAAGAAGAGAAAGAAAGTTGTCCAAAACAGCTTGCAATCGAATGTTCATGTGAATAGAAAAGGCAGGAGAGTGGTCAGGTACTGTTTTCTCTCAGTTGGCAAGCTGCGCACACAATCGCAGGGTTGTACAGCTTGTTTCATCACCTTTGCGAAGTTGCCGCTCTCTCCGGCTCCCGGAGACGAAGAAGCTGCTTCTTCGCGCAAAGACGATTCTGCCGCTCACAGTGCTCTGCGGTGTGCGCCTTCTGCCGAAAGACGCCCGGGAGCGGTGCTTAGCTCTGCAGAGCACCGTACCTTCGTCTTTAGCCTCTCTTCTCGTCTACATCTTAGCAAAAAGCTTTTCCACTCTGTCTGGCAAGGAGAAACTGTGCCAGCACAGAAAACATCTCCCATCGTGTTCTAGAGGCTGCACGGAGGTCTGCCGAGTGTTTTGCAAGAAGAGAAAGAAAGTTGTCCAAAACAGCTTGCAATCGAATGTTCATGTGAATAGAAAAGGCAGGAGAGTGGTCAGGTACTGTTTTCTCTGTTGGCAGGCTGCGCACACAATCGCTGTGTTGTACAGCTTGTTTCATCACCTTTGCGAAGTTGCCGCTCTCTCCGGCTCCCGGAGACGAAGAAGCTGCTTCTTCGCGCAAAGACGATTCTGCCGCTCACAGTGCTCTGCGGTGTGCGCCTTCTGCCGAAAGAGGTCCGGGAGCGGTGCTTAGCTCTGCAGAGCACCGTACCTTCGTCTTTAGCCTCTCTTCTCGTCTACATCTTAGCAAAAAGCTTTTCCACTGTGTCTGGCAAGGCGAAACTGTGCCAGCACAGAAAACATCTCCCATCGTGTTCTAGAGGCTGCACGGAGGTCTGCCGAGTGTTTTGCAAGAAGAGAAAGAAAGTTGTCTAAAACAGCTTGCAATCGAATGTTCATGTGATTACATAAGGCAGGAGAGTGGTCAGGTACTGTTTTCTCTCATTTGGCATGCTGCGCACACAATCGCAGTGTTGTACAGCTTGTTTCATCACCTTTGCGAAGTTGCCGCTCTCTCCGGCTCCCGGAGACGAAGAAGCTGCTTCTTCGCGCAAAGACGATTCTGCCGCTCACAGTGCTCTGCGGTGTGCGCCTTCTGCCGAAAGACGCCCGGGAGCGGTGCTTAGCTCTGCAGAGCACCGTACCTTCGTCTTTAGCCTCTCTTCTCGTCTACATCTTAGCAAAAAGCTTTTCCACTCTGTCTGGCAAGGAGAAACTGTGCCAGCACAAAAAACATCTCCCATCGTGTTCTAGAGGCTGCACGCAGGTCTGCCGAGTGTTTTGCAAGAAGAGAAAGAAAGTTGTCCAAAACAGCTTGCAATCGAATGTTCATGTGAATAGAAAAGGCAGGAGAGTGGTCAGGTACTGTTTGCTCTCAGTTGGCAAGCTGCGCACACAATCGCAGTGTTGTACAGCTTGTTTCATCACCTTTGCGAAGTTGCCGCTCTCTCCGGCTCCCGGAGACGAAGAAGCTGCTTCTTCGCGCAAAGACGATTCTGCCGCTCACAGTGCTCTGCTGTGTGCGCCTTCTGCCGAAAGAGCCCCGGGAGCGGTGCTTAGCTCTGAGAAGCACCGTACCTTCGTCTTTAGCCTCTCTTCTCGTCTACATCTTAGCAAAAAGCTTTTCCACTCTGTCTGGCAAGGAGAAACTGTGCCAGCACAGAAAACATCTCCCATCGTGTTCTAGAGGCTGCACGCAGGTCTGCCGAGTGTTTTGCAAGAAGAGAAAGAAAGTTGTCCAAAACAGCTTGCAATCGAATGTTCATGTGAATAGAAAAGGCAGGAGAGTGGTCAGGTACTGTTTTCTCTCAGTTGGCAAGCTGCGCACACAATCGCAGTGTTGTACAGCTTGTTTCATCACCTTTGCGAAGTTGCCGCTCTCTCCGGCTCCCGGAGACGAAGAAGCTGCTTCTTCGCGCAAAGACGATTCTGCCGCTCACAGTGCTCTGCGGGGTGCGCCTTCTGCCGAAAGACGCCCGGGAGCGGTGCTTAGCTCTGCAGAGCACCGTACCTTCGTCTTTAGCCTCTCTTCTCGTCTACATCTTAGCAAAAAGCTTTTCCACTCTGTCTGGCAAGGAGAAACTGTGCCAGCAAAAAAAACATCTCCCATCGTGTTCTAGAGGCTGCACGGAGGTCTGCCGAGTGTTTTGCAAGAAGAGAAAGAAAGTTGTCCAAAACAGCTTGCAATCGAATGTTCATGTGAATAGAAAAGGCAGGAGAGTGGTCAGGTACTGTTTTCTCTCACTTGGCAAGCTGCGCACACAATCGCAGTGTTGTACAGCTTGTTTCATCACCTTTGCCAAGCTGCCGCTCTCTCCGGCTCCCGGAGACGAAGAAGCTGCTTCTTCGCGCAAAGACGATTCTGCCGCTAACTGTGATCTGCGGTGTGCGCCTTCTCCGAAAGACGCCCGGGAGCGGTGCTTAGCTCTGCAGAGCACCGTACCTTCGTCTTTAGCCTCTCTTCTCGTCTACATCTTAGCAAAAAGCTTTTCCACTCTGTCTGGCAAGGAGAAACTGTGCCAGCACAAAAAACATCTCCCATCGTGTTCTAGAGGCTGCACGCAGGTCTGCCGAGTGTTTTGCAAGAAGAGAAAGAAAGTTGTCCAAAACAGCTTGCAATCGAATGTTCATGTGAATAGAAAAGGCAGGAGAGTGGTCAGGTACTGTTTTCTCTCAGTTGGCAAGCTGCGCACACAATCGCAGTGTTGTACAGCTTGTTTCATCACCTTTGCGAAGTTGCCGCTCTCTCCGGCTCCCGGAGACGAAGAAGCTGCTTCTTCGCGCAAAGACGATTCTGCCGCTCACAGTGCTCTGCGGTGTGCGCCTTCTGCCGAAAGAGGTCCGGGAGCGGTGCTTAGCTCTGCAGAGCACCGTACCTTCGTCTTTAGCCTCTCTTCTCGTCTACATCTTAGCAAAAAGCTTTTCCACTCTGTCCTGCAAGGAGAAACTGTGCCAGCACAGAAAACATCTCCCATCGTGTTCTAGAGGCTGCACGCAGGTCTGCCGAGTGTTTTGCAAGAAGAGAAAGAAAGTTGTCCAAAACAGCTTGCAATCGAATGTTCATGTGAATAGAAAAGGCAGGAGAGTGGTCAGGTACTGTTTTCTCTCACTTGGCAAGCTGCGCACACAATCGCAGTGTTGTACAGTTTGTTTCATCACCTTTGCGAAGTTGCCGCTCTCTCCGGCTCCCGGAGACGAAGAAGCTGCTTCTTCGCGCAAAGACGATTCTGCCGCTCACAGTGCTCTGCGGTGTGCGCCTTCTGCCGAAAGACGCCCGGGTGCGGTGCTTAGCTCTGCAGAGCACCGTACCTTCGTCTTTAGCCTCTCTTCTCGTCTACATCTTAGCAAAAAGCTTTTCCACTCTGTCCTGCAAGGAGAAACTGTGCCAGCACAGAAAACATCTCCCATTGTGTTCTAGAGGCTGCACGGAGGTCTGCCGAGTGTTTTGCAAGAAGAGAAAGAAAGTTGTCCAAAACAGCTTGCAATCGAATGTTCATGTGAATAGAAAAGGCAGGAGAGTGGTCAGGTACTGTTTTCTCTCACTTGGCAAGCTGCGCACACAATCGCAGTGTTGTACAGCTTGTTTCATCACCTTTGCCAAGTTGCCGCTCTCTCCGGCTCCCGGAGACGAAGAAGCTGCTTCTTCGCGCAAAGACGATTCTGCCGCTCACAGTGCTCTGCGGTGTGCGCCTTCTGCCGAAAGACGCCCAGGAGCGGTGCTTAGCTCTGCAGAGCACCGTACCTTCGTCTTTAGCCTCTCTTCTCGTCTACATCTTAGCAAAAAGCTTTTCCACTCTGTCTGGCAAGGAGAAACTTTGCCAGCACAAAAAACATCTCCCATCGTGTTCTAGAGGCTGCACGGAGGTCTGCCGAGTGTTTTGCAAGAAGAGAAAGAAAGTTGTCCAAAACAGCTTGCAATCGAATGTTCATGTGAATAGAAAAGGCAGGAGAGTGGTCAGGTACTGTTTTCTCTCAGTTGGCAAGCTGCGCACACAATCACAGTGTTGTACAGCTTGTTTCATCACCTTTGCGAAGTTGCCGCTCTCTCCGGCTCCCGGAGACGAAGAAGCTGCTTCTTCGCGCAAAGACGATTCTGCCGCTCACAGTGCTCTGCGGTGTGCGCCTTCTGCCGAGAGAGGCCCGGGAGCAGTGCTCAGCTCTGAGAAGCACCGTACCTGCTTCTTTAGCCTCTCTTCTCGTCTACATCTTAGCAAAATCTTTTCCAATCTGTCTGGCAAGGACAAACTGTGCCAGCACAGAAAACATCTCCCATCGTGTTCTAGAGGCTGCACGGAGGTCTGCCGAGTGTTTTGCAAGAAGAGAAAGAAAGTTGTCCAAAACAGCTTCCAATCGAATGTTCATGTGAATAGAAAAGGCAGGAGAGTGGTCAGGTACTGTTTTCTCTCAGTTGGCAGGCTGCGCACACAATCGCAGTGTTGTACAGCTTGTTTCAACACCTTTGCGAAGTTGCCGCTCTCTCCGGCTCCCGGAGACGAAGAAGCTGCTTCTTCGCGCAAAGACGATTCTGCCGCTCACAGTGCTCTGCGGTGTGCGCCTTCTGCCGAAAGAGCCCCGGGAGCGGTGCTTAGCTCTGAGAAGCACCATACCTGCTTCTTTAGCCTCTCTTCTCGTCTACATCTTAGCAAAAAGCTTTTCCACTCTGTCTGGCAAGGAGAAACTGTGCCAGCACAGAAAACATCTCCCATCGAGTTCTAGAGGCTGCACGGAGGTCTGCCGAGTGTTTTGCAAGAAGAGAAAGAAAGTTGTCCAAAACAGCTTGCAATCGAATGTTCATGTGAATAGAAAAGGCAGGAGAGTGGTCAGGGACTGTTTTCTCTCACTTGGCAAGCTGCGCACACAATCGCAGTGTTGTACAGCTTGTTTCATCACCTTTGCGAAGTTGCCGCTCTCTCCGGCTCCCGGAGACGAAGAAGCTGCTTCTTCGCGCAAAGACGATTCTGCCGCTCACAGTGCTCTGCGGTGTGCGCCTTCTGCCGAAAGACGCCCGGGAGCGGTGCTTAGCTCTGCAGAGCACCGTACCTTCGTCTTTAGCCTCTCTTCTCGTCTACATCTTAGCAAAAAGCTTTTCCACTCTGTCTGGCAAGGAGAAACTGTGCCAGCACAGAAAACATCTCCCATCGTGTTCTAGAGGCTGCACGGAGGTCTGCCGAGTGTTTTGCAAGAAGAGAAAGAAAGTTGTCCAAAACAGCTTGCAATCGAATGTTCATGTGATTACATAAGGCAGGAGAGTTGTCAGGTACTGTTTTCTCTCAGTTGGCAAGCTGCGCACACAATCGCAGTGTTGTACAGCTTGTTTCATCACCTTTGCGAAGTTGCCGCTCTCTCCGGCTCCCGGAGACGAAGAAGCTGCTTCTTCGCGCAAAGACGATTCTGCCGCTCACAGTGCTCTGCGGTGTGCGCCTTCTGCCGAAAGACGCCCGGGAGCGGTGCTTAGCTCTGCAGAGCACCGTACCTTCGTCTTTAGCCTCTCTTCTCGTCTACATCTTAGCAAAAAGCTTTTCCACTCTGTCTGGCAAGGAGAAACTGTGCCAGCACAAAAAACATCTCCCATCGTGTTCTAGAGGCTGCACGGAGGTCTGCCGAGTGTTTTGCAAGAAGAGAAAGAAAGTTGTCCAAAACAGCTTGCAATCGAATGTTCATGTGAATAGAAAAGGCAGGAGAGTGGTCAGGTACTGTTTTCTCTCAGTTGGCAAGCTGCGCACACAATCGCAGGGTTGTACAGCTTGTTTCATCACCTTTGCGAAGTTGCCGCTCTCTCCGGCTCCCGGAGACGAAGAAGCTGCTTCTTCGCGCAAAGACGATTCTGCCGCTCACAGTGCTCTGCGGTGTGCGCCTTCTGCCGAAAGACGCCCGGGAGCGGTGCTTAGCTCTGCAGAGCACCGTACCTTCGTCTTTAGCCTCTCTTCTCGTCTACATCTTAGCAAAAAGCTTTTCCACTCTGTCTGGCAAGGAGAAACTGTGCCAGCACAGAAAACATCTCCCATCGTGTTCTAGAGGCTGCACGGAGGTCTGCCGAGTGTTTTGCAAGAAGAGAAAGAAAGTTGTCCAAAACAGCTTGCAATCGAATGTTCATGTGAATAGAAAAGGCAGGAGAGTGGTCAGGTACTGTTTTCTCTGCTGGCAGGCTGCGCACACAATCGCAGTGTTGTACAGCTTGTTTCATCACCTTTGCGAAGTTGCCGCTCTCTCCGGCTCCCGGAGACGAAGAAGCTGCTTCTTCGCGCAAAGACGATTCTGCCGCTCACAGTGCTCTGCGGTGTGCGCCTTCTGCCGAAAGAGCCCCGGGAGCGGTGCTTAGCTCTGAGAAGCACCATACGTGCTTCTTTAGCCTCTCTTCTCGTCTACATCTTAGCAAAAAGCTTTTCCACTCTGTCTGGCAAGGAGAAACTGTGCCAGCACAGAAAACATCTCCCATCGTGTTCTAGAGGCTGCACGGAGGTCTGCCGAGTGTTTTGCAAGAAGAGAAAGAAAGTTGTCTAAAACAGCTTGCAATCGAATGTTCATGTGATTACATAAGGCAGGAGAGTGGTCAGGTACTGTTTTCTCTCATTTGGCATGCTGCGCACACAATCGCAGTGTTGTACAGCTTGTTTCATCACCTTTGCGAAGTTGCCGCTCTCTCCGGCTCCCGGAGACGAAGAAGCTGCTTCTTCGCGCAAAGACGATTCTGCCGCTCACAGTGCTCTGCGGTGTGCGCCTTCTGCCGAAAGACGCCCGGGAGCGGTGCTTAGCTCTGCAGAGCACCGTACCTTCGTCTTTAGCCTCTCTTCTCGTCTACATCTTAGCAAAAAGCTTTTCCACTCTGTCTGGCAAGGAGAAACTGTGCCAGCACAAAAAACATCTCCCATCGTGTTCTAGAGGCTGCACGCAGGTCTGCCGAGTGTTTTGCAAGAAGAGAAAGAAAGTTGTCCAAAACAGCTTGCAATCGAATGTTCATGTGAATAGAAAAGGCAGGAGAGTGGTCAGGTACTGTTTGCTCTCAGTTGGCAAGCTGCGCACACAATCGCAGTGTTGTACAGCTTGTTTCATCACCTTTGCGAAGTTGCCGCTCTCTCCGGCTCCCGGAGACGAAGAAGCTGCTTCTTCGCGCAAAGACGATTCTGCCGCTCACAGTGCTCTGCGGTGTGCGCCTTCTGCCGAAAGAGCCCCGGGAGCTGTGCTTAGCTCTGAGAGGCACCGTACATGCTTCTTTAGCCTCTCTTCTCGTCTACATCTTAGCAAAAAGCTTTTCCACTCTGTCTGGCAAGGAGAAAGTGTGCCAGCACAGAAAACATCTCCCATCGTGTTCTAGAGGCTGCACGGAGGTCTGCCGAGTGTTTTGAAAGAAGAGAAAGAAAGTTGTCCAAAACAGCTTGCAATCGAATGTTCATGTCAATAGAAAAGGCAGGAGAGTGGTCAGGTACTGTTTTCTCTCAGTTGGCAAGCTGCGCACACAATCGCAGTGTTGTACAGCTTGTTTCATCACCTTTGCGAAGTTGCCGCTCTCTGCGGCTCCCGGAGACGAAGAAGCTGCTTCTTCGCGCAAAGACGATTCTGCCGCTCACAGTGCTCTGCGGTGTGTGCCTTCTGCCGAAAGAGGCCCGGGAGCTGTGCTTAGCTCTGCAGAGCACCGTACCTTCGTCTTTAGCCTCTCTTCTCGTCTACATCTTAGCAAAAAGCTTTTCCACTCTGTCTGGCAAGGAGAAACTGTGCCAGCACAGAAAACATCTCCCATCGTGTTCTAGAGGCTGCACGCAGGTCTGCCGAGTGTTTTGCAAGAAGAGAAAGAAAGTTGTCCAAAACAGCTTGCAATCGAATGTTCATGTGAATAGAAAAGGCAGGAGAGTGGTCAGGTACTGTTTTCTCTCAGTTGGCACGCTGCGCACACAATCGCAGTGTTGTACAGCTTGTTTCATCACCTTTGCGAAGTTGCCGCTCTCTCCGGCTCCCGGAGACGAAGAAGCTGCTTCTTCGCGCAAAGACGATTCTGCCGCTCACAGTGCTCTGCGGTGTGCGCCTTCTGGCGAAAGAGGTCCGGGAGCGGTGCTTAGCTCTGCAGAGCACCGTACCTTCGTCTTTAGCCTCTCTTCTCGTCTACATCTTAGCAAAAAGCTTTTCCACTCTGTCTGGCAAGGAGAAACTGTGCCAGCACAGAAAACATCTCCCATCGTGTTCTAGAGGCTGCACGGAGGTCTGCCGAGTGTTTTGCAAGAAGAGAAAGAAAGTTGTCCAAAACAGCTTGCAATCGAATGTTCATGTGAATAGAAAAGGCAGGAGAGTGGTCAGGTACTGTTTTCTCTCAGTTGGCAAGCTGCGCACACAATCGCAGTGTTGTACAGCTTGTTTCATCACCTTTGCGAAGTTGCCGCTCTCTCCGGCTCCCGGAGACGAAGAAGCTGCTTCTTCGCGCAAAGACGATTCTGCCGCTCACAGTGCTCTGCGGTGTGCGCCTTCTGCCGAAAGAGGTCCGGGAGCGGTGCTTAGCTCTGCAGAGCACCGTACCTTCGTCTTTAGCCTCTCTTCTCGTCTACATCTTAGCAAAAAGCTTTTCCACTCTGTCTGGCAAGGAGAAACTGTGCCAGCACAGAAAACATCTCCCATCGTGTTCTAGAGGCTGCACGGAGGTCTGCCGAGTGTTTTGCAAGAAGAGAAAGAAAGTTGTCCAAAACAGCTTGCAATCGAATGTTCATCTGAATAGAAAAGGCAGGAGAGTGGTCAGGTACTGTTTTCTCTCACTTGGCAAGCTGCGCACACAATCGCAGTGTTGTACAGCTTGTTTCATCACCTTTGCGAAGTTGCCGCTCTCTCCGGCTCCCGGAGACGAAGAAGCTGCTTCTTCGCGCAAAGACGATTCTGCCGCTCACAGTGCTCTGCGGTGTGCGCCTTCTGCCGAAAGAGGTCCGGGAGCGGTGCTTAGCTCTGCAGAGCACCGTACCTTCGTCTTTAGCCTCTCTTGTAGTCTACATCTTAGCAAAAAGCTTTTCCACTCTGTCTGGCAAGGAGAAACTGTGCCAGCACAAAAAACATCTCCCATCGTGTTCTAGAGGCTGCACGGAGGTCTGCTGAGTGTTTTGCAAGAAGAGAAAGAAAGTTGTCCAAAACAGCTTGCAATCGAATGTTCATGTGAATAGAAAAGGCAGGAGAGTGGTCAGGTACTGTTTTCTCTCAGTTGGCAAGCTGCGCACACAATCGCAGTGTTGTACAGCTTGTTTCATCACCTTTGCCAAGTTGCCGCTCTCTCCGGCTCCCGGAGACGAAGAAGCTGCTTCTTCGCGCAAAGACGATTCTGCCGCTCCCAGTGCTCTGCGGTGTGCGCCTTCTGCCGAAAGACGCCCGGGAGCGGTGCTTAGCTCTGCAGAGCACCGTACCTTCGTCTTTAGCCTCTCTTCTCGTCTACATCTTAGCAAAAAGCTTTTCCACTCTGTCTGGCAAGGAGAAACTGTGCCAGCACAGAAAACATCTCCCATCGTGTTCTAGAGGCTGCACGGAGGTCTGCCGAGTGTTTTGCAAGAAGAGAAAGAAAGTTGTCCAAAACAGCTTGCAATCGAATGTTCATCTGAATAGAAAAGGCAGGAGAGTGGTCAGGTACTGTTTTCTCTCCGTTGGCAAGCTGCGCACACAATCGCAGTGTTGTACAGCTTGTTTCATCACCTTTGCGAAGTTGCCGCTCTCTCCGGCTCCCGGAGACGAAGAAGCTGCTTCTTCGCGCAAAGACGATTCTGCCGCTCACAGTGCTCTGCTGTGTGCGCCTTCTGCCGAAAGAGGCCCGGGAGCGGCGCTTAGCTCTGCAGAGCACCGTACCTTCGTCTTTAGCCTCTCTTCTCGTCTACATCTTAGCAAAAAGCTTTTCCACTCTGTCTGGCAAGGAGAAACTGTGCCAGCACAAAAAACATCTCCCATCGTGTTCTAGAGGCTGCACGCAGGTCTGCCGAGTGTTTTGCAAGAAGAGAAAGAAAGTTGTCCAAAACAGCTTGCAATCGAATGTTCATGTGAATAGAAAAGGCAGGAGAGTTGTCAGGTACTGTTTTCTCTCAGTTTGCAGGCTGCGCACACAATCGCAGTGTTGTACAGCTTGTTTCATCACCTTTGCGAAGTTGCCGCTCTCTCCGGCTCCCGGAGACGAAGAAGCTGCTTCTTCGCGCAAAGACGATTCTGCCGCTCACAGTGCTCTGCGGTGTGCGCCTTCTGGCGAAAGATGTCCGGGAGCGGTGCTTAGCTCTGAGAAGCACCATACGTGCTTCTTTAGCCTCTCTTCTCGTCTACATCTTAGCAAAAAGCTTTTCCACTCTGTCTGGCAAGGAGAAACTGTGCCAGCACAGAAAACATCTCCCATCGTGTTCTAGAGGCTGCACGGAGGTCTGCCGAGTGTTTTGCAAGAAGAGAAAGAAAGTTGTCCAAAACAGCTTGCAATCGAATGTTCATGTGATTACATAAGGCAGGAGAGTTGTCAGGTACTGTTTTCTCTCAGTTGGCAAGCTGCGCACACAATCACAGTGTTGTACAGCTTGTTTCATCACCTTTGCGAAGTTGCCGCTCTCTCCGGCTCCCTGAGACGAAGAAGCTGCTTCTTCGCGCAAAGACGATTCTGCCGCTCACAGTGCTCTGCGGTGTGCGCCTTCTGCCGAAAGAGCCCCGGGAGCGGTGCTTAGCTCTGAGAAGCACCGTACCTGCTTCTTTAGCCTCTCTTCTCGTCTACATCTTAGCAAAAAGCTTTTCCACTCTGTCTGGCAAGGAGAAACTGTGCCAGCACAGAAAACATCTCCCATCGTGTTCTAGAGGCTGCACGGAGGTCTGCCGCGTGTTTTGCAAGAAGAGAAAGAAAGTTGTCCAAAACAGCTTGCAATCGAATGTTCATGTGAATAGAAAAGGCAGGAGAGTGGTCAGGTACTGTTTTCTCTCAGTTGGCAAGCTGCGCACACAATCGCAGTGTTGTACAGCTTGTTTCATCACCTTTGCGAAGTTGCCGCTCTCTCCGGCTCCCGGAGACGAAGAAGCTGCTTCTTCGCGCAAAGACGATTCTGCCGCTCACAGTGCTCTGCGGTGTGCGCCTTCTGCCGAAAGAGCCCCGGGAGCGGTGCTTAGCTCTGAGAGGCACAGTACATGCTTCTTTAGCCTCTCTTCTCGTCTACATCTTAGCAAAAAGCTTTTCCACTCTGTCTGGCAAGGAGAAACTGTGCCAGCACAGAAAACATCTCCCATCGTGTTCTAGAGGCTGCACGGAGGTCTGCCGAGTGTTTTGCAAGAAGAGAAAGAAAGTTGTCCAAAACAGCTTGCAATCGAATGTTCATGTGAATAGAAAAGGCAGGAGAGTGGTCAGGTACTGTTTTCTCTCAGTTGGCAAGCTGCGCACACAATCGCAGTGTTGTACAGCTTGTTTCATCACCTTTGCGAAGTTGCCGCTCTCTCCGGCTCCCGGAGACGAAGAAGCTGCTTCTTCGCGCAAAGACGATTCTGCCGCTCACAGTGCTCTGCTGTGTGCGCCTTCTGCCGAAAGAGGCCCGGGAGCGGTGCTTAGCTCTGCAGAGCACCGTACCTTCGTCTTTAGCCTCTCTTCTCGTCTACATCTTAGCAAAAAGCTTTTCCACTCTGTCTGGCAAGGAGAAACTGTGCCAGCACAGAAAACATCTCCCATCGTGTTCTAGAGGCTGCACGGAGGTCTGCCGAGTGTTTTGCAAGAAGAGAAAGAAAGTTGTCCAAAACAGCTTGCAATCGAATGTTCATGTGAATAGAAAAGGCAGGAGAGTGGTCAGGTACTGTTTTCTCTCAGTTGGCAAGCTGCGCACACAATCGCAGTGTTGTACAGCTTGTTTCATCACCTTTGCGAAGTTGCCGCTCTCTCCGGCTCCCGGAGACGAAGAAGCTGCTTCTTCGCGCAAAGACGATTCTGCCGCTCACAGTGCTCTGCGGTGTGCGCCTTCTGCCGAAAGAGCCCCGGGAGCGGTGCTTAGCTCTGAGAAGCACCATACGTGCTTCTTTAGCCTCTCTTCTCGTCTACATCTTAGCAAAAAGCTTTTCCACTCTGTCTGGCAAGGAGAAACTGTGCCAGCACAGAAAACATCTCCCATCGTGTTCTAGAGGCTGCACGGAGGTCTGCCGAGTGTTTTGCAAGAAGAGAAAGAAAGTTGTCTAAAACAGCTTGCAATCGAATGTTCATGTGATTACATAAGGCAGGAGAGTGGTCAGGTACTGTTTTCTCTCATTTGGCATGCTGCGCACACAATCGCAATGTTGTACAGCTTGTTTCATCACCTTTGCGAAGTTGCCGCTCTCTCCGGCTCCCGGAGACGAAGAAGCTGCTTCTTCGCGCAAAGACGATTCTGCCGCTCACAGTGCTCTGCGGTGTGCGCCTTCTGCCGAAAGACGCCCGGGAGCGGTGCTTAGCTCTGCAGAGCACCGTACATGCTTCTTTAGCCTCTCTTCTCGTCTACATCTTAGCAAAAAGCTTTTCCACTCTGTCTGGCAAGGAGAAAGTGTGCCAGCACAGAAAACATCTCCCATCGTGTTCTAGAGGCTGCACGGAGGTCTGCCGAGTGTTTTGAAAGAAGAGAAAGAAAGTTGTCCAAAACAGCTTGCAATCGAATGTTCATGTGAATAGAAAAGGCAGGAGAGTGGTCAGGTACTGTTTTCTCTCAGTTGGCAAGCTGCGCACACAATCGCAGTGTTGTACAGCTTGTTTCATCACCTTTGCGAAGTTGCCGCTCTCTCCGGCTCCCGGAGACGAAAAAGCTGCTTCTTCGCGCAAAGACGATTCTGCCGCTCACAGTGCTCTGCGGTGTGTGCCTTCTGCCGAAAGAGGCCCGGGAGCTGTGCTTAGCTCTGCAGAGCACCGTACCTTCGTCTTTAGCCTCTCTTCTCGTCTACATCTTAGCAAAAAGCTTTTCCACTCTGTCTGGCAAGGAGAAACTGTGCCAGCACAGAAAACATCTCCCATCGTGTTCTAGAGGCTGCACGGAGGTCTGCCGAGTGTTTTGCAAGAAGAGAAAGAAAGTTGTCCAAAACAGCTTGCAATCGAATGTTCATGTGAATAGAAAAGGCAGGAGAGTGGTCAGGTACTGTTTTCTCTCAGTTGGCACGCTGCGCACACAATCGCAGTGTTGTACAGCTCGTTTCATCACCTTTGCGAAGTTGCCGCTCTCTCCGGCTCCCGGAGACGAAGAAGCTGCTTCTTCGCGCAAAGACGATTCTGCCGCTCACAGTGCTCTGCGGTGTGCGCCTTCTGCCGAAAGACGCCCGGGAGCGGTGCTTAGCTCTGCAGAGCACCGTACCTTCGTCTTTAGCCTCTCTTCTCGTCTACATCTTAGCAAAAAGCTTTTCCACTCTGTCTGGCAAGGAGAAACTGTGCCAGCACAGAAAACATCTCCCATCGTGTTCTAGAGGCTGCACGGAGGTCTGCCGAGTGTTTTGCAAGAAGAGAAAGAAAGTTGTCCAAAACAGCTTGCAATCGAATGTTCATGTGAATAGAAAAGGCAGGAGAGTGGTCAGGTACTGTTTTCTCTCACTTGGCAAGCTGCGCACACAATCGCAGTGTTGTACAGCTTGTTTCATCACCTTTGCGAAGTTGCCGCTCTCTCCGGCTCCCGGAGACGAAGAAGCTGCTTCTTCGCGCAAAGACGATTCTGCCGCTCACAGTGCTCTGCGGTGTGCGCCTTCTGCCGAAAGACGCCCGGGAGCGGTGCTTAGCTCTGCAGAGCACCGTACCTTCGTCTTTAGCCTCTCTTCTCGTCTACATCTTAGCAAAAAGCTTTTCCACTCTGTCTGGCAAGGAGAAACTGTGCCAGCACAGAAAACATCTCCCATCGTGTTCTAGAGGCTGCACGGAGGTCTGCCGAGTGTTTTGCAAGAAGAGAAAGAAAGTTGTCCAAAACAGCTTGCAATCGAATGTTCATGTGATTACATAAGGCAGGAGAGTTGTCAGGTACTGTTTTCTCTCAGTTGGCAAGCTGCGCACACAATCGCAGTGTTGTACAGCTTGTTTCATCACCTTTGCGAAGTTGCCGCTCTCTCCGGCTCCCGGAGACGAAGAAGCTGCTTCTTCGCGCAAAGACGATTCTGCCGCTCACAGTGCTCTGCGGTGTGCGCCTTCTGCCGAAAGACGCCCGGGAGCGGTGCTTAGCTCTGCAGAGCACCGTACCTTCGTCTTTAGCCTCTCTTCTCGTCTACATCTTAGCAAAAAGCTTTTCCACTCTGTCTGGCAAGGAGAAACTGTGCCAGCACAAAAAACATCTCCCATCGTGTTCTAGAGGCTGCACGGAGGTCTGCCGAGTGTTTTGCAAGAAGAGAAAGAAAGTTGTCCAAAACAGCTTGCAATCGAATGTTCATGTGAATAGAAAAGGCAGGAGAGTGGTCAGGTACTGTTTTCTCTCAGTTGGCAAGCTGCGCACACAATCGCAGGGTTGTACAGCTTGTTTCATCACCTTTGCGAAGTTGCCGCTCTCTCCGGCTCCCGGAGACGAAGAAGCTGCTTCTTCGCGCAAAGACGATTCTGCCGCTCACAGTGCTCTGCGGTGTGCGCCTTCTGCCGAAAGACGCCCGGGAGCGGTGCTTAGCTCTGCAGAGCACCGTACCTTCGTCTTTAGCCTCTCTTCTCGTCTACATCTTAGCAAAAAGCTTTTCCACTCTGTCTGGCAAGGAGAAACTGTGCCAGCACAGAAAACATCTCCCATCGTGTTCTAGAGGCTGCACGGAGGTCTGCCGAGTGTTTTGCAAGAAGAGAAAGAAAGTTGTCCAAAACAGCTTGCAATCGAATGTTCATGTGAATAGAAAAGGCAGGAGAGTGGTCAGGTACTGTTTTCTCTGTTGGCAGGCTGCGCACACAATCGCAGTGTTGTACAGCTTGTTTCATCACCTTTGCGAAGTTGCCGCTCTCTCCGGCTCCCGGAGACGAAGAAGCTGCTTCTTCGCGCAAAGACGATTCTGCCGCTCACAGTGCTCTGCGGTGTGCGCCTTCTGCCGAAAGAGCCCCGGGAGCGGTGCTTAGCTCTGAGAAGCACCATACGTGCTTCTTTAGCCTCTCTTCTCGTCTACATCTTAGCAAAAAGCTTTTCCACTCTGTCTGGCAAGGAGAAACTGTGCCAGCACAGAAAACATCTCCCATCGTGTTCTAGAGGCTGCACGGAGGTCTGCCGAGTGTTTTGCAAGAAGAGAAAGAAAGTTGTCTAAAACAGCTTGCAATCGAATGTTCATGTGATTACATAAGGCAGGAGAGTGGTCAGGTACTGTTTTCTCTCATTTGGCATGCTGCGCACACAATCGCAGTGTTGTACAGCTTGTTTCATCACCTTTGCGAAGTTGCCGCTCTCTCCGGCTCCCGGAGACGAAGAAGCTGCTTCTTCGCGCAAAGACGATTCTGCCGCTCACAGTGCTCTGCGGTGTGCGCCTTCTGCCGAAAGACGCCCGGGAGCGGTGCTTAGCTCTGCAGAGCACCGTACCTTCGTCTTTAGCCTCTCTTCTCGTCTACATCTTAGCAAAAAGCTTTTCCACTCTGTCTGGCAAGGAGAAACTGTGCCAGCACAAAAAACATCTCCCATCGTGTTCTAGAGGCTGCACGCAGGTCTGCCGAGTGTTTTGCAAGAAGAGAAAGAAAGTTGTCCAAAACAGCTTGCAATCGAATGTTCATGTGAATAGAAAAGGCAGGAGAGTGGTCAGGTACTGTTTGCTCTCAGTTGGCAAGCTGCGCACACAATCGCAGTGTTGTACAGCTTGTTTCATCACCTTTGCGAAGTTGCCGCTCTCTCCGGCTCCCGGAGACGAAGAAGCTGCTTCTTCGCGCAAAGACGATTCTGCCGCTCACAGTGCTCTGCGGTGTGCGCCTTCTGCCGAAAGAGCCCCGGGAGCTGTGCTTAGCTCTGAGAGGCACCGTACATGCTTCTTTAGCCTCTCTTCTCGTCTACATCTTAGCAAAAAGCTTTTCCACTCTGTCTGGCAAGGAGAAAGTGTGCCAGCACAGAAAACATCTCCCATCGTGTTCTAGAGGCTGCACGGAGGTCTGCCGAGTGTTTTGAAAGAAGAGAAAGAAAGTTGTCCAAAACAGCTTGCAATCGAATGTTCATGTCAATAGAAAAGGCAGGAGAGTGGTCAGGTACTGTTTTCTCTCAGTTGGCAAGCTGCGCACACAATCGCAGTGTTGTACAGCTTGTTTCATCACCTTTGCGAAGTTGCCGCTCTCTGCGGCTCCCGGAGACGAAGAAGCTGCTTCTTCGCGCAAAGACGATTCTGCCGCTCACAGTGCTCTGCGGTGTGTGCCTTCTGCCGAAAGAGGCCCGGGAGCTGTGCTTAGCTCTGCAGAGCACCGTACCTTCGTCTTTAGCCTCTCTTCTCGTCTACATCTTAGCAAAAAGCTTTTCCACTCTGTCTGGCAAGGAGAAACTGTGCCAGCACAGAAAACATCTCCCATCGTGTTCTAGAGGCTGCACGCAGGTCTGCCGAGTGTTTTGCAAGAAGAGAAAGAAAGTTGTCCAAAACAGCTTGCAATCGAATGTTCATGTGAATTGAAAAGGCAGGAGAGTGGTCAGGTACTGTTTTCTCTCAGTTGGCACGCTGCGCACACAATCGCAGTGTTGTACAGCTTGTTTCATCACCTTTGCGAAGTTGCCGCTCTCTCCGGCTCCCGGAGACGAAGAAGCTGCTTCTTCGCGCAAAGACGATTCTGCCGCTCACAGTGCTCTGCGGTGTGCGCCTTCTGCCGAAAGAGGTCCGGGAGCGGTGCTTAGCTCTGCAGAGCACCGTACCTTCGTCTTTAGCCTCTCTTCTCGTCTACATCTTAGCAAAAAGCTTTTCCACTCTGTCTGGCAAGGAGAAACTGTGCCAGCACAGAAAACATCTCCCATCGTGTTCTAGAGGCTGCACGGAGGTCTGCCGAGTGTTTTGCAAGAAGAGAAAGAAAGTTGTCCAAAACAGCTTGCAATCGAATGTTCATGTGAATAGAAAAGGCAGGAGAGTGGTCAGGTACTGTTTTCTCTCAGTTGGCAAGCTGCGCACACAATCGCAGTGTTGTACAGCTTGTTTCATCACCTTTGCGAAGTTGCCGCTCTCTCCGGCTCCCGGAGACGAAGAAGCTGCTTCTTCGCGCAAAGACGATTCTGCCGCTCACAGTGCTCTGCGGTGTGCGCCTTCTGCCGAAAGAGGTCCGGGAGCGGTGCTTAGCTCTGCAGAGCACCGTACCTTCGTCTTTAGCCTCTCTTCTCGTCTACATCTTAGCAAAAAGCTTTTCCACTCTGTCTGGCAAGGAGAAACTGTGCCAGCACAGAAAACATCTCCCATCGTGTTCTAGAGGCTGCACGGAGGTCTGCCGAGTGTTTTGCAAGAAGAGAAAGAAAGTTGTCCAAAACAGCTTGCAATCGAATGTTCATCTGAATAGAAAAGGCAGGAGAGTGGTCAGGTACTGTTTTCTCTCACTTGGCAAGCTGCGCACACAATCGCAGTGTTGTACAGCTTGTTTCATCACCTTTGCGAAGTTGCCGCTCTCTCCGGCTCCCGGAGACGAAGAAGCTGCTTCTTCGCGCAAAGACGATTCTGCCGCTCACAGTGCTCTGCGGTGTGCGCCTTCTGCCGAAAGAGGTCCGGGAGCGGTGCTTAGCTCTGCAGAGCACCGTACCTTCGTCTTTAGCCTCTCTTGTAGTCTACATCTTAGCAAAAAGCTTTTCCACTCTGTCTGGCAAGGAGAAACTGTGCCAGCACAAAAAACATCTCCCATCGTGTTCTAGAGGCTGCACGGAGGTCTGCCGAGTGTTTTGCAAGAAGAGAAAGAAAGTTGTCCAAAACAGCTTGCAATCGAATGTTCATGTGAATAGAAAAGGCAGGAGAGTGGTCAGGTACTGTTTTCTCTCAGTTGGCAAGCTGCGCACACAATCGCAGTGTTGTACAGCTTGTTTCATCACCTTTGCGAAGTTGCCGCTCTCTCCGGCTCCCGGAGACGAAGAAGCTGCTTCTTCGCGCAAAGACGATTCTGCCGCTCCCAGTGCTCTGCGGTGTGCGCCTTCTGCCGAAAGACGCCCGGGAGCGGTGCTTAGCTCTGCAGAGCACCGTACCTTCGTCTTTAGCCTCTCTTCTCGTCTACATCTTAGCAAAAAGCTTTTCCACTCTGTCTGGCAAGGAGAAACTGTGCCAGCACAGAAAACATCTCCCATCGTGTTCTAGAGGCTGCACGGAGGTCTGCCGAGTGTTTTGCAAGAAGAGAAAGAAAGTTGTCCAAAACAGCTTGCAATCGAATGTTCATCTGAATAGAAAAGGCAGGAGAGTGGTCAGGTACTGTTTTCTCTCACTTGGCAAGCTGCGCACACAATCGCAGTGTTGTACAGCTTGTTTCATCACCTTTGCGAAGTTGCCGCTCTCTCCGGCTCCCGGAGACGAAGAAGCTGCTTCTTCGCGCAAAGACGATTCTGCCGCTCACAGTGCTCTGCTGTGTGCGCCTTCTGCCGAAAGAGGCCCGGGAGCGGCGCTTAGCTCTGCAGAGCACCGTACCTTCGTCTTTAGCCTCTCTTCTCGTCTACATCTTAGCAAAAAGCTTTTCCACTCTGTCTGGCAAGGAGAAACTGTGCCAGCACAAAAAACATCTCCCATCGTGTTCTAGAGGCTGCACGCAGGTCTGCCGAGTGTTTTGCAAGAAGAGAAAGAAAGTTGTCCAAAACAGCTTGCAATCGAATGTTCATGTGAATAGAAAAGGCAGGAGAGTTGTCAGGTACTGTTTTCTCTCAGTTTGCAGGCTGCGCACACAATCGCAGTGTTGTACAGCTTGTTTCATCACCTTTGCGAAGTTGCCGCTCTCTCCGGCTCCCGGAGACGAAGAAGCTGCTTCTTCGCGCAAAGACGATTCTGCCGCTCACAGTGCTCTGCGGTGTGCGCCTTCTGGCGAAAGATGTCCGGGAGCGGTGCTTAGCTCTGAGAAGCACCATACGTGCTTCTTTAGCCTCTCTTCTCGTCTACATCTTAGCAAAAAGCTTTTCCACTCTGTCTGGCAAGGAGAAACTGTGCCAGCACAGAAAACATCTCCCATCGTGTTCTAGAGGCTGCACGGAGGTCTGCCGAGTGTTTTGCAAGAAGAGAAAGAAAGTTGTCCAAAACAGCTTGCAATCGAATGTTCACGTGAATAGAAAAGGCAGGAGAGTGGTCAGGTACTGTTTTCTCTCAGTTGGCAAGCTGCGCACACAATCGCAGTGTTGTACAGCTTGTTTCATCACCTTTGCGAAGTTGCCGCTCTCTCCGGCTCCCGGAGACGAAGAAGCTGCTTCTTCGCGCAAAGACGATTCTGCCGCTCACAGTGCTCTGCGGTGTGCGCCTTCTGCCGAAAGAGGTCCGGGAGCGGTGCTTAGCTCTGCAGAGCACCGTACCTTCGTCTTTAGCCTCTCTTCTCGTCTACATCTTAGCAAAAAGCTTTTCCACTCTGTCTGGAGAGGAGAAACTGTGCCAGCACAAAAAACATCTCCCATCGTGTTCTAGAGGCTGCACGCAGGTCTGCCGAGTGTTTTGCAAGAAGAGAAAGAAAGTTGTCCAAAACAGTTTGCAATCGAATGTTCATGTGAATAGAAAAGGCAGGAGAGTGGTCAGGTACTGTTTTCTCTCAGTTGGCAAGCTGCGCACACAATCGCAGTGTTGTACAGCTTGTTTCATCACCTTTGCGAAGTTGCAGCTCTCTCCGGCTCCCGGAGACGAAGAAGCTGCTTCTTCGCGCAAAGACGATTCTGCCGCTCACAGTGCTCTGCGGTGTGCGCCTTCTGCCGATAGAGGTCCGGGAGCGGTGCTTAGCTCTGCAGAGCACCGTACCTTCGTCTTTAGCCTCTCTTCTCGTCTACATCTTAGCAAAAAGCTTTTCCACTCTGTCTGGCAAGGAGAAACTGTGCCAGCACAAAAAACATCTCCCATCGTGTTCTAGAGGCTGCACGCAGGTCTGCCGAGTGTTTTGCAAGAAGAGAAAGAAAGTTGTCCAAAACAGCTTGCAATCGAATGTTCATGTGAATAGAAAAGGCAGGAGAGTGGTCAGGTACTGTTTTCTCTCAGTTGGCAAGCTGCGCACACAATCGCAGTGTTGTACAGCTTGTTTCAGCACCTTTGCGAAGTTGCCGCTCTCTCCGGCTCCCGGAGACGAAGAAGCTGCTTCTTCGCGCAAAGACGATTCTGCCGCTCACAGTGCTCTGCGGTGTGCGCCTTCTGCCGAAAGACGCCCGGGAGCGGTGCTTAGCTCTGCAGAGCACCGTACCTTCGTCTTTAGCCTCTCTTCTCGTCTACATCTTAGCAAAAAGCTTTTCCACTCTGTCTGGCAAGGAGAAACTGTGCCAGCACAGAAAACATCTCCCATCGTGTTCTAGAGGCTGCACGGAGGTCTGCCGAGTGTTTTGCAAGAAGAGAAAGAAAGTTGTCCAAAACAGCTTGCAATCGAATGTTCATGTGATTACATAAGGCAGGAGAGTTGTCAGGTACTGTTTTCTCTCAGTTGGCAAGCTGCGCACACAATCACAGTGTTGTACAGCTTGTTTCATCACCTTTGCGAAGTTGCCGCTCTCTCCGGCTCCCTGAGACGAAGAAGCTGCTTCTTCGCGCAAAGACGATTCTGCCGCTCACAGTGCTCTGCGGTGTGCGCCTTCTGCCGAAAGAGCCCCGGGAGCGGTGCTTAGCTCTGAGAAGCACCGTACCTGCTTCTTTAGCCTCTCTTCTCGTCTACATCTTAGCAAAAAGCTTTTCCACTCTGTCTGGCAAGGAGAAACTGTGCCAGCACAGAAAACATCTCCCATCGTGTTCTAGAGGCTGCACGGAGGTCTGCCGCGTGTTTTGCAAGAAGAGAAAGAAAGTTGTCCAAAACAGCTTGCAATCGAATGTTCATGTGAATAGAAAAGGCAGGAGAGTGGTCAGGTACTGTTTTCTCTCAGTTGGCAAGCTGCGCACACAATCGCAGTGTTGTACAGCTTGTTTCATCACCTTTGCGAAGTTGCCGCTCTCTCCGGCTCCCGGAGACGAAGAAGCTGCTTCTTCGCGCAAAGACGATTCTGCCGCTCACAGTGCTCTGCGGTGTGCGCCTTCTGCCGAAAGAGCCCCGGGAGCGGTGCTTAGCTCTGAGAGGCACAGTACATGCTTCTTTAGCCTCTCTTCTCGTCTACATCTTAGCAAAAAGCTTTTCCACTCTGTCTGGCAAGGAGAAACTGTGCCAGCACAGAAAACATCTCCCATCGTGTTCTAGAGGCTGCACGGAGGTCTGCCGAGTGTTTTGCAAGAAGAGAAAGAAAGTTGTCCAAAACAGCTTGCAATCGAATGTTCATGTGAATAGAAAAGGCAGGAGAGTGGTCAGGTACTGTTTTCTCTCAGTTGGCAAGCTGCGCACACAATCGCAGTGTTGTACAGCTTGTTTCATCACCTTTGCGAAGTTGCCGCTCTCTCCGGCTCCCGGAGACGAAGAAGCTGCTTCTTCGCGCAAAGACGATTCTGCCGCTCACAGTGCTCTGCTGTGTGCGCCTTCTGCCGAAAGAGGCCCGGGAGCGGTGCTTAGCTCTGCAGAGCACCGTACCTTCGTCTTTAGCCTCTCTTCTCGTCTACATCTTAGCAAAAAGCTTTTCCACTCTGTCTGGCAAGGAGAAACTGTGCCAGCACAGAAAACATCTCCCATCGTGTTCTAGAGGCTGCACGGAGGTCTGCCGAGTGTTTTGCAAGAAGAGAAAGAAAGTTGTCCAAAACAGCTTGCAATCGAATGTTCATGTGAATAGAAAAGGCAGGAGAGTGGTCAGGTACTGTTTTCTCTCAGTTGGCAAGCTGCGCACACAATCGCAGTGTTGTACAGCTTGTTTCATCACCTTTGCGAAGTTGCCGCTCTCTCCGGCTCCCGGAGACGAAGAAGCTGCTTCTTCGCGCAAAGACGATTCTGCCGCTCACAGTGCTCTGCGGTGTGCGCCTTCTGCCGAAAGAGCCCCGGGAGCGGTGCTTAGCTCTGAGAAGCACCATACGTGCTTCTTTAGCCTCTCTTCTCGTCTACATCTTAGCAAAAAGCTTTTCCACTCTGTCTGGCAAGGAGAAACTGTGCCAGCACAGAAAACATCTCCCATCGTGTTCTAGAGGCTGCACGGAGGTCTGCCGAGTGTTTTGCAAGAAGAGAAAGAAAGTTGTCTAAAACAGCTTGCAATCGAATGTTCATGTGATTACATAAGGCAGGAGAGTGGTCAGGTACTGTTTTCTCTCATTTGGCATGCTGCGCACACAATCGCAATGTTGTACAGCTTGTTTCATCACCTTTGCGAAGTTGCCGCTCTCTCCGGCTCCCGGAGACGAAGAAGCTGCTTCTTCGCGCAAAGACGATTCTGCCGCTCACAGTGCTCTGCGGTGTGCGCCTTCTGCCGAAAGACGCCCGGGAGCGGTGCTTAGCTCTGCAGAGCACCGTACATGCTTCTTTAGCCTCTCTTCTCGTCTACATCTTAGCAAAAAGCTTTTCCACTCTGTCTGGCAAGGAGAAAGTGTGCCAGCACAGAAAACATCTCCCATCGTGTTCTAGAGGCTGCACGGAGGTCTGCCGAGTGTTTTGAAAGAAGAGAAAGAAAGTTGTCCAAAACAGCTTGCAATCGAATGTTCATGTGAATAGAAAAGGCAGGAGAGTGGTCAGGTACTGTTTTCTCTCAGTTGGCAAGCTGCGCACACAATCGCAGTGTTGTACAGCTTGTTTCATCACCTTTGCGAAGTTGCCGCTCTCTCCGGCTCCCGGAGACGAAAAAGCTGCTTCTTCGCGCAAAGACGATTCTGCCGCTCACAGTGCTCTGCGGTGTGTGCCTTCTGCCGAAAGAGGCCCGGGAGCTGTGCTTAGCTCTGCAGAGCACCGTACCTTCGTCTTTAGCCTCTCTTCTCGTCTACATCTTAGCAAAAAGCTTTTCCACTCTGTCTGGCAAGGAGAAACTGTGCCAGCACAGAAAACATCTCCCATCGTGTTCTAGAGGCTGCACGGAGGTCTGCCGAGTGTTTTGCAAGAAGAGAAAGAAAGTTGTCCAAAACAGCTTGCAATCGAATGTTCATGTGAATAGAAAAGGCAGGAGAGTGGTCAGGTACTGTTTTCTCTCAGTTGGCACGCTGCGCACACAATCGCAGTGTTGTACAGCTCGTTTCATCACCTTTGCGAAGTTGCCGCTCTCTCCGGCTCCCGGAGACGAAGAAGCTGCTTCTTCGCGCAAAGACGATTCTGCCGCTCACAGTGCTCTGCGGTGTGCGCCTTCTGCCGAAAGACGCCCGGGAGCGGTGCTTAGCTCTGCAGAGCACCGTACCTTCGTCTTTAGCCTCTCTTCTCGTCTACATCTTAGCAAAAAGCTTTTCCACTCTGTCTGGCAAGGAGAAACTGTGCCAGCACAGAAAACATCTCCCATCGTGTTCTAGAGGCTGCACGGAGGTCTGCCGAGTGTTTTGCAAGAAGAGAAAGAAAGTTGTCCAAAACAGCTTGCAATCGAATGTTCATGTGAATAGAAAAGGCAGGAGAGTGGTCAGGTACTGTTTTCTCTCAGTTGGCAAGCTGCGCACACAATCGCAGTGTTGTACAGCTTGTTTCATCACCTTTGCCAAGTTGCCGCTCTCTCCGGCTCCCGGAGACGAAGAAGCTGCTTCTTCGCGCAAAGACGATTCTGCCGCTCACAGTGCTCTGCGGTGTGCGCCTTCTGCCGAAAGACGCCCGGGAGCGGTGCTTAGCTCTGCAGAGCACCGTACCTTCGTCTTTAGCCTCTCTTCTCGTCTACATCTTAGCAAAAAGCTTTTCCACTCTGTCTGGCAAGGAGAAACTGTGCCAGCACAGAAAACATCTCCCATCGTGTTCTAGAGGCTGCACGCAGGTCTGCCGAGTGTTTTGCAAGAAGAGAAAGAAAGTTGTCCAAAACAGCTTGCAATCGAATGTTCATGTGAATAGAAAAGGCAGGAGAGTGGTCAGGTACTGTTTTCTCTCAGTTGGCAAGCTGCGCACACAATCGCAGTGTTGTACAGCTTGTTTCATCACCTTTGCGAAGTTGCCGCTCTCTCCGGCTCCCGGAGACGAAGAAGCTGCTTCTTCGCGCAAAGACGATTCTGCCGCTCACAGTGCTCTGCGGTGTGCGCCTTCTGCCGAAAGAGGCCCGGGAGCGGTGCTTAGCTCTGCAGAGCACCGTACCTTCGTCTTTAGCCTCTCTTCTCGTCTACATCTTAGCAAAAAGCTTTTCCACTCTGTCTGGCAAGGAGAAACTGTGCCAGCACAGAAAACATCTCCCATCGTGTTCTAGAGGCTGCACGGAGGTCTGCCGAGTGTTTTGCAAGAAGAGAAAGAAAGTTGTCCAAAACAGCTTGCAATCGAATGTTCATCTGAATAGAAAAGGCAGGAGAGTGGTCAGGTACTGTTTTCTCTCACTTGGCAAGCTGCGCACACAATCGCAGTGTTGTACAGCTTGTTTCATCACCTTTGCGAAGTTGCCGCTCTCTCCGGCTCCCGGAGACGAAGAAGCTGCTTCTTCGCGCAAAGACGATTCTGCCGCTCACAGTGCTCTGCTGTGTGCGCCTTCTGCCGAAAGAGGCCCGGGAGCGGTGCTTAGCTCTGCAGAGCACCGTACCTTCGTCTTTAGCCTCTCTTCTCGTCTACATCTTAGCAAAAAGCTTTTCCACTCTGTCTGGCAAGGAGAAACTGTGCCAGCACAAAAATCATCTCCCATCGTGTTCTAGAGGCTGCACGGAGGTCTGCCGAGTGTTTTGCAAGAAGAGAAAGAAAGTTGTCCAAAACAGCTTGCAATCGAATGTTCATGTGATTACATAAGGCAGGAGAGTTGTCAGGTACTGTTTTCTCTCAGTTGGCAAGCTGCGCACACAATCACAGTGTTGTACAGCTTGTTTCATCACCTTTGCGAAGTTGCCGCTCTCTCCGGCTCCCTGAGACGAAGAAGCTGCTTCTTCGCGCAAAGACGATTCTGCCGCTCACAGTGCTCTGCGGTGTGCGCCTTCTGCCGAAAGAGCCCCGGGAGCGGTGCTTAGCTCTGAGAAGCACCGTACCTGCTTCTTTAGCCTCTCTTCTCGTCTACATCTTAGCAAAAAGCTTTTCCACTCTGTCTGGCAAGGAGAAACTGTGCCAGCACAGAAAACATCTCCCATCGTGTTCTAGAGGCTGCACGGAGGTCTGCCGCGTGTTTTGCAAGAAGAGAAAGAAAGTTGTCCAAAACAGCTTGCAATCGAATGTTCATGTGAATAGAAAAGGCAGGAGAGTGGTCAGGTACTGTTTTCTCTCAGTTGGCAAGCTGCGCACACAATCGCAGTGTTGTACAGCTTGTTTCATCACCTTTGCGAAGTTGCCGCTCTCTCCGGCTCCCGGAGACGAAGAAGCTGCTTCTTCGCGCAAAGACGATTCTGCCGCTCACAGTGCTCTGCGGTGTGCGCCTTCTGCCGAAAGAGCCCCGGGAGCGGTGCTTAGCTCTGAGAGGCACAGTACATGCTTCTTTAGCCTCTCTTCTCGTCTACATCTTAGCAAAAAGCTTTTCCACTCTGTCTGGCAAGGAGAAACTGTGCCAGCACAGAAAACATCTCCCATCGTGTTCTAGAGGCTGCACGGAGGTCTGCCGAGTGTTTTGCAAGAAGAGAAAGAAAGTTGTCCAAAACAGCTTGCAATCGAATGTTCATGTGAATAGAAAAGGCAGGAGAGTGGTCAGGTACTGTTTTCTCTCAGTTGGCAAGCTGCGCACACAATCGCAGTGTTGTACAGCTTGTTTCATCACCTTTGCGAAGTTGCCGCTCTCTCCGGCTCCCGGAGACGAAGAAGCTGCTTCTTCGCGCAAAGACGATTCTGCCGCTCACAGTGCTCTGCTGTGTGCGCCTTCTGCCGAAAGAGGCCCGGGAGCGGTGCTTAGCTCTGCAGAGCACCGTACCTTCGTCTTTAGCCTCTCTTCTCGTCTACATCTTAGCAAAAAGCTTTTCCACTCTGTCTGGCAAGGAGAAACTGTGCCAGCACAGAAAACATCTCCCATCGTGTTCTAGAGGCTGCACGGAGGTCTGCCGAGTGTTTTGCAAGAAGAGAAAGAAAGTTGTCCAAAACAGCTTGCAATCGAATGTTCATGTGAATAGAAAAGGCAGGAGAGTGGTCAGGTACTGTTTTCTCTCAGTTGGCAAGCTGCGCACACAATCGCAGTGTTGTACAGCTTGTTTCATCACCTTTGCGAAGTTGCCGCTCTCTCCGGCTCCCGGAGACGAAGAAGCTGCTTCTTCGCGCAAAGACGATTCTGCCGCTCACAGTGCTCTGCGGTGTGCGCCTTCTGCCGAAAGAGCCCCGGGAGCGGTGCTTAGCTCTGAGAAGCACCATACGTGCTTCTTTAGCCTCTCTTCTCGTCTACATCTTAGCAAAAAGCTTTTCCACTCTGTCTGGCAAGGAGAAACTGTGCCAGCACAGAAAACATCTCCCATCGTGTTCTAGAGGCTGCACGGAGGTCTGCCGAGTGTTTTGCAAGAAGAGAAAGAAAGTTGTCTAAAACAGCTTGCAATCGAATGTTCATGTGATTACATAAGGCAGGAGAGTGGTCAGGTACTGTTTTCTCTCATTTGGCATGCTGCGCACACAATCGCAATGTTGTACAGCTTGTTTCATCACCTTTGCGAAGTTGCCGCTCTCTCCGGCTCCCGGAGACGAAGAAGCTGCTTCTTCGCGCAAAGACGATTCTGCCGCTCACAGTGCTCTGCGGTGTGCGCCTTCTGCCGAAAGACGCCCGGGAGCGGTGCTTAGCTCTGCAGAGCACCGTACATGCTTCTTTAGCCTCTCTTCTCGTCTACATCTTAGCAAAAAGCTTTTCCACTCTGTCTGGCAAGGAGAAAGTGTGCCAGCACAGAAAACATCTCCCATCGTGTTCTAGAGGCTGCACGGAGGTCTGCCGAGTGTTTTGAAAGAAGAGAAAGAAAGTTGTCCAAAACAGCTTGCAATCGAATGTTCATGTGAATAGAAAAGGCAGGAGAGTGGTCAGGTACTGTTTTCTCTCAGTTGGCAAGCTGCGCACACAATCGCAGTGTTGTACAGCTTGTTTCATCACCTTTGCGAAGTTGCCGCTCTCTCCGGCTCCCGGAGACGAAAAAGCTGCTTCTTCGCGCAAAGACGATTCTGCCGCTCACAGTGCTCTGCGGTGTGTGCCTTCTGCCGAAAGAGGCCCGGGAGCTGTGCTTAGCTCTGCAGAGCACCGTACCTTCGTCTTTAGCCTCTCTTCTCGTCTACATCTTAGCAAAAAGCTTTTCCACTCTGTCTGGCAAGGAGAAACTGTGCCAGCACAGAAAACATCTCCCATCGTGTTCTAGAGGCTGCACGGAGGTCTGCCGAGTGTTTTGCAAGAAGAGAAAGAAAGTTGTCCAAAACAGCTTGCAATCGAATGTTCATGTGAATAGAAAAGGCAGGAGAGTGGTCAGGTACTGTTTTCTCTCAGTTGGCACGCTGCGCACACAATCGCAGTGTTGTACAGCTCGTTTCATCACCTTTGCGAAGTTGCCGCTCTCTCCGGCTCCCGGAGACGAAGAAGCTGCTTCTTCGCGCAAAGACGATTCTGCCGCTCACAGTGCTCTGCGGTGTGCGCCTTCTGCCGAAAGACGCCCGGGAGCGGTGCTTAGCTCTGCAGAGCACCGTACCTTCGTCTTTAGCCTCTCTTCTCGTCTACATCTTAGCAAAAAGCTTTTCCACTCTGTCTGGCAAGGAGAAACTGTGCCAGCACAGAAAACATCTCCCATCGTGTTCTAGAGGCTGCACGGAGGTCTGCCGAGTGTTTTGCAAGAAGAGAAAGAAAGTTGTCCAAAACAGCTTGCAATCGAATGTTCATGTGAATAGAAAAGGCAGGAGAGTGGTCAGGTACTGTTTTCTCTCAGTTGGCAAGCTGCGCACACAATCGCAGTGTTGTACAGCTTGTTTCATCACCTTTGCCAAGTTGCCGCTCTCTCCGGCTCCCGGAGACGAAGAAGCTGCTTCTTCGCGCAAAGACGATTCTGCCGCTCACAGTGCTCTGCGGTGTGCGCCTTCTGCCGAAAGACGCCCGGGAGCGGTGCTTAGCTCTGCAGAGCACCGTACCTTCGTCTTTAGCCTCTCTTCTCGTCTACATCTTAGCAAAAAGCTTTTCCACTCTGTCTGGCAAGGAGAAACTGTGCCAGCACAGAAAACATCTCCCATCGTGTTCTAGAGGCTGCACGCAGGTCTGCCGAGTGTTTTGCAAGAAGAGAAAGAAAGTTGTCCAAAACAGCTTGCAATCGAATGTTCATGTGAATAGAAAAGGCAGGAGAGTGGTCAGGTACTGTTTTCTCTCAGTTGGCAAGCTGCGCACACAATCGCAGTGTTGTACAGCTTGTTTCATCACCTTTGCGAAGTTGCCGCTCTCTCCGGCTCCCGGAGACGAAGAAGCTGCTTCTTCGCGCAAAGACGATTCTGCCGCTCACAGTGCTCTGCGGTGTGCGCCTTCTGCCGAAAGAGGCCCGGGAGCGGTGCTTAGCTCTGCAGAGCACCGTACCTTCGTCTTTAGCCTCTCTTCTCGTCTACATCTTAGCAAAAAGCTTTTCCACTCTGTCTGGCAAGGAGAAACTGTGCCAGCACAGAAAACATCTCCCATCGTGTTCTAGAGGCTGCACGGAGGTCTGCCGAGTGTTTTGCAAGAAGAGAAAGAAAGTTGTCCAAAACAGCTTGCAATCGAATGTTCATCTGAATAGAAAAGGCAGGAGAGTGGTCAGGTACTGTTTTCTCTCACTTGGCAAGCTGCGCACACAATCGCAGTGTTGTACAGCTTGTTTCATCACCTTTGCGAAGTTGCCGCTCTCTCCGGCTCCCGGAGACGAAGAAGCTGCTTCTTCGCGCAAAGACGATTCTGCCGCTCACAGTGCTCTGCTGTGTGCGCCTTCTGCCGAAAGAGGCCCGGGAGCGGTGCTTAGCTCTGCAGAGCACCGTACCTTCGTCTTTAGCCTCTCTTCTCGTCTACATCTTAGCAAAAAGCTTTTCCACTCTGTCTGGCAAGGAGAAACTGTGCCAGCACAAAAATCATCTCCCATCGTGTTCTAGAGGCTGCACGGAGGTCTGCCGAGTGTTTTGCAAGAAGAGAAAGAAAGTTGTCCAAAACAGCTTGCAATCGAATGTTCATGTGAATAGAAAAGGCAGGAGAGTTGTCAGGTACTGTTTTCTCTCAGTTTGCAGGCTGCGCACACAATCGCAGTGTTGTACAGCTTGTTTCATCACCTTTGCGAAGTTGCCGCTCTCTCCGGCTCCCGGAGACGAAGAAGCTGCTTCTTCGCGCAAAGACGATTCTGCCGCTCACAGTGCTCTGCGGTGTGCGCCTTCTGCCGAAAGAGGTCCGGGAGCGGTGCTTAGCTCTGAGAAGCACCATACGTGCTTCTTTAGCCTCTCTTCTCGTCTACATCTTAGCAAAAAGCTTTTCCACTCTGTCTGGCAAGGAGAAACTGTGCCAGCACAGAAAACATCTCCCATCGTGTTCTAGAGGCTGCACGGAGGTCTGCCGAGTGTTTTGCAAGAAGAGAAAGAAAGTTGTCCAAAACAGCTTGCAATCGAATGTTCACGTGAATAGAAAAGGCAGGAGAGTGGTCAGGTACTGTTTTCTCTCAGTTGGCAAGCTGCGCACACAATCGCAGTGTTGTACAGCTTGTTTCATCACCTTTGCGAAGTTGCCGCTCTCTCCGGCTCCCGGAGACGAAGAAGCTGCTTCTTCGCGCAAAGACGATTCTGCCTCTCACAGTGCTCTGCGGTGTGCGCCTTCTGCCGAAAGAGGTCCGGGAGCGGTGCTTAGCTCTGCAGAGCACCGTACCTTCGTCTTTAGCCTCTCTTCTCGTCTACATCTTAGCAAAATCTTTTCCACTCTGTCTGGAGAGGAGAAACTGTGCCAGCACAAAAAACATCTCCCATCGTGTTCTAGAGGCTGCACGCAGGTCTGCCGAGTGTTTTGCAAGAAGAGAAAGAAAGTTGTCCAAAACAGTTTGCAATCGAATGTTCATGTGAATAGAAAAGGCAGGAGAGTGGTCAGGTACTGTTTTCTCTCAGTTGGCAAGCTGCGCACACAATCGCAGTGTTGTACAGCTTGTTTCATCACCTTTGCGAAGCTGCCGCTCTCTCCGGCTCCCGGAGACGAAGAAGCTGCTTCTTCGCGCAAAGACGATTCTGCCGCTCACAGTGCTCTGCGGTGTGCGCCTTCTGCCGAAAGACGCCCGGGAGCGGTGCTTAGCTCTGCAGAGCACCGTACCTTCGTCTTTAGCCTCTCTTCTCGTCTACATCTTAGCAAAAAGCTTTTCCACTCTGTCTGGCAAGGAGAAACTGTGCCAGCACAAAAATCATCTCCCATCGTGTTCTAGAGGCTGCACGCAGGTCTGCCGAGTGTTTTGCAAGAAGAGAAAGAAAGTTGTCCAAAACAGCTTGCAATCGAATGTTCATGTGAATAGAAAAGGCAGGAGAGTGGTCAGGTACTGTTTTCTCTCAGTTGGCAAGCTGCGCACACAATCGCAGTGTTGTACAGCTTGTTTCATCACCTTTGCGAAGTTGCCGCTCTCTCCGGCTCCCGGAGACGAAAAAGCTGCTTCTTCGCGCAAAGACGATTCTGCCGCTCACAGTGCTCTGCGGTGTGCGCCTTCTGCCGAAAGACGCCCGGGAGCGGTGCTTAGCTCTGCAGAGCACCGTACCTTCGTCTTTAGCCTCTCTTCTCGTCTACATCTTAGCAAAAAAGCTTTTCCACTCTGTCTGGCAAGGAGAAACTGTGCCAGCACAGAAAACATCTCCCATCGTGTTCTAGAGGCTGCACGCAGGTCTGCCGAGTGTTTTGCAAGAAGAGAAAGAAAGTTGTCCAAAACAGCTTGCAATCGAATGTTCATGTGAATAGAAAAGGCAGGAGAGTGGTCAGGTACTGTTTTCTCTCAGTTGGCAAGCTGCGCACACAATCGCAGTGTTGTACAGCTTGTTTCATCACCTTTGCGAAGTTGCCGCTCTCTCCGGCTCCCGGAGACGAAGAAGCTGCTTCTTCGCGCAAAGACGATTCTGCCGCTCACAGTGCTCTGCGGTGTGCGCCTTCTGCCGAAAGAGGTCCGGGAGCGGTGCTTAGCTCTGCAGAGCACCGTACCTTCGTCTTTAGCCTCTCTTCTCGTCTACATCTTAGCAAAAAGCTTTTCCACTCTGTCTGGCAAGGAGAAACTGTGCCAGCACAGAAAACATCTCCCATCGTGTTCTAGAGGCTGCACGGAGGTCTGCCGAGTGTTTTGCAAGAAGAGAAAGAAAGTTGTCCAAAACAGCTTGCAATCGAATGTTCATCTGAATAGAAAAGGCAGGAGAGTGGTCAGGTACTGTTTTCTCTCACTTGGCAAGCTGCGCACACAATCGCAGTGTTGTACAGCTTGTTTCATCACCTTTGCGAAGTTGCCGCTCTCTCCGGCTCCCGGAGACGAAGAAGCTGCTTCTTCGCGCAAAGACGATTCTGCCGCTCACAGTGCTCTGCTGTGTGCGCCTTCTGCCGAAAGAGGCCCGGGAGCGGTGCTTAGCTCTGCAGAGCACCGTACATTCGTCTTTAGCCTCTATTCTCGTCTACATCTTAGCAAAAAGCTTTTCCACTCTGTCTGGCAAGGAGAAACTGTGCCAGCACAAAAAACATCTCCCATCGTGTTCTAGAGGCTGCACGGAGGTCTGCCGAGTGTTTTGCAAGAAGAGAAAGAAAGTTGTCCAAAACAGCTTGCAATCGAATGTTCATGTGAATAGAAAAGGCAGGAGAGTTGTCAGGTAATGTTTTCTCTCAGTTTGCAGGCTGCGCACACAATCGCAGTGTTGTACAGCTTGTTTCATCACCTTTGCGAAGTTGCCGCTCTCTCCGGCTCCCGGAGACGAAGAAGCTGTTTCTTCGCGCAAAGACGATTCTGCCGCTCACAGTGCTCTGCGGTGTGCGCCTTCTGCCGAAAGAGGTCCGGGAGCGGTGATTAGCTCTGAGAAGCACCATACGTGCTTCTTTAGCCTCTCTTCTCGTCTACATCTTAGCAAAAAGCTTTTCCACTCTGTCTGGCAAGGAGAAACTGTGCCAGCACAGAAAACATCTCCCATCGTGTTCTAGAGGCTGCACAGAGGTCTGCCGAGTGTTTTGCAAGAAGAGAAAGAAAGTTGTCCAAAACAGCTTGCAATCGAATGTTCACGTGAATAGAAAAGGCAGGAGAGTGGTCAGGTACTGTTTTCTCTCAGTTGGCAAGCTGCGCACACAATCGCAGTGTTGTACAGCTTGTTTCATCACCTTTGCGAAGTTGCCGCTCTCTCCGGCTCCCGGAGACGAAGAAGCTGCTTCTTCGCGCAAAGACGATTCTGCCGCTCACAGTGCTCTGCGGTGTGCGCCTTCTGCCGAAAGAGCCCCGGGAGCGGTGCTTTGCTCTGCAGAGCACCGTACCTTCGTCTTTAGCCTCTCTTCTCGTCTACATCTTAGCAAAAAGCTTTTCCACTCTGTCTGGAGAGGCGAAACTGTGCCAGCACAAAAAACATCTCCCATCGTGTTCTAGAGGCTGCACGCAGGTCTGCCGAGTGTTTTGCAAGAAGAGAAAGAAAGTTGTCCAAAACAGTTTGCAATCGAATGTTCATGTGAATAGAAAAGGCAGGAGAGTGGTCAGGTACTGTTTTCTCTCAGTTGGCAAGCTGCGCACACAATCGCAGTGTTGTACAGCTTGTTTCATCACCTTTGCGAAGCTGCCGCTCTCTCCGGCTCCCGGAGACGAAGAAGCTGCTTCTTCGCGCAAAGACGATTCTGCCGCTCACAGTGCTCTGCGGTGTGCGCCTTCTGCCGAAAGACGCCCGGGAGCGGTGCTTAGCTCTGCAGAGCACCGTACCTTCGTCTTTAGCCTCTCTTCTCGTCTACATCTTAGCAAAAAGCTTTTCCACTCTGTCTGGCAAGGAGAAACTGTGCCAGCACAGAAAACATCTCCCATCGTGTTCTAGAGGCTGCACGGAGGTCTGCCGAGTGTTTTGCAAGAAGAGAAAGAAAGTTGTCCAAAACAGCTTGCAATCGAATGTTCATCTGAATAGAAAAGGCAGGAGAGTGGTCAGGTACTGTTTTCTCTCAGTTGGCAAGCTGCGCACACAATCGCAGTGTTGTACAGCTTGTTTCATCACCTTTGCGAAGTTGCCGCTCTCTCCGGCTCCCGGAGACGAAGAAGCTGCTTCTTCGCGCAAAGACGATTCTGCCGCTCACAGTGCTCTGCGGTGTGCGCCTTCTGCCGAAAGACGCCCGGGAGCGGTGCTTAGCTCTGCAGAGCACCGTACCTTCGTCTTTAGCCTCTCTTCTCGTCTACATCTTAGCAAAAAGCTTTTCCACTCTGTCTGGCAAGGAGAAACTGTGCCAGCACAGAAAACATCTCCCATCGTGTTCTAGAGGCTGCACGCAGGTCTGCCGAGTGTTTTGCAAGAAGAGAAAGAAAGTTGTCCAAAACAGCTTGCAATCGAATGTTCATGTGAATAGAAAAGGCAGGAGAGTGGTCAGGTACTGTTTTCTCTCAGTTGGCAAGCTGCGCACACAATCGCAGTGTTGTACAGCTTGTTTCATCACCTTTGCGAAGTTGCCGCTCTCTCCGGCTCCCGGAGACGAAGAAGCTGCTTCTTCGCGCAAAGACGATTCTGCCGCTCACAGTGCTCTGCGGTGTGCGCCTTCTGCCGAAAGAGCCCCGGGAGCGGTGCTTAGGTCTGAGAGGCACAGTACATGCTTCTTTAGCCTCTCTTCTCGTCTACATCTTAGCAAAAAGCTTTTCCACTCTGTCTGGCAAGGAGAAACTGTGCCAGCACAGAAAACATCTCCCATCGTGTTCTAGAGGCTGCACGGAGGTCTGCCGAGTGTTTTGCAAGAAGAGAAAGAAAGTTGTCCAAAACAGCTTGCAATCGAATGTTCATGTGAATAGAAAAGGCAGGAGAGTGGTCAGGTACTGTTTTCTCTCAGTTGGCAAGCTGCGCACACAATCGCAGTGTTGTACAGCTTGTTTCATCACCTTTGCGAAGTTGCCGCTTTCTCCGGCTCCCGGAGACGAAGAAGCTGCTTCTTCGCGCAAAGACGATTCTGCCGCTCACAGTGCTCTGCGGTGTGCGCCTTCTGCCGAAAGAAGCCCGGGAGCGGTGCTTAGCTCTGCAGAGCACCGTACCTTCGTCTTTAGCCTCTCTTCTCGTCTACATCTTAGCAAAAAGCTTTTCCACTCTGTCTGGCAAGGAGAAACTGTGCCAGCACAGAAAACATCTCCCATCGTGTTCTAGAGGCTGCACGCAGGTCTGCCGAGTGTTTTGCAAGAAGAGAAAGAAAGTTGTCCAAAACAGCTTGCAATCGAATGTTCATCTGAATAGAAAAGGCAGGAGAGTGGTCAGGTACTGTTTTCTCTCAGTTGGCAAGCTGCGCACACAATCGCAGTGTTGTACAGCTTGTTTCACACCTTTGCGAAGCTGCCGCTCTCTCCGGCTCCCGGAGACGAAGAAGCTGCTTCTTCGCGCAAAGACGATTCTGCTGCTCCCAGTGCTCTGCGGTGTGCGCCTTCTGCCGAAAGAGGTCCGGGAGCGGTGCTTAGCTCTGCAGAGCACCGTACCTTCGTCTTTAGCCTCTCTTCTCGTCTACATCTTAGCAAAAAGCTTTTCCACTCTGTCTGGCAAGGAGAAACTGTGCCAGCACAGAAAACATCTCCCATCGTGTTCTAGAGGCTGCACGGAGGTCTGCCGAGTGTTTTGCAAGAAGAGAAAGAAAGTTGTCCAAAACAGCTTGCAATCGAATGTTCAAGTGAATAGAAAAGGCAGGAGAGTGGTCAGGTACTGTTTTCTCTCAGTTGGCAAGCTGCGCACACAATCGCAGTGTTGTACAGCTTGTTTCATCACCTTTGCGAAGTTGCCGCTCTCTCCGGCTCCCGGAGACGAAGAAGCTGCTTCTTCGCGCAAAGACGATTCTGCCGCTCACAGTGCTCTGCGGTGTGCGCCTTCTGCCGAAAGAGGTCCGGGAGCGGTGCTTAGCTCTGCAGAGCACCGTACCTTCGTCTTTAGCCTCTCTTCTCGTCTACATCTTAGCAAAAAGCTTTTCCACTCTGTCTGGCAAGGAGAAACTGTGCCAGCACAGAAAACATCTCCCATCGTGTTCTAGAGGCTGCACGCAGGTCTGCCGAGTGTTTTGCAAGAAGAGAAAGAAAGTTGTCCAAAACAGCTTGCAATCGAATGTTCATGTGATTACATAAGGCAGGAGAGTGGTCAGGTACTGTTTTCTCTCAGTTGGCAAGCTGCGCACACAATCGCAGTGTTGTACAGCTTGTTTCATCACCTTTGCGAAGTTGCCGCTCTCTCCGGCTCCCGGAGACGAAGAAGCTGCTTCTTCGCGCAAAGACGATTCTGCCGCTCACAGTGCTCTGCGGTGTGCGCCTTCTGCCGAAAGAGCCCCGGGAGCGGTGCTTAGCTCTGAGAAGTACCGTACCTGCTTCTTTAGCCTCTCTTCTCGTCTACATCTTAGCAAAAAGCTTTTCCACTCTGTCTGGCAAGGAGAAACTGTGCCAGCACAGAAAACATCTCCCATCGTGTTCTAGAGGCTGCACGGAGGTCTGCCGAGTGTTTTGCAAGAAGAGAAAGAAAGTTGTCCAAAACAGCTTGCAATCGAATGTTCATGTGAATAGAAAAGGCAGGAGAGTGGTCAGGTACTGTTTTCTCTCAGTTGGCAAGCTGCGCACACAATCGCAGTGTTGTACTGCTTGTTTCATCACCTTTGCGAAGTTGCCGCTCTCTCCGGCTCCCGGAGACGAAGAAGCTGCTTCTTCGCGCAAAGACGATTCTGCCGCTCACAGTGCTCTGCGGTGTGCGCCTTCTGCCGAAAGAGCCCCGGGAGCGGTGCTTAGCTCTGAGAGGCACAGTACATGCTTCTTTAGCCTCTCTTCTCGTCTACATCTTAGCAAAAAGCTTTTCCACTCTGTCTGGCAAGGAGAAACTGTGCCAGCACAGAAAACATCTCCCATCGTGTTCTAGAGGCTGCACGGAGGTCTGCCGAGTGTTTTGCAAGAAGAGAAAGAAAGTTGTCCAAAACAGCTTGCAATCGAATGTTCATGTGAATAGAAAAGGCAGGAGAGTGGTCAGGTACTGTTTTCTCTCAGTTGGCAAGCTGCGCACACAATCGCAGTGTTGTACAGCTTGTTTCATCACCTTTGCGAAGTTGCCGCTTTCTCCGGCTCCCGGAGACGAAGAAGCTGCTTCTTCGCGCAAAGACGATTCTGCCGCTCACAGTGCTCTGCGGTGTGCGCCTTCTGCCGAAAGAAGCCCGGGAGCGGTGCTTAGCTCTGCAGAGCACCGTACCTTCGTCTTTAGCCTCTCTTCTCGTCTACATCTTAGCAAAAAGCTTTTCCACTCTGTCTGGCAAGGAGAAACTGTGCCAGCACAGAAAACATCTCCCATCGTGTTCTAGAGGCTGCACGCAGGTCTGCCGAGTGTTTTGCAAGAAGAGAAAGAAAGTTGTCCAAAACAGCTTGCAATCGAATGTTCATCTGAATAGAAAAGGCAGGAGAGTGGTCAGGTACTGTTTTCTGTCAGTTGGCAAGCTGCGCACACAATCGCAGTGTTGTACAGCTTGTTTCACACCTTTGCGAAGCTGCCGCTCTCTCCGGCTCCCGGAGACGAAGAAGCTGCTTCTTCGCGCAAAGACGATTCTGCTGCTCCCAGTGCTCTGCGGTGTGCGCCTTCTGCCGTAAGAGGTCCGGGAGCGGTGCTTAGCTCTGCAGAGCACCGTACCTTCGTCTTTAGCCTCTCTTCTCGTCTACATCTTAGCAAAAAGCTTTTCCACTCTGTCTGGCAAGGAGAAACTGTGCCAGCACAGAAAACATCTCCCATCGTGTTCTAGAGGCTGCACGGAGGTCTGCCGAGTGTTTTGCAAGAAGAGAAAGAAAGTTGTCCAAAACAGCTTGCAATCGAATGTTCAAGTGAATAGAAAAGGCAGGAGAGTGGTCAGGTACTGTTTTCTCTCAGTTGGCAAGCTGCGCACACAATCGCAGTGTTGTACAGCTTGTTTCATCACCTTTGCGAAGTTGCCGCTCTCTCCGGCTCCCGGAGACGAAGAAGCTGCTTCTTCGCGCAAAGACGATTCTGCCGCTCACAGTGCTCTGCGGTGTGCGCCTTCTGCCGAAAGAGGTCCGGGAGCGGTGCTTAGCTCTGCAGAGCACCGTACCTTCGTCTTTAGCCTCTCTTCTCGTCTACATCTTAGCAAAAAGCTTTTCCACTCTGTCTGGCAAGGAGAAACTGTGCCAGCACAGAAAACATCTCCCATCGTGTTCTAGAGGCTGCACGCAGGTCTGCCGAGTGTTTTGCAAGAAGAGAAAGAAAGTTGTCCAAAACAGCTTGCAATCGAATGTTCATGTGAATAGAAAAGGCAGGAGAGTGGTCAGGTACTGTTTTCTCTCACTTGGCAAGCTGCGCACACAATCGCAGTGTTGTACAGCTTGTTTCATCACCTTTGCGAAGATGCCGCTCTCTCCGGCTCCCGGAGACGAAGAAGCTGCTTCTTCGCGCAAAGACGATTCTGCCGCTCACAGTGCTCTGCGGTGTGCGCCTTCTGCCGAAAGAGGCCCGGGAGCGGTGCTTAGCTCTGCAGAGCGCCGTACCTTCGTCTTTAGCCTCTCTTTTCGTCTACATCTTAGCAAAAAGCTTTTCCACTCTGTCTGGCAAGGAGAAACTGTGCCAGCACAGAAAACATCTCCCATCGTGTTCTAGAGGCTGCACGCAGGTCTGCCGAGTGTTTTGCAAGAAGAGAAAGAAAGTTGTCCAAAACAGCTTGCAATCGAATGTTCATGTGAATAGAAAAGGCAGGAGAGTGGTCAGGTACTGTTTTCTCTCAGTTGGCAAGCTGCGCACACAATAGCAGTGTTGTACAGCTTGTTTCATCACCTTTGCGAAGTTGCCGCTCTCTCCGGCTCCCGGAGAAGAAGAAGCTGCTTCTTCGCGCAAAGACGATTCTGCCGCTCACAGTGCTCTGCGGTGTGCGCCTTCTGCCGAAAGAAGCCCGGGAGCGGTGCTTAGCTCTGCAGAGCACCGTACCTTCGTCTTTAGCCTCTCTTCTCGTCTACATCTTAGCAAAAAGCTTTTCCACTCTGTCTGGCAAGGAGAAACTGTGCCAGCACAAAAAACATCTCCCATCGTGTTCTAGAGGGTGCACGGAGGTCTGCCGAGTGTTTTGCAAGAAGAGAAAGAAAGTTGTCCAAAACAGCTTGCAATCGAATGTTCATGTGAATAGAAAAGGCAGGAGAGTGGTCAGGTACTGTTTTCTCTCAGTTGGCAAGCTGCGCACACAATCGCAGTGTTGTACAGCTGTGGGATCTCAGTCTCTCAGAACTGGGGTGCAGGGTGAACAAGACCCCCCCCCTGGGGGGCTCGGGAGTCCTGGAATGCTGCCAGAGATGTCTGGTGGCTGGACTTTGATCCCACATGGGAGATGACATCAGTATGAGGACGGGAGGATTTCACTGGGGTGAATGGTGAAGGGACAAGTTAATTGGAGTGTGAGATACAGGGCTTAAGATTTCTGTACAGGGGGGTCTAGAGAAGTAAGATGGAGGAATTGGGGCGTGCCCTTCTCCTTCTTCTTCTTCCTCTAGACCTCCATCTTCTGTGGTGATGTTGGCACTCCGGGATTGGACCTTACTAGGGGAACACTGGTTAATAAGGGTAGAGGGTATTGGAGAAAAATGATAAATATTGTATACGTAACTCCGGGTATAAAGATAGGTGACCGCCCCAGGGGCTTTCAGTGTGTGCCCATGGCTGACTGCTGAGCAGAACTCTGTCAGGCCAAGAGAAAATCTTTTAGATAAGCAATTAATAAACACCAAGACCAAGAACAAATCTGAAGCTTCCTCTCGTCCTTTCGAACCCGGGGGCCCAAGGCCATCTTTGGGCTTTTCCCCAGACCATCTGAACAGCCCAGAAATCCCACAACTGGCGTCCCTGGGTGGGCAATCTCCCACCAAACCTTTCGGGGGGGGGAAAGCCCTGAAGAGCTGAAGAGCCAAAAGAACAGCACTGATAACTCCAGAGGAGGGAAGCCTGAAGAAAGAAAGAAGAAAAAGAAAAAACCGGCCGGGAGAAGCTGCAAAAATCAGCAGTCACTGAGAAATCCCATCTCTCAGCTTCTGCTGAAGACAGCTCGTAGCAGAGCGGCCTGGACTGGGACCAGAAAGGCGCCTCTGATCCATCCCTCGTAATCTGCTGGACGGAGAACAAGGGCCTCCAGACCACGCTGGCGACAGATTCGGTAAGAAGGCCAAAATAAAAATAATGGGGGCAACACTCTCCCAAGAACAACGGGAAATCTTATCCACCTTACAAAGTGTAGCAGAATTATATACAGAAGGGATCCCAAAGAAAGAATTAAAACAGCTGTTATTATGGGCAAGGCTCAATTACCCACTTGCAGAGACTTGTCTGTTGTTCGAAGTCGGGTTTTGGCAAGAGATTAATAGGCATTTATATATTTTAGCAACAAAAAAAAGATGAGACAGCGTTAAAGCTACTTTCGCCGGCAAGAATCATGTTACAAGGTATTTTAGTGCAGTCTAAAAGGCTGGAAAAGCAGCGAGAAGCTGCGGTACCCTCAGAGAAAGGGGCGGAGCGGCAGAGCTCCGGGAAAAAATTAGCTCTGGCTTTAAAAGGCCAGGGGGAAAGGGCTCTCGAAAAAAGAGAGCAGGAAAAAATATTAAAACCCCCGATCAAAAAATGCAACAAACCCCAAGGGCGTCCTGAAACTCCAGAGAGTGTGGAGGAGTCAGGAGCAGAAGGGGGGGAGCAGGAAGATAAGGGATCGGGGGGGGGGCCTGCTCGCGGCGAAAGCGGCGACGCGGCGGCGGCGGGCGCGAGCAGCGCCGGTGAGGATGAGGACACGCCCGCGGAGGGCGAAACTCGCAAAAACCGGGGGATAGACTCACATACCAGCGCGGGGGCGGCGAGCGCGCAAGGCGGGCTGAGGGAAAACGCGCAGCCCCGGAGGGCCGCCGCGGCGGGACGCGGGAGGCGCGCGGGTGTGACGTCACAGCCGGTGCGACGGTCAGCGCGAATCGCGGGTAGAGCCGGGGTGCCGGCGGGGGAGGCGAACACAACGTCAGAGGAGGAGGGGTCGGATTCTGGGACAGACCGAGGGGCGGGAACTTCGGAGGTGAAACAGGGGGGAGACGATGATGACGTCACCCTGGGGGACACCGGAAGTAGCTCAGAAAGCACGCACGCGCAGAGAGTAAGACGCGGGCGGGCCCGAGCCCGGTCCCCTGCGACGTCGCGGGTGAGGAGGGGCCGTGTTAGGGATTCTACGTCCCGCGGCTCCACACCGTCTCCAGATCTGGTGCCTTTAGTCTCGAGCCTCGGAGTTTCAGTTCCTTCCCCTCACGGGAGACGCCGAGCCGGAAGAGGAAGTAGGGTAGTCGAGCTTGCTTCGTCATCCGAGCCAGGGGGGCCGGTGACAGCGCCACCTAGTGGCAGGAGGGCAGAAGTGCACGACATGCCGGGTCGGCTCGGCGGAGCCACAGCGCCATCTCGTGGCGAGACTGCAACAATGCAGCAATTTTTTCCAACAATATATAAAAAGAAAAGCACCTCGAAGAAAACAATGTTAACACGACAAAGGGATTATCCATCCACTTCGGGATTTCATGAAGATGATGAAAGCTCAGATGAAGAACAGCTACAAGGGGAAGATGTCATAAGGATCACAGCATCGGAAGGTGTCCCAACATGGATGCTATCAGCAGCAGAAGCAGCAAAAAGCTTCTTGCATTCATTCGATGCAGTAAAGAAGAAATATCAACAGGATCCTCGAGTTTCCTTTTCGGATTTAGGAGCAAGGCCAAAAACCTCAAGGCAAAAAATGAGACACTATGAATCACCGATGACATCTACAACACCATTATTCATGCAAATCCCAATGGAATCTGATGAAGAGGGGTTTCAAGAGCCGGTGAAGACAATGGATTGGAGGCAAATCAGAAAAGCATTGGAAAAGGAAAAGCATTTATTCCCGGGATCAGGGGATTTGACAATGCCAGTGACATATGATGCCCAGGGACAGAATCCAAGGTGGGAAAGGATGGGTCATGAGACACTCAAAGACCTAGGGAAGGCAGCTCAGACTTTTGGGCTGAACTCACAATACTTCAAACAGCTATTAAGAGGGACATTCTCTATGTATGATCTCACACCATATGACATTCGAAGTATTGTGGCAATGATCCTCACTGACACACAGAGTCTTGTCTGGGAAAAAAGGTGGAGAAAATATCTTGCTGAGTTGCGGAACAGATACCAAGGTGGGCCGAATGCGAACCTCACAGAAGGGCAATTAGCAGGGGATCCTCCAGATGACAATCCAGGGGAACAAGCAGCGCGGCTTCCACGGAGAGTGTTAAGCGACATCAAAGAAGCAGCGCGATTGGCAATCATGCAAATTACGCCGACAGGAGCTCCGGATGTCCCGTTCTCTTGCATCAGGCAAGGTCCCACAGAGCCATTCATGTCATTCATCGACCGACTCACGCAAGCCGTGGATCGACAGGTGACAACAGAAGAAGTGAAGAGGCCTCTCTTGGAGAATTTAGCTTTCGGCAATGCCAACCCGGATTGTCAACGGGTGATTAGCACCATGCCAGGACGGCCATCCTTGGCAGAGATGGTGGAGGCATGCAGCAAGGTGGGGACGCCTCAGCACGTCGCAGCGATTGTAAAGGATGAACTAAAAGAGGAATGGGAGAAACAGCTAAAGGGACGCTCAGAAGGGCAATCAGAGGACAAGACATTGGAGAAGATGTTCGAAAAATTACTCCATCAACAGGACGAAAATATCAACAAAGTTCTTGCGGCAATGCAGAAAAGAAACAGACCCCAAGGAGGACAGTGTTACGGATGTGGGGAATCTGGGCACATGAAAAGGAATTGCCCACGGACACATATACCAACGCCAGTCCAGAGAGCGGAAAGACCAATTTGCGCACGGTGCGGAAGAGGAAGACACTCCGTGAAAGAATGTTATTCCCGGACAGATGTGGAAGGAAATCCGTTGCCGCATCCGGGAAACGGGAAATTGAGCGCGGGAAATCCCCGGCGCGCTCCGACACAAATACTGGCGGTGTCACAAGAACAGACAGGGCAGTCATCAGTGAGCGACAAGCAGATGCCCTCAGCAAAACCCTCAGTCGATTCCACAGTGACCCAGACCTCCTCCCACCAGGGGCACAGTGTGCATTGGCAGCTTCAAAACTAGTATGCTTTCTAGATGAAAGTCATGCGGAGATACCAACAGGTATCCGCGGGGACTCATACAAGAAACAAGATTTTTTGATAGTTGGGCAAGATAAGTGCAGTATTCTTGGGCTCATTGTCTATCCAACAGTTGTCTCAGCAGACAAAAATACAGAGTTAACAGTTTTGGCAAGAGCGCTTCGTCCACCATTGACTGTACCAGAAAATACTGTGGTTGCGAGAGCCTTTGCATTGCCGCCACATGCAGTTGGAGAGGTCATGTCAATCTTCGACGAAGAAGGTCTCCCTATGAAAGAGCATGTTGAAGTACATACAACATGGGTGAAGCACATAGGTCGAGACCGACCCACGCTCACGTGCCAATTGACATGTGGGGACAGGACAATATCGATCAGAGGTATGCTCGACACAGGGGCGGATGTAACAGTAATATCGTACATCTTTTGGCCACGCAATTGGAGCTTGGTCGCGCCATTGGGCTCTCTCTCTGGCATCGGGGGAGCATCTCTGTGTCTGCAAAGTGAGAATTCCGTCGTTGTCACGGGACCAGGAGATAAGACGGCGATCATTCGTCCTTTTGTCGTTCAAAAGCCGATCACAGTCTGGGGTCGGGACCTTTTGGCACAATGGGGCGCGAAGATCGAAATGGATTTTTAATAGGGGTCACTGCAGCACTCGCCACACTGAAGCTGACATGGAAAACAGATGATCCAGTTTGGGTGGATCAGTGGCCCCTTGAGCGGAAAAAATTGAGTGCCTTGAAAGACCTGGTCCAAGAACAATTGCAGAAGGGACACATCAAGCCAACAGACAGCCCTTGGAATTCTCCGGTGTTTGTCATCAAGAAAAAGCTGTCGGGCAAATGGAGGTTGTTACACGACCTCAGGAAGATCAACGAAGTCATAGAAGACATGGGGCCACTTCAGTTGGGACTTCCATCTGTCTCAATGATTCCCAGAGATTGGCAGCTTGTGGTCATTGACCTCAAGGATTGCTTTTTCAGTATCCCACTCCATCCAGATGATGCTCCGAGATTTGCCTTTTCAGTCCCGAGTATCAACAGGGAAACGCCTCTGCAGCGGTACCATTGGGTCTGCCTTCCACAAGGCCTGAAAAATTCTCCGACGATCTGTCAATGGTACGTGGCGCGAGCTTTGGCACCAGCACGAAAGAAATTTCCGAAGGCGAAGATCATTCATTACATGGATGATTTGCTCATCGCAGCATCAACACGACAGGAGCTGCAAGAAGCTCGTGACTGTGTGATCGCAGAGGTGCAAAAGGCAGGTCTGGAAATCAGCATTTCAAAGATTCAAGAGGTTGCACCTTGGAAATATCTAGGGTGGAAAATCTCAGAGAAAACAATAAAGCCTCAAAAGGTGGAGATCAGCACAAAGGTCAACAATTTGCATGATTTGCAACAGCTTTTGGGAGAAATCAACTGGATGAGACCAGTTTTGGGAATCACAAATAGTGACATTCCAGCACTGCTTGATCTCTTGAGAGGAGACACAGACATTCGTTCTCCCAGGACACTCACACCAGAAGCAAGAAAAGAGTTGGAGAAAATCTCGGATGCGATACAGAAAAGGCAGGCACATCGATTTGTTCCATCGTTGCCTTTTCAGTTGGCAGTGCTGGGGAAGAAAACGCAGTTCCATGGTTTGATCTTCCAATGGGATGAATCACAAAAGGACTCTTTGATAATCATAGAGTGGATTTTCCTACCGCACAGGCCCGCGAAAACGATTCTCACAGATCTGGAGATGGCAGCACAAATCATCATAAAGGCGAGAACAAGGCTGCTGACAATGGCAGGAAGAGAATTCTCAGTCATCAGGTTACCTCTGAAACGAGACTACTTCGATTGGGCAATGCAACAATCGAAAGACCTGTTAATCGCATTGTTAGCGTTCCCAGGAGCTTGCACAATCCACTTTCCCCAACACAGAATACTGCAATCGCAAATATGCTATAGAGCAAAACCACAGATAAGTGAAGAACCTTTGGACGGGATCACCGTGTTCACGGATGGCTCGGGGAAGACACACAAGTCAGTGATCACGTGGAGAGACTCAACGACAGGGGATTGGGAATCAGACGTGAGGATGGTTCAGGGCTCTCCACAAATTGTGGAGTTGGCAGCCGTTGTCCGAGCATTTCAGTTGTTCAAACAGCCTCTCAATCTGGTGACAGATTCCGCATATGTTGCGGGTGTGGTCAAGAGATTGGAGGGCTCGCTCTTGAAAGAAGTCAGTAATGAGGTTTTATACTCATACCTGACAAGCTTGAAAACACTGCTAGAGAGCAGGGAAAGGGAGTATTTTATCACACACATTAGAGCGCACACAACACTTCCAGGGTTTTTAGCGGAAGGGAATGCTCGGGCGGACAGGTTGACAATGCCCATTTTGCAAACGCTGCCGGACATTTTTGAGCAGGCAAGGTTAAGTCATGCGTTCTTTCATCAGAATGCGCAAGCACTGATGGAGTCCTTTCGTCTCACAAAGAGTCAGGCGAGGGAGATCATTAGTGCTTGTCCAGACTGTCAGCTTGTGCAGCCACCTTCTTCTACCGGGGCCATCAATCCGCGGGGGCTGCAAAGTCTTCAGTTGTGGCAAGCTGATGTCACAAAATACCCATCTTTTGGGAAGCTCAAAAATGTTCACGTTTCTGTAGATACATTCTCAGGTGCAGTCTTTGCTTCAGCACATGCTGGGGAAACAGCAGACCATGCTTGCCGACACTTTCTGCAGGCATTTGCAGCATTAGGTGTGCCTCAGGAGATAAAAACAGATAATGGTCCAACATACACAGGCAGGGTGCTTGACAGATTCCTAAAAAGATGGGGTGTCAGACACACGTTTGGTATTCCGCATTCACCCACAGGTCAGGCAATCATTGAGAGAACACATCACACCCTAAAATCCCTTCTGGACAGACAGAGAAGGGGTGAGCCAGAGGCAACACCTCACATGAAATTAAATAAGGCATTGTATGTGCTGAATTTCCTAAATAGCTCATCCTCGGAACCTGATCCACCGATCGTGAGACATTTTCTAAACAACACACAGGCAAAGCTAAGGGAAAATCCTTTAGTTTTGATCAGGAACCCAGAGACCGGACAAATAGAGGGTCCTTTCAGACTAATCACTTGGGGAAAGGGTTTTGCTTGTATCTCCACAGATCGAGGTCTGAAGTGGGTGTCAGCGCGGCACGTGAAACCATTCCGAACGCGAGAACACGAGAATGCTGATCCAAGAAGCAGAGAGACGAGTACTCAGACAGAAGTCGAGACTCGGGCTGCGAAAAACGACCCAGAAGAGAAATGAAAAGAAACTAAGGACTTTGGGGGGTTTTCACATAAAAGCAAAAAAAGTCTTTTGGTGCAAACAGAAGGGGGAGATGTGGGATCTCAGTCTCTCAGAACTGGGGTGCAGGGTGAACAAGACCCCCCCCCTGGGGGGCTCGGGAGTCCTGGAATGCTGCCAGAGATGTCTGGTGGCTGGACTTTGATCCCACATGGGAGATGACATCAGTATGAGGACGGGAGGATTTCACTGGGGTGAATGGTGAAGGGACAAGTTAATTGGAGTGTGAGATACAGGGCTTAAGATTTCTGTACAGGGGGGTCTAGAGAAGTAAGATGGAGGAATTGGGGCGTGCCCTTCTCCTTCTTCTTCTTCCTCTAGACCTCCATCTTCTGTGGTGATGTTGGCACTCCGGGATTGGACCTTACTAGGGGAACACTGGTTAATAAGGGTAGAGGGTATTGGAGAAAAATGATAAATATTGTATACGTAACTCCGGGTATAAAGATAGGTGACCGCCCCAGGGGCTTTCAGTGTGTGCCCATGGCTGACTGCTGAGCAGAACTCTGTCAGGCCAAGAGAAAATCTTTTAGATAAGCAATTAATAAACACCAAGACCAAGAACAAATCTGAAGCTTCCTCTCGTCCTTTCGAACCCGGGGGCCCAAGGCCATCTTTGGGCTTTTCCCCAGACCATCTGAACAGCCCAGAAATCCCACATACAGCTTGTTTCATCACCTTTGCCAAGTTGCCGCTCTCTCCGGCTCCCGGAGACGAAGAAGCTGCTTCTTCGCGCAAAGACGATTCTGCCGCTCACAGTGCTCTGCGGTGAGCGCCTTCTGCCGAAAGACGCCCGGGAGCGGTGCTTAGCTCTGCAGAGCACCGTACCTTCGTCTTTAGCCTCTCTTCTCGTCTACATCTTAGCAAAAAGCTTTTCCACTCTGTCTGGCAAGGAGAAACTGTGCCAGCACAAAAAACATCTACCATCGTGTTCTAGAGGCTGCACGCAAGTCTGCCGAGTGTTTTGCTGAAGAGAAAGAAAGTTGTCCAAAACAGCTTGCAATCGAATGTTCATGTGAATAGAAAAGGCAGGAGAGTGGTCATGTACTGTTTTCTCTCAGTTGGCAAGCTGCGCACACAATCGCAGTGTTGTACAGCTTGTTTCATCACCTTTGCCAAGCCGCCGCTCTCTCCGGCTCCCGGAGACGAAGAAGCTGCTTCTTCGCGCAAAGACGATTCTGCCGCTCACAGTGCTCTGCGGTGTGCGCCTTCTGCCGAAAGAGGTCCGGGAGCGGTGCTTAGCTCTGCAGAGCACAGTACCTTCGTCTTTAGCCTCTCTTCTCGTCTACATCTTAGCAAAAAGCTTTTCCACTCTGTCTGGCAAGGAGAAACTGTGCCAGCACAGAAAACATCTCCCTGCGTGTTCTAGAGGCTGCACGGAGGTCTGCCGAGTGTTTTGCAAGAAGAGAAAGAAAGTTGTCCAAAACAGCTTGCAATCGAATGTTCATGTGAATAGAAAAGGCAGGAGAGTGGTCAGGTACTGTTTTCTCTCAGTTGGCACGCTGCGCACACAATCGCAGTGTTGTACAGCTTGTTTCATCACCTTTGCGAAGTTGCCGCTCTCTGCGGCTCCCGGAGACGAAGAAGCTGCTTCTTCGCGCAAAGACGATTCTGCCGCTCACAGTGCTCTGCGGTGTGCGCCTTCTGCCGATAGAGGTCCGGGAGAGGTGCTTAGCTCTGCAGAGCACCATACCTGCTTCTTTAGCCTCTCTTCTCGTCTACATCTTAGCAAAAAGCTTTTCCACTCTGTCTGGCAAGGAGAAACTGTGCCAGCACAGAAAACATCTCCCATCGTGTTCTAGAGGCTGCACGGAGGTCTGCCGAGGGTTTTGCAAGAAGAGAGAGATAGTTGTCCAAAACAGCTTGCAATCGAATGTTCATGTGAATAGAAAAGGCAGGAGAGTGGTCAGGTACTGTTTTCTCTCAGTTGGCAAGCTGCGCACACAATCGCAGTGTTGTACAGCTTGTTTCATCACCTTTGCGAAGTTGCCGCTCTCTCCGGCTCCCGGAGACGAAGAAGCTGCTTCTTCGCGCAAAGACGATTCTGCCTCTCACAGTGCTCTGCGGTGTGCGCCTTCTGCCGAAAGAGGTCCGGGAGCGGTGCTTAGCTCTGCAGAGCACCGTACCTTCGTCTTTAGCCTCTCTTCTCGTCTACATCTTAGCAAAAAGCTTTTCCACTCTGTCTGGCAAGGAGAAACTGTGCCAGCCCAGAAAACATCTCCCATCGTGTTCTAGAGGCTGCACGGAGGTCTGCCGAGTGTTTTGCAAGAAGAGAAAGAAAGTTGTCCAAAACAGCTTGCAATCGAATGTTCATGTGAATAGAAAAGGCAGGAGAGTGGTCAGGTACTGTTTTCTCTCAGTTGGCAAGCTGCGCACACAATCGCAGTGTTGTACAGCTTGTTTCATCACCTTTGCGAAGTTGCCGCTCTCTCCGGCTCCCGGAGACGAAGAAGCTGCTTCTTCGCGCAAAGACGATTCTGCCGCTCACAGTGCTCTGCGGTGTGCGCCTTCTGCCGAAAGAGGTCCGGGAGCGGTGCTTAGCTCTGCAGAGCACCGTACCTTCGTCTTTAGCCTCTCTTCTCGTCTACATCTTAGCAAAAAGCTTTTCCACTCTGTCTGGCAAGGAGAAACTGTGCCAGCACAGAAAACATCTCCCATCGTGTTCTAGAGGCTGCACGGAGGTCTGCCGAGTGTTTTGCAAGAAGAGAAAGAAAGTTGTCCAAAACAGCTTGCAATCGAATGTTCATGTGATTACATAAGGCAGGAGAGTTGTCAGGTACTGTTTTCTATCAGTTGGCAAGCTGCGCACACAATCGCAGTGTTGTACAGCTTGTTTCATCACCTTTGCGAAGTTGCCGCTCTCTCCGGCTCCCGGAGACGAAGAAGCTGCTTCTTCGCGCAAAGACGATTCTGCCGCTCACAGTGCTCTGCGGTGTGCGCCTTCTGCCGAAAGAGCCCCGGGAGCTGTGCTTAGCTCTGAGAAGCACCATACGTGCTTCTTTAGCCTCTCTTCTCGTCTACATCTTAGCAAAAAAGCTTTTCCACTCTGTCTGGCAAGGAGAAACTGTGCCAGCACAGAAAACATCTCCCATCGTGTTCTAGAGGCTGCACGCAGGTCTGCCGAGTGTTTTGCAAGAAGAGAAAGAAAGTTGTCCAAAACAGCTTGCAATCGAATGTTCATGTAAATAGAAAAGGCAGGAGAGTGGTCAGGTACTGTTTTCTCTCTGTTGGCAAGCTGCGCACACAATCGCAGTGTTGTACAGCTTGTTTCATCACCTTTGCCAAGTTGCCGCTCTCTCCGGCTCCCGGAGACGAAGAAGCTGCTTCTTCGCGCAAAGACGATTCTGCCGCTCACAGTGCTCTGCGGTGTGCGCCTTCTGCCGAAAGACGCCCGGGAGCGGTGCTTAGCTCTGCAGAGCACCGTACCTTCGTCTTTAGCCTCTCTTCTCGTCTAAATCTTAGCAAAAAGCTTTTCCACTCTGTCTGGCAAGGAGAAACTGTGCCAGCACAAAAAACATCTCCCATCGTGTTCTAGAGGCTGCACGGAGGTCTGCCGAGTGTTTTGCAAGAAGAGAAAGAAAGTTGTCCAAAACAGCTTGCAATCGAATGTTCATGTGAATAGAAAAGGCAGGAGAGTGGTCAGGTACTGTTTTCTCTCAGTTGGCAAGCTGCGCACACAATCGCAGGGTTGTACAGCTTGTTTCATCACCTTTGCGAAGTTGCCGCTCTCTCCGGCTCCCGGAGACGAAGAAGCTGCTTCTTCGCGCAAAGACGATTCTGCCGCTCACAGTGCTCTGCGGTGTGCGCCTTCTGCCGAAAGACGCCCGGGAGCGGTGCTTAGCTCTGCAGAGCACCGTACCTTCGTCTTTAGCCTCTCTTCTCGTCTACATCTTAGCAAAAAGCTTTTCCACTCTGTCTGGCAAGGAGAAACTGTGCCAGCACAGAAAACATCTCCCATCGTGTTCTAGAGGCTGCACGGAGGTCTGCCGAGTGTTTTGCAAGAAGAGAAAGAAAGTTGTCCAAAACAGCTTGCAATCGAATGTTCATGTGAATAGAAAAGGCAGGAGAGTGGTCAGGTACTGTTTTCTCTGTTGGCAGGCTGCGCACACAATCGCTGTGTTGTACAGCTTGTTTCATCACCTTTGCGAAGTTGCCGCTCTCTCCGGCTCCCGGAGACGAAGAAGCTGCTTCTTCGCGCAAAGACGATTCTGCCGCTCACAGTGCTCTGCGGTGTGCGCCTTCTGCCGAAAGAGCCCCGGGAGCTGTGCTTAGCTCTGCAGAGCACCGTACCTTCATCTTTAGCCTCTCTTCTCGTCTACATCTTAGCAAAAAGCTTTTCCACTCTGTCTGGCAAGGAGAAACTGTGCCAGCACAGAAAACATCTCCCATCGTGTTCTAGAGGCTGCACAGAGGTCTGCCGAGTGTTTTGCAAGAAGAGAAAGAAAGTTGTCCAAAACAGCTTGCAATCGAATGTTCATGTGAATAGAAAAGGCAGGAGAGTGGTCAGGTACTGTTTTCTCTCAGTTGGCAAGCTGCGCACACAATCGCAGTGTTGTACAGCTTGTTTCATCACCTTTGCGAAGTTGCCGCTCTCTCCGGCTCCCGGAGACGAAGAAGCTGCTTCTTCGCGCAAAGACGATTCTGCCGCTCACAGTGCTCTGCGGTGTGCGCCTTCTGCCGAAAGAGCCCCGGGAGCGGTGCTTAGCTCTGAGAAGCACCATACGTGCTTCTTTAGCCTCTCTTCTCGTCTACATCTTAGCAAAAAGCTTTTCCACTCTGTCTGGCAAGGAGAAATTGTGCCAGCACAGAAAACATCTCCCATCGTGTTCTAGAGGCTGCACGGAGGTCTGCCGAGTGTTTTGCAAGAAGAGAAAGAAAGTTGTCTAAAACAGCTTGCAATCGAATGTTCATGTGATTACATAAGGCAGGAGAGTGGTCAGGTACTGTTTTCTCTCATTTGGCATGCTGCGCACACAATCGCAGTGTTGTACAGCTTGTTTCATCACCTTTGCGAAGTTGCCGCTCTCTCCGGCTCCCGGAGACGAAGAAGCTGCTTCTTCGCGCAAAGACGATTCTGCCGCTCACAGTGCTCTGCGGTGTGCGCCTTCTGCCGAAAGACGCCCGGGAGCGGTGCTTAGCTCTGCAGAGCACCGTACCTTCGTCTTTAGCCTCTCTTCTCGTCTACATCTTAGCAAAAAGCTTTTCCACTCTGTCTGGCAAGGAGAAACTGTGCCAGCACAAAAAACATCTCCCATCGTGTTCTAGAGGCTGCACGGAGGTCTGCCGAGTGTTTTGCAAGAAGAGAAAGAAAGTTGTCCAAAACAGCTTGCAATCGAATGTTCATGTGAATAGAAAAGGCAGGAGAGTGGTCAGGTACTGTTTGCTCTCAGTTGGCAAGCTGCGCACACAATCGCAGTGTTGTACAGCTTGTTTCATCACCTTTGCGAAGTTGCCGCTCTCTCCGGCTCCCGGAGACGAAGAAGCTGCTTCTTCGCGCAAAGACGATTCTGCCGCTCACAGTGCTCTGCGGTGTGCGCCTTCTGCCGAAAGAGCCCCGGGAGCTGTGCTTAGCTCTGAGAGGCACCGTACATGCTTCTTTAGCCTCTCTTCTCGTCTACATCTTAGCAAAAAGCTTTTCCACTCTGTCTGGCAAGGAGAAACTGTGCCAGCACAGAAAACATCTCCCATCGTGTTCTAGAGGCTGCACGGAGGTCTGCCGAGTGTTTTGCAAGAAGAGAAAGAAAGTTGTCCAAAACAGCTTGCAATCGAATGTTCATGTCAATAGAAAAGGCAGGAGAGTGGTCAGGTACTGTTTTCTCTCAGTTGGCAAGCTGCGCACACAATCGCAGTGTTGTACAGCTTGTTTCATCACCTTTGCGAAGTTGCCGCTCTCTCCGGCTCCCGGAGACGAAGAAGCTGCTTCTTCGCGCAAAGACGATTCTGCCGCTCACAGTGCTCTGCGGTGTGCGCCTTCTGCCGAAAGAGGTCCGGGAGCGGTGCTTAGCTCTGCAGAGCACCGTACCTTCGTCTTTAGCCTCTCTTCTCGTCTACATCTTAGCAAAAAGCTTTTCCACTCTGTCTGGCAAGGAGAAACTGTGCCAGCACAGAAAACATCTCCCATCGTGTTCTAGAGGCTGCACGGAGGTCTGCCGAGTGTTTTGCAAGAAGAGAAAGAAAGTTGTCCAAAACAGCTTGCAATCGAATGTTCATGTGAATAGAAAAGGCAGGAGAGTGGTCAGGTACTGTTTTCTCTCAGTTGGCAAGCTGCGCACACAATCGCAGTGTTGTACAGCTTGTTTCATCACCTTTGCGAAGTTGCCGCTCTCTCCGGCTCCCGGAGACGAAGAAGCTGCTTCTTCGCGCAAAGACGATTCTGCCGCTCACAGTGCTCTGCGGTGTGCGCCTTCTGCCGAAAGACGCCCGGGAGCGGTGCTTAGCTCTGCAGAGCACCGTACCTTCGTCTTTAGCCTCTCTTCTCGTCTACATCTTAGCAAAAAGCTTTTCCACTCTGTCTGGCAAGGAGAAACTGTGCCAGCACAGAAAACATCTCCCATCGTGTTCTAGAGGCTGCACGGAGGTCTGCCGAGTGTTTTGCAAGAAGAGAAAGAAAGTTGTCCAAAACAGCTTGCAATCGAATGTTCATGTGAATAGAAAAGGCAGGAGAGTGGTCAGGTACTGTTTGCTCTCAGTTGGCAAGCTGCGCACACAATCGCAGTGTTGTACAGCTTGTTTCATCACCTTTGCGAAGTTGCCGCTCTCTCCGGCTCCCGGAGACGAAGAAGCTGCTTCTTCGCGCAAAGACGATTCTGCCGCTCACAGTGCTCTGCGGTGTGCGCCTTCTGCCGAAAGAGGCCCGGGAGCGGTGCTTAGCTCTGCAGAGCACCGTACCTTCGTCTTTAGCCTCTCTTCTCGTCTACATCTTAGCAAAAAGCTTTTCCACTCTGTCTGGCAAGGAGAAACTGTGCCAGCACAGAAAACATCTCCCATCGTGTTCTAGAGGCTGCACGGAGGTCTGCCGAGTGTTTTGCAAGAAGAGAAAGAAAGTTGTCCAAAACAGCTTGCAATCGAATGTTCATCTGAATAGAAAAGGCAGGAGAGTGGTCAGGTACTGTTTTCTCTCAGTTGGCAAGCTGCGCACACAATCGCAGTGTTGTACAGCTTGTTTCATCACCTTTGCGAAGTTGCCGCTCTCTCCGGCTCCCGGAGACGAAGAAGCTGCTTCTTGGCGCAAAGACGATTCTGCCGCTCACAGTGCTCTGCGGTGTGCGCCTTCTGCCGAAAGAGGCCCGGGAGCGGTGCTTAGCTCTGCAGAGCACCGTACCTTCGTCTTTAGCCTCTCTTCTCGTCTACATCTTAGCAAAAAGCTTTTCCACTCTGTCTGGCAAGGAGAAACTGTGCCAGCACAAAAAACATCTCCCATCGTGTTCTAGAGGCTGCACGGAGGTCTGCCGAGTGTTTTGCAAGAAGAGAAAGAAAGTTGTCCAAAACAGCTTGCAATCGAATGTTCATGTGAATAGAAAAGGCAGGAGAGTTGTCAGGTACTGTTTTCTCTCAGTTTGCAGGCTGCGCACACAATCGCAGTGTTGTACAGCTTGTTTCATCACCTTTGCGAAGTTGCCGCTCTCTCCGGCTCCCGGAGACGAAGAAGCTGCTTCTTCGCGCAAAGACGATTCTGCCGCTCACAGTGCTCTGCGGTGTGCGCCTTCTGGCGAAAGATGTCCGGGAGCGGTGCTTAGCTCTGAGAAGCACCATACGTGCTTCTTTAGCCTCTCTTCTCGTCTACATCTTAGCAAAAAGCTTTTCCACTCTGTCTGGCAAGGAGAAACTGTGCCAGCACAAAAAACATCTCCCATCGTGTTCTAGAGGCTGCACGGAGGTCTGCCGAGTGTTTTGCAAGAAGAGAAAGAAAGTTGTCCAAAACAGCTTGCAATCGAATGTTCACGTGAATAGAAAAGGCAGGAGAGTGGTCAGGTACTGTTTTCTCTCAGTTGGCAAGCTGCGCACACAATCGCAGTGTTGTACAGCTTGTTTCATCACCTTTGCGAAGTTGCCGCTGTCTCCGGCTCCCGGAGACGAAGAAGCTGCTTCTTCGCGCAAAGACGATTCTGCCGCTCACAGTGCTCTGCGGTGTGCGCCTTCTGCCGAAAGAGGTCCGGGAGCGGTGCTTAGCTCTGCAGAGCACCGTACCTTCGTCTTTAGCCTCTCTTCTCGTCTACATCTTAGCAAAAAGCTTTTCCACTCTGTCTGGCAAGGAGAAACTGTGCCAGCACAAAAAACATCTCCCATCGTGTTCTAGAGGCTGCACGGAGGTCTGCCGAGTGTTTTGCAAGAAGAGAAAGAAAGTTGTCCAAAACAGTTTGCAATCGAATGTTCATGTGAATAGAAAAGGCAGGAGTGTGGTCAGGTACTGTTTTCTCTCAGTTGGCAAGCTGCGCACACAATCGCAGTGTTGTACAGCTTGTTTCATCACCTTTGCGAAGTTGCAGCTCTCTCCGGCTCCCGGAGACGAAGAAGCTGCTTCTTCGCGCAAAGACGATTCTGCCGCTCACAGTGGTCTGCGGTGTGCGCCTTCTGCCGAAAGACGCCCGGGAGCGGTGCTTAGCTCTGCAGAGCACCGTACCTTCGTCTTTAGCCTCTCTTCTCGTCTACATCTTAGCAAAAAGCTTTTCCACTCTGTCTGGCAAGGAGAAACTGTGCCAGCACAAAAAACATCTCCCATCGTGTTCTAGAGGCTGCACGCAGGTCTGCCGAGTGTTTTGCAAGAAGAGAAAGAAAGTTGTCCAAAACAGCTTGCAATCGAATGTTCATGTGAATAGAAAAGGCAGGAGAGTGGTCAGGTACTGTTTTCTCTCAGTTGGCAAGCTGCGCACACAATCGCAGTGTTGTACAGCTTGTTTCAGCACCTTTGCGAAGTTGCCGCTCTCTCCGGCTCCCGGAGACGAAGAAGCTGCTTCTTCGCGCAAAGACGATTCTGCCGCTCACAGTGCTCTGCGGTGTGCGCCTTCTGCCGAAAGACGCCCGGGAGCGGTGCTTAGCTCTGCAGAGCACCGTACCTTCGTCTTTAGCCTCTCTTCTCGTCTACATCTTAGCAAAAAGCTTTTCCACTCTGTCTGGCAAGGAGAAACTGTGCCAGCACAGAAAACATCTCCCATCGTGTTCTAGAGGCTGCACGGAGGTCTGCCGAGTGTTTTGCAAGAAGAGAAAGAAAGTTGTCCAAAACAGCTTGCAATCGAATGTTCATGTGATTACATAAGGCAGGAGAGTGGTCAGGTACTGTTTTCTCTCAGTTGGCAAGCTGCGCACACAATCACAGTGTTGTACAGCTTGTTTCATCACCTTTGCGAAGTTGCCGCTCTCTCCGGCTCCCTGAGACGAAGAAGCTGCTTCTTCGCGCAAAGACGATTCTGCCGCTCACAGTGCTCTGCGGTGTGCGCCTTCTGCCGAAAGAGCCCCGGGAGCGGTGCTTAGCTCTGAGAAGCACCGTACCTGCTTCTTTAGCCTCTCTTCTCGTCTACATCTTAGCAAAAAGCTTTTCCACTCTGTCTGGCAAGGAGAAACTGTGCCAGCACAGAAAACATCTCCCATCGTGTTCTAGAGGCTGCACGCAGGTCTGCCGAGTGTTTTGCAAGAAGAGAAAGAAAGTTGTCCAAAACAGCTTGCAATCGAATGTTCATGTGAATAGAAAAGGCAGGAGAGTGGTCAGGTACTGTTTTCTCTCAGTTGGCAAGCTGCGCACACAATCGCAGTGTTGTACAGCTTGTTTCATCACCTTTGCGAAGTTGCCGCTCTCTCCGGCTCCCGGAGACGAAGAAGCTGCTTCTTCGCGCAAAGACGATTCTGCCGCTCACAGTGCTCTGCGGTGTGCGCCTTCTGCCGAAAGAGCCCCGGGAGCGGTGCTTAGCTCTGAGAGGCACAGTACATGCTTCTTTAGCCTCTCTTCTCGTCTACATCTTAGCAAAAAGCTTTTCCACTCTGTCTGGCAAGGAGAAACTGTGCCAGCACAGAAAACATCTCCCATCGTGTTCTAGAGGCTGCACGGAGGTCTGCCGAGTGTTTTGCAAGAAGAGAAAGAAAGTTGTCCAAAACAGCTTGCAATCGAATGTTCATGTCAATAGAAAAGGCAGGAGAGTGGTCAGGTACTGTTTTCTCTCAGTTGGCAAGCTGCGCACACAATCGCAGTGTTGTACAGCTTGTTTCATCACCTTTGCGAAGTTGCCGCTCTCTCCGGCTCCCGGAGACGAAGAAGCTGCTTCTTCGCGCAAAGACGATTCTGCCGCTCACAGTGCTCTGCTGTGTGCGCCTTCTGCCGAAAGAGGCCCGGGAGCGGTGCTTAGCTCTGCAGAGCACCGTACCTTCGTCTTTAGCCTCTCTTCTCGTCTACATCTTAGCAAAAAGCTTTTCCACTCTGTCTGGCAAGGAGAAACTGTGCCAGCACAGAAAACATCTCCCATCGTGTTCTAGAGGCTGCACGGAGGTCTGCCGAGTGTTTTGCAAGAAGAGAAAGAAAGTTGTCTAAAACAGCTTGCAATCGAATGTTCATGTGATTACATAAGGCAGGAGAGTGGTCAGGTACTGTTTTCTCTCATTTGGCATGCTGCGCACACAATCGCAGTGTTGTACAGCTTGTTTCATCACCTTTGCGAAGTTGCCGCTCTCTCCGGCTCCCGGAGACGAAGAAGCTGCTTCTTCGCGCAAAGACGATTCTGCCGCTCACAGTGCTCTGCGGTGTGCGCCTTCTGCCGAAAGAGGCCCGGGAGCGGTGCTTAGCTCTGCAGAGCACCGTACCTTCGTCTTTAGCCTCTCTTCTCGTCTACATCTTAGCAAAAAGCTTTTCCACTCTGTCTGGCAAGGAGAAACTGTGCCAGCACAAAAAACATCTCCCATCGTGTTCTAGAGGCTGCACAGAGGTCTGCCGAGTGTTTTGCAAGAAGAGAAAGAAAGTTGTCCAAAACAGCTTGCAATCGAATGTTCATGTGAATAGAAAAGGCAGGAGAGTGGTCAGGTACTGTTTGCTCTCAGTTGGCAAGCTGCGCACACAATCGCAGTGTTGTACAGCTTGTTTCATCACCTTTGCGAAGTTGCCGCTCTCTCCGGCTCCCGGAGACGAAGAAGCTGCTTCTTCGCGCAAAGACGATTCTGCCGCTCACAGTGCTCTGCGGTGTGCGCCTTCTGCCGAAAGAGCCCCGGGAGCTGTGCTTAGCTCTGAGAGGCACCGTACATGCTTCTTTAGCCTCTCTTCTCGTCTACATCTTAGCAAAAAGCTTTTCCACTCTGTCTGGCAAGGAGAAAGTGTGCCAGCACAGAAAACATCTCCCATCGTGTTCTAGAGGCTGCACGGAGGTCTGCCGAGTGTTTTGAAAGAAGAGAAAGAAAGTTGTCCAAAACAGCTTGCAATCGAATGTTCATGTCAATAGAAAAGGCAGGAGAGTGGTCAGGTACTGTTTTCTCTCAGTTGGCAAGCTGCGCACACAATCGCAGTGTTGTACAGCTTGTTTCATCACCTTTGCGAAGTTGCCGCTCTCTCCGGCTCCCGGAGACGAAGAAGCTGCTTCTTCGCGCAAAGACGATTCTGCCGCTCACAGTGCTCTGCGGTGTGTGCCTTCTGCCGAAAGAGGCCCGGGAGCTGTGCTTAGCTCTGCAGAGCACCGTACCTTCGTCTTTAGCCTCTCTTCTCGTCTACATCTTAGCAAAAAGCTTTTCCACTCTGTCTGGCAAGGAGAAACTGTGCCAGCACAGAAAACATCTCCCATCGTGTTCTAGAGGCTGCACGGAGGTCTGCCGAGTGTTTTGCAAGAAGAGAAAGAAAGTTGTCCAAAACAGCTTGCAATCGAATGTTCATGTGAATAGAAAAGGCAGGAGAGTGGTCAGGTACTGTTTTCTCTCAGTTGGCAAGCTGCGCACACAATCGCAGTGTTGTACAGCTTGTTTCATCACCTTTGCGAAGTTGCCGCTCTCTCCGGCTCCCGGAGACGAAGAAGCTGCTTCTTCGCGCAAAGACGATTCTGCCGCTCACAGTGCTCTGCGGTGTGCGCCTTCTGCCGAAAGACGCCCGGGAGCGGTGCTTAGCTCTGCAGAGCACCGTACCTTCGTCTTTAGCCTCTCTTCTCGTCTACATCTTAGCAAAAAGCTTTTCCACTCTGTCTGGCAAGGAGAAACTGTGCCAGCACAGAAAACATCTCCCATCGTGTTCTAGAGGCTGCACGGAGGTCTGCCGAGTGTTTTGCAAGAAGAGAAAGAAAGTTGTCCAAAACAGCTTGCAATCGAATGTTCATGTGAATAGAAAAGGCAGGAGAGTGGTCAGGTACTGTTTTCTCTCAGTTGGCAAGCTGCGCACACAATCGCAGTGTTGTACAGCTTGTTTCATCACCTTTGCGAAGTTGCCGCTCTCTCCGGCTCCCGGAGACGAAGAAGCTGCTTCTTCGCGCAAAGACGATTCTGCCGCTCACAGTGCTCTGCGGTGTGCGCCTTCTGCCGAAAGACGCCCGGGAGCGGTGCTTAGCTCTGCAGAGCACCGTACCTTCGTCTTTAGCCTCTCTTCTCGTCTACATCTTAGCAAAAAGCTTTTCCACTCTGTCTGGCAAGGAGAAACTGTGCCAGCACAGAAAACATCTCCCATCGTGTTCTAGAGGCTGCACGGAGGTCTGCCGAGTGTTTTGAAAGAAGAGAAAGAAAGTTGTCCAAAACAGCTTGCAATCGAATGCTCATGTCAATAGAAAAGGCAGGAGAGTGGTCAGGTACTGTTTGCTCTCAGTTGGCAAGCTGCGCACACAATCGCAGTGTTGTACAGCTTGTTTCATCACCTTTGCGAAGTTGCCGCTCTCTCCGGCTCCCGGAGACGAAGAAGCTGCTTCTTCGCGCAAAGACGATTCTGCCGCTCTCAGTGCTCTGCGGTGTGTGCCTTCTGCCGAAAGAGGCCCGGGAGCTGTGCTTAGCTCTGCAGAGCACCGTACCTTCGTCTTTAGCCTCTCTTCTCGTCTACATCTTAGCAAAAACCTTTTCAACTCTGTCTGGCAAGGAGAAACTGTGCCAGCACAGAAAACATCTCCCATCGTCTTCTAGAGGCTGCACGGAGGTCTGCCGAGTGTTTTGCAAGAAGAGAAAGAAAGTTGTCCAAAACAGCTTGCAATCGAATGTTCATGTGAATAGAAAAGGCAGGAGAGTGGTCAGGTACTGTTTTCTCTCAGTTGGCACGCTGCGCACACAATCGCAGTGTTGTACAGCTCGTTTCATCACCTTTGCGAAGTTGCCGCTCTCTCCGGCTCCCGGAGACGAAGAAGCTGCTTCTTCGCTCAAAGACGATTCTGCCGCTCACAGTGCTCTGCGGTGTGCGCCTTCTGCCGAAAGACGCCCGGGAGCGGTGCTTAGCTCTGCAGAGCACCGTACCTTCGTCTTTAGCCTCTCTTCTCGTCTACATCTTAGCAAAAAGCTTTTCCACTCTGTCTGGCAAGGAGAAACTGTGCCAGCACAGAAAACATCTCCCATCGTCTTCTAGAGGCTGCACGGAGGTCTGCCGAGTGTTTTGCAAGAAGAGAAAGAAAGTTGTCCAAAACAGCTTGCAATCGAATGTTCATGTGAATAGAAAAGGCAGGAGAGTGGTCAGGTACTGTTTTCTCTCACTTGGCAAGCTGCGCACACAATCGCAGTGTTGTACAGCTTGTTTCATCACCTTTGCGAAGTTGCCGCTCTCTCCGGCTCCCGGAGACGAAGAAGCTGCTTCTTCGCGCAAAGACGATTCTGCCGCTCACAGTGCTCTGCGGTGTGCGCCTTCTGCCGAAAGACGCCCGGGAGCGGTGCTTAGCTCTGCAGAGCACCGTACCTTCGTCTTTAGCCTCTCTTCTCGTCTACATCTTAGCAAAAAGCTTTTCCACTCTGTCTGGCAAGGAGAAACTGTGCCAGCACAGAAAACATCTCCCATCGTGTTCTAGAGGCTGCACGGAGGTCTGCCGAGTGTTTTGCAAGAAGAGAAAGAAAGTTGTCCAAAACAGCTTGCAATCGAATGTTCATGTGAATAGAAAAGGCAGGAGAGTGGTCAGGTACTGTTTTCTCTCAGTTGGCAAGCTGCGCACACAATCGCAGTGTTGTACAGCTTGTTTCATCACCTTTGCGAAGTTGCCGCTCTCTCCGGCTCCCGGAGACGAAGAAGCTGCTTCTTCGCGCAAAGACGATTCTGCCGCTCACAGTGCTCTGCGGTGTGCGCCTTCTGCCGAAAGAGGTCCGGGAGCGGTGCTTAGCTCTGCAGAGCACCGTACCTTCGTCTTTAGCCTCTCTTCTCGTCTACATCTTAGCAAAAAGCTTTTCCACTCTGTCTGGCAAGGAGAAACTGTGCCAGCACAGAAAACATCTCCCATCGTGTTCTAGAGGCTGCACGCAGGTCTGCCGAGTGTTTTGCAAGAAGAGAAAGAAAGTTGTCCAAAACAGCTTGCAATCGAATGTTCATGTGAATAGAAAAGGCAGGAGAGTGGTCAGGTACTGTTTGCTCTCAGTTGGCAAGCTGCGCACACAATCGCAGTGTTGTACAGCTTGTTTCATCACCTTTGCGAAGTTGCCGCTCTCTCCGGCTCCCGGAGACGAAGAAGCTGCTTCTTCGCGCAAAGACGATTCTGCCATTCACAGTGCTCTGCTGTGTGCGCCTTCTGCCGAAAGAGGCCCGGGAGCGGTGCTTAGCTCTGAGAAGCACCATACGTGCTTCTTTAGCCTCTCTTCTCGTCTACATCTTAGCAAAAAGCTTTTCCACTCTGTCTGGCAAGGAGAAACTGTGCCAGCACAGAAAACATCTCCCATCGTGTTCTAGAGGCTGCACGGAGGTCTGCCGAGTGTTTTGCAAGAAGAGAAAGAAAGTTGTCCAAAACAGCTTGCAATCGAATGTTCACGTGAATAGAAAAGGCAGGAGAGTGGTCAGGTACTGTTTTCTCTCAGTTGGAAAGCTGCGCACACAATCGCAGTGTTGTACAGCTTGTTTCATCACCTTTGCGAAGTTGCCGCTCTCTCCGGCTCCCGGAGACGAAGAAGCTGCTTCTTCGCGCAAAGACGATTCTGCCGCTCACAGTGCTCTGCGGTGTGCGCCTTCTGCCGAAAGAGGTCCGGGAGCGGTGCTTAGCTCTGCAGAGCACCGTACCTTCGTCTTTAGCCTCTCTTCTCGTCTACATCTTAGCAAAAAGCTTTTCCACTCTGTCTGGAGAGGAGAAACTGTGCCAGCACAAAAAACATCTCCCATCGTGTTCTAGAGGCTGCACGCAGGTCTGCCGAGTGTTTTGCAAGAAGAGAAAGAAAGTTGTCCAAAACAGCTTGCAATCGAATGTTCATCTGAATAGAAAAGGCAGGAGAGTGGTCAGGTACTGTTTTCTCTCAGTTGGCAAGCTGCGCACACAATCGCAGTGTTGTACAGCTTGTTTCATCACCTTTGCGAAGCTGCCGCTCTCTCCGGCTCCCGGAGACGAAGAAGCTGCTTCTTCGCGCAAAGACGATTCTGCCGCTCACAGTGCTCTGCGGTGTGCGCCTTCTGCCGAAAGACGCCCGGGAGCGGTGCTTAGCTCTGCAGAGCACCGTACCTTCGTCTTTAGCCTCTCTTCTCGTCTACATCTTAGCAAAAAGCTTTTCCACTCTGTCTGGCAAGGAGAAACTGTGCCAGCACAAAAAACATCTCCCATCGTGTTCTAGAGGCTGCACGCAGGTCTGCCGAGTGTTTTGCAAGAAGAGAAAGAAAGTTGTCCAAAACAGCTTGCAATCGAATGTTCATGTGAATAGAAAAGGCAGGAGAGTGGTCAGGTACTGTTTTCTCTCAGTTGGCAAGCTGCGCACACAATCGCAGTGTTGTACAGCTTGTTTCATCACCTTTGCGAAGTTGCCGCTCTCTCCGGCTCCCGGAGACGAAGAAGCTGCTTCTTCGCGCAAAGACGATTCTGCCGCTCACAGTGCTCTGCGGTGTGCGCCTTCTGCCGAAAGACGCCCGGGAGCGGTGCTTAGCTCTGCAGAGCACCGTACCTTCGTCTTTAGCCTCTCTTCTCGTCTACATCTTAGCAAAAAGCTTTTCCACTCTGTCTGGCAAGGAGAAACTGTGCCAGCACAGAAAACATCTCCCATCGTGTTCTAGAGGCTGCACGGAGGTCTGCCGAGTGTTTTGAAAGAAGAGAAAGAAAGTTGTCCAAAACAGCTTGCAATCGAATGCTCATGTCAATAGAAAAGGCAGGAGAGTGGTCAGGTACTGTTTGCTCTCAGTTGGCAAGCTGCGCACACAATCGCAGTGTTGTACAGCTTGTTTCATCACCTTTGCGAAGTTGCCGCTCTCTCCGGCTCCCGGAGACGAAGAAGCTGCTTCTTCGCGCAAAGACGATTCTGCCGCTCTCAGTGCTCTGCGGTGTGTGCCTTCTGCCGAAAGAGGCCCGGGAGCTGTGCTTAGCTCTGCAGAGCACCGTACCTTCGTCTTTAGCCTCTCTTCTCGTCTACATCTTAGCAAAAACCTTTTCAACTCTGTCTGGCAAGGAGAAACTGTGCCAGCACAGAAAACATCTCCCATCGTCTTCTAGAGGCTGCACGGAGGTCTGCCGAGTGTTTTGCAAGAAGAGAAAGAAAGTTGTCCAAAACAGCTTGCAATCGAATGTTCATGTGAATAGAAAAGGCAGGAGAGTGGTCAGGTACTGTTTTCTCTCAGTTGGCACGCTGCGCACACAATCGCAGTGTTGTACAGCTCGTTTCATCACCTTTGCGAAGTTGCCGCTCTCTCCGGCTCCCGGAGACGAAGAAGCTGCTTCTTCGCTCAAAGACGATTCTGCCGCTCACAGTGCTCTGCGGTGTGCGCCTTCTGCCGAAAGACGCCCGGGAGCGGTGCTTAGCTCTGCAGAGCACCGTACCTTCGTCTTTAGCCTCTCTTCTCGTCTACATCTTAGCAAAAAGCTTTTCCACTCTGTCTGGCAAGGAGAAACTGTGCCAGCACAGAAAACATCTCCCATCGTCTTCTAGAGGCTGCACGGAGGTCTGCCGAGTGTTTTGCAAGAAGAGAAAGAAAGTTGTCCAAAACAGCTTGCAATCGAATGTTCATGTGAATAGAAAAGGCAGGAGAGTGGTCAGGTACTGTTTTCTCTCACTTGGCAAGCTGCGCACACAATCGCAGTGTTGTACAGCTTGTTTCATCACCTTTGCGAAGTTGCCGCTCTCTCCGGCTCCCGGAGACGAAGAAGCTGCTTCTTCGCGCAAAGACGATTCTGCCGCTCACAGTGCTCTGCGGTGTGCGCCTTCTGCCGAAAGACGCCCGGGAGCGGTGCTTAGCTCTGCAGAGCACCGTACCTTCGTCTTTAGCCTCTCTTCTCGTCTACATCTTAGCAAAAAGCTTTTCCACTCTGTCTGGCAAGGAGAAACTGTGCCAGCACAGAAAACATCTCCCATCGTGTTCTAGAGGCTGCACGGAGGTCTGCCGAGTGTTTTGCAAGAAGAGAAAGAAAGTTGTCCAAAACAGCTTGCAATCGAATGTTCATGTGAATAGAAAAGGCAGGAGAGTGGTCAGGTACTGTTTTCTCTCAGTTGGCAAGCTGCGCACACAATCGCAGTGTTGTACAGCTTGTTTCATCACCTTTGCGAAGTTGCCGCTCTCTCCGGCTCCCGGAGACGAAGAAGCTGCTTCTTCGCGCAAAGACGATTCTGCCGCTCACAGTGCTCTGCGGTGTGCGCCTTCTGCCGAAAGAGGTCCGGGAGCGGTGCTTAGCTCTGCAGAGCACCGTACCTTCGTCTTTAGCCTCTCTTCTCGTCTACATCTTAGCAAAAAGCTTTTCCACTCTGTCTGGCAAGGAGAAACTGTGCCAGCACAGAAAACATCTCCCATCGTGTTCTAGAGGCTGCACGCAGGTCTGCCGAGTGTTTTGCAAGAAGAGAAAGAAAGTTGTCCAAAACAGCTTGCAATCGAATGTTCATGTGAATAGAAAAGGCAGGAGAGTTGTCAGGTACTGTTTGCTCTCAGTTGGCAAGCTGCGCACACAATCGCAGTGTTGTACAGCTTGTTTCATCACCTTTGCGAAGTTGCCGCTCTCTCCGGCTCCCGGAGACGAAGAAGCTGCTTCTTCGCGCAAAGACGATTCTGCCATTCACAGTGCTCTGCTGTGTGCGCCTTCTGCCGAAAGAGGCCCGGGAGCGGTGCTTAGCTCTGAGAAGCACCATACGTGCTTCTTTAGCCTCTCTTCTCGTCTACATCTTAGCAAAAAGCTTTTCCACTCTGTCTGGCAAGGAGAAACTGTGCCAGCACAGAAAACATCTCCCATCGTGTTCTAGAGGCTGCACGGAGGTCTGCCGAGTGTTTTGCAAGAAGAGAAAGAAAGTTGTCCAAAACAGCTTGCAATCGAATGTTCACGTGAATAGAAAAGGCAGGAGAGTGGTCAGGTACTGTTTTCTCTCAGTTGGAAAGCTGCGCACACAATCGCAGTGTTGTACAGCTTGTTTCATCACCTTTGCGAAGTTGCCGCTCTCTCCGGCTCCCGGAGACGAAGAAGCTGCTTCTTCGCGCAAAGACGATTCTGCCGCTCACAGTGCTCTGCGGTGTGCGCCTTCTGCCGAAAGAGGTCCGGGAGCGGTGCTTAGCTCTGCAGAGCACCGTACCTTCGTCTTTAGCCTCTCTTCTCGTCTACATCTTAGCAAAAAGCTTTTCCACTCTGTCTGGAGAGGAGAAACTGTGCCAGCACAAAAAACATCTCCCATCGTGTTCTAGAGGCTGCACGCAGGTCTGCCGAGTGTTTTGCAAGAAGAGAAAGAAAGTTGTCCAAAACAGCTTGCAATCGAATGTTCATCTGAATAGAAAAGGCAGGAGAGTGGTCAGGTACTGTTTTCTCTCAGTTGGCAAGCTGCGCACACAATCGCAGTGTTGTACAGCTTGTTTCATCACCTTTGCGAAGCTGCCGCTCTCTCCGGCTCCCGGAGACGAAGAAGCTGCTTCTTCGCGCAAAGACGATTCTGCCGCTCACAGTGCTCTGCGGTGTGCGCCTTCTGCCGAAAGACGCCCGGGAGCGGTGCTTAGCTCTGCAGAGCACCGTACCTTCGTCTTTAGCCTCTCTTCTCGTCTACATCTTAGCAAAAAGCTTTTCCACTCTGTCTGGCAAGGAGAAACTGTGCCAGCACAAAAAACATCTCCCATCGTGTTCTAGAGGCTGCACGCAGGTCTGCCGAGTGTTTTGCAAGAAGAGAAAGAAAGTTGTCCAAAACAGCTTGCAATCGAATGTTCATGTGAATAGAAAAGGCAGGAGAGTGGTCAGGTACTGTTTTCTCTCAGTTGGCAAGCTGCGCACACAATCGCAGTGTTGTACAGCTTGTTTCATCACCTTTGCGAAGTTGCCGCTCTCTCCGGCTCCCGGAGACGAAGAAGCTGCTTCTTCGCGCAAAGACGATTCTGCCGCTCACAGTGCTCTGCGGTGTGCGCCTTCTGCCGAAAGACGCCCGGGAGCGGTGCTTAGCTCTGCAGAGCACCGTACCTTCGTCTTTAGCCTCACTTCTCGTCTACATCTTAGCAAAAAGCTTTTCCACTCTGTCTGGCAAGGAGAAACTGTGCCAGCACAGAAAACATCTCCCATCGTGTTCTAGAGGCTGCACGCAGGTCTGCCGAGTGTTTTGCAAGAAGAGAAAGAAAGTTGTCCAAAACAGCTTGCAATCGAATGTTCATGTGATTACATAAGGCAGGAGAGTGGTCAGGTACTGTTTTCTCTCAGTTGGCAAGCTGCGCACACAATCACAGTGTTGTACAGCTTGTTTCATCACCTTTGCGAAGTTGCCGCTCTCTCCGGCTCCCTGAGACGAAGAAGCTGCTTCTTCGCGCAAAGACGATTCTGCCGCTCACAGTGCTCTGCGGTGTGCGCCTTCTGCCGAAAGAGCCCCGGGAGCGGTGCTTAGCTCTGAGAAGCACCATACGTGCTTCTTTAGCCTCTCTTCTCGTCTACATCTTAGCAAAAAGCTTTTCCACTCTGTCTGGCAAGGAGAAACTGTGCCAGCACAGAAAACATCTCCCATCGTGTTCTAGAGGCTGCACGGAGGTCTGCCGAGTGTTTTGCAAGAAGAGAAAGAAAGTTGTCCAAAACAGCTTGCAATCGAATGTTCATGTGAATAGAAAAGGCAGGAGAGTGGTCAGGTACTGTTTTCTCTCAGTTGGCAAGCTGCGCACACAATCGCAGTGTTGTACTGCTTGTTTCATCACCTTTGCGAAGTTGCCGCTCTCTCCGGCTCCCGGAGACGAAGAAGCTGCTTCTTCGCGCAAAGACGATTCTGCCGCTCACAGTGCTCTGCGGTGTGCGCCTTCTGCCGAAAGAGCCCCGGGAGCGGTGCTTAGCTCTGAGAGGCACAGTACATGCTTCTTTAGCCTCTCTTCTCGTCTACATCTTAGCAAAAAGCTTTTCCACTCTGTCTGGCAAGGAGAAACTGTGCCAGCACAGAAAACATCTCCCATCGTGTTCTAGAGGCTGCACGGAGGTCTGCCGAGTGTTTTGCAAGAAGAGAAAGAAAGTTGTCCAAAACAGCTTGCAATCGAATGTTCATGTGAATAGAAAAGGCAGGAGAGTGGTCAGGTACTGTTTTCTCTCAGTTGGCAAGCTGCGCACACAATCGCAGTGTTGTACAGCTTGTTTCATCACCTTTGCGAAGTTGCCGCTTTCTCCGGCTCCCGGAGACGAAGAAGCTGCTTCTTCGCGCAAAGACGATTCTGCCGCTCACAGTGCTCTGCGGTGTGCGCCTTCTGCCGAAAGAAGCCCGGGAGCGGTGCTTAGCTCTGCAGAGCACCCTACCTTCGTCTTTAGCCTCTCTTCTCGTCTACATCTTAGCAAAAAGCTTTTCCACTCTGTCTGGCAAGGAGAAACTGTGCCAGCACAGAAAACATCTCCCATCGTGTTCTAGAGGCTGCACGCAGGTCTGCCGAGTGTTTTGCAAGAAGAGAAAGAAAGTTGTCCAAAACAGCTTGCAATCGAATGTTCATGTGAATAGAAAAGGCAGGAGAGTGGTCAGGTACTGTTTTCTCTCAGTTGGCAAGCTGCGCACACAATCGCAGTGTTGTACAGCTTGTTTCACACCTTTGCGAAGCTGCCGCTCTCTCCGGCTCCCGGAGACGAAGAAGCTGCTTCTTCGCGCAAAGACGATTCTGCTGCTCCCAGTGCTCTGCGGTGTGCGCCTTCTGCCGAAAGAGGTCCGGGAGCGGTGCTTAGCTCTGCAGAGCACCGTACCTTCGTCTTTAGCCTCTCTTCTCGTCTACATCTTAGCAAAAAGCTTTTCCACTCTGTCTGGCAAGGAGAAACTGTGCCAGCACAGAAAACATCTCCCATCGTGTTCTAGAGGCTGCACGGAGGTCTGCCGAGTGTTTTGCAAGAAGAGAAAGAAAGTTGTCCAAAACAGCTTGCAATCGAATGTTCATGTGAATAGAAAAGGCAGGAGAGTGGTCAGGTACTGTTTTCTCTCAGTTGGCAAGCTGCGCACACAATCGCAGTGTTGTACAGCTTGTTTCATCACCTTTGCCAAGTTGCCGCTCTCTCCGGCTCCCGGAGACGAAGAAGCTGCTTCTTCGCGCAAAGACGATTCTGCCGCTCACAGTGCTCTGCGGTGTGCGCCTTCTGCCGAAAGAGGTCCGGGAGCGGTGCTTAGCTCTGCAGAGCACCGTACCTTCGTCTTTAGCCTCTCTTCTCGTCTACATCTTAGCAAAAAGCTTTTCCACTCTGTCTGGCAAGGAGAAACTGTGCCAGCACAGAAAACATCTCCCATCGTGTTCTAGAGGCTGCACGCAGGTCTGCCGAGTGTTTTGCAAGAAGAGAAAGAAAGTTGTCCAAAACAGCTTGCAATCGAATGTTCATGTGAATAGAAAAGGCAGGAGAGTGGTCAGGTACTGTTTGCTCTCAGTTGGCAAGCTGCGCACACAATCGCAGTGTTGTACAGCTTGTTTCATCACCTTTGCGAAGTTGCCGCTCTCTCCGGCTCCCGGAGACGAAGAAGCTGCTTCTTCGCGCAAAGACGATTCTGCCATTCACAGTGCTCTGCTGTGTGCGCCTTCTGCCGAAAGAGGCCCGGGAGCGGTGCTTAGCTCTGAGAAGCACCATACGTGCTTCTTTAGCCTCTCTTCTCGTCTACATCTTAGCAAAAAGCTTTTCCACTCTGTCTGGCAAGGAGAAACTGTGCCAGCACAGAAAACATCTCCCATCGTGTTCTAGAGGCTGCACGGAGGTCTGCCGAGTGTTTTGCAAGAAGAGAAAGAAAGTTGTCCAAAACAGCTTGCAATCGAATGTTCACGTGAATAGAAAAGGCAGGAGAGTGGTCAGGTACTGTTTTCTCTCAGTTGGAAAGCTGCGCACACAATCGCAGTGTTGTACAGCTTGTTTCATCACCTTTGCGAAGTTGCCGCTCTCTCCGGCTCCCGGAGACGAAGAAGCTGCTTCTTCGCGCAAAGACGATTCTGCCGCTCACAGTGCTCTGCGGTGTGCGCCTTCTGCCGAAAGAGGTCCGGGAGCGGTGCTTTGCTCTGCAGAGCACCGTACCTTCGTCTTTAGCCTCTCTTCTCGTCTACATCTTAGCAAAAAGCTTTTCCACTCTGTCTGGAGAGGAGAAACTGTGCCAGCACAAAAAACATCTCCCATCGTGTTCTAGAGGCTGCACGCAGGTCTGCCGAGTGTTTTGCAAGAAGAGAAAGAAAGTTGTCCAAAACAGCTTGCAATCGAATGTTCATCTGAATAGAAAAGGCAGGAGAGTGGTCAGGTACTGTTTTCTCTCAGTTGGCAAGCTGCGCACACAATCGCAGTGTTGTACAGCTTGTTTCATCACCTTTGCGAAGCTGCCGCTCTCTCCGGCTCCCGGAGACGAAGAAGCTGCTTCTTCGCGCAAAGACGATTCTGCCGCTCACAGTGCTCTGCGGTGTGCGCCTTCTGCCGAAAGACGCCCGGGAGCGGTGCTTAGCTCTGCAGAGCACCGTACCTTCGTCTTTAGCCTCTCTTCTCGTCTACATCTTAGCAAAAAGCTTTTCCACTCTGTCTGGCAAGGAGAAACTGTGCCAGCACAAAAAACATCTCCCATCGTGTTCTAGAGGCTGCACGCAGGTCTGCCGAGTGTTTTGCAAGAAGAGAAAGAAAGTTGTCCAAAACAGCTTGCAATCGAATGTTCATGTGAATAGAAAAGGCAGGAGAGTGGTCAGGTACTGTTTTCTCTCAGTTGGCAAGCTGCGCACACAATCGCAGTGTTGTACAGCTTGTTTCATCACCTTTGCGAAGTTGCCGCTCTCTCCGGCTCCCGGAGACGAAGAAGCTGCTTCTTCGCGCAAAGACGATTCTGCCGCTCACAGTGCTCTGCGGTGTGCGCCTTCTGCCGAAAGAGGTCCGGGAGCGGTGCTTAGCTCTGCAGAGCACCGTACCTTCGTCTTTAGCCTCTCTTCTCGTCTACATCTTAGCAAAAAGCTTTTCCACTCTGTCTGGCAAGGAGAAACTGTGCCAGCACAGAAAACATCTCCCATCGTGTTCTAGAGGCTGCACGCAGGTCTGCCGAGTGTTTTGCAAGAAGAGAAAGAAAGTTGTCCAAAACAGCTTGCAATCGAATGTTCATGTGATTACATAAGGCAGGAGAGTGGTCAGGTACTGTTTTCTCTCAGTTGGCAAGCTGCGCACACAATCACAGTGTTGTACAGCTTGTTTCATCACCTTTGCGAAGTTGCCGCTCTCTCCGGCTCCCGGAGACGAAGAAGCTGCTTCTTCGCGCAAAGACGATTCTGCCGCTCACAGTGCTCTGCGGTGTGCGCCTTCTGCCGAAAGAGCCCCGGGAGCGGTGCTTAGCTCTGAGAAGCACCGTACCTGCTTCTTTAGCCTCTCTTCTCGTCTACATCTTAGCAAAAAGCTTTTCCACTCTGTCTGGCAAGGAGAAACTGTGCCAGCACAGAAAACATCTCCCATCGTGTTCTAGAGGCTGCACGCAGGTCTGCCGAGTGTTTTGCAAGAAGAGAAAGAAAGTTGTCCAAAACAGCTTGCAATCGAATGTTCATGTGAATAGAAAAGGCAGGAGAGTGGTCAGGTACTGTTTTCTCTCAGTTGGCAAGCTGCGCACACAATCGCAGTGTTGTACTGCTTGTTTCATCACCTTTGCGAAGTTGCCGCTCTCTCCGGCTCCCGGAGACGAAGAAGCTGCTTCTTCGCGCAAAGACGATTCTGCCGCTCACAGTGCTCTGCGGTGTGCGCCTTCTGCCGAAAGAGCCCCGGGAGCGGTGCTTAGCTCTGAGAGGCACAGTACATGATTCTTTAGCCTCTCTTCTCGTCTACATCTTAGCAAAAAGCTTCTCCACTCTGTCTGGCAAGGAGAAACTGTGCCAGCACAGAAAACATCTCCCATCGTGTTCTAGAGGCTGCACGGAGGTCTGCCGAGTGTTTTGCAAGAAGAGAAAGAAAGTTGTCCAAAACAGCTTGCAATCGAATGTTCATGTGAATAGAAAAGGCAGGAGAGTGGTCAGGTACTGTTTTCTCTCAGTTGGCACGCTGCGCACACAATCGCAGTGTTGTACAGCTTGTTTCATCACCTTTGCCAAGTTGCCGCTCTCTCCGGCTCCCGGAGACGAAGAAGCTGCTTCTTCGCGCAAAGACGATTCTGCCGCTCACAGTGCTCTGCGGTGTGCGCCTTCTGCCGAAAGAGCCCCGGGAGCGGTGCTTAGCTCTGAGAAGCACCGTACCTGCTTCTTTAGCCTCTCTTCTCGTCTACATCTTAGCAAAAAGCTTTTCCACTCTGTCTGGCAAGGAGAAACTGTGCCAGCACAGAAAACATCTCCCATCGTGTTCTAGAGGCTGCACGGAGGTCTGCCGAGTGTTTTGCAAGAAGAGAAAGAAAGTTGTCCAAAACAGCTTGCAATCGAATGTTCATGTGAATAGAAAAGGCAGGAGAGTGGTCAGGTACTGTTTTCTCTCAGTTGGCAAGCTGCGCACACAATCGCAGTGTTGTACTGCTTGTTTCATCACCTTTGCGAAGTTGCCGCTCTCTCCGGCTCCCGGAGACGAAGAAGCTGCTTCTTCGCGCAAAGACGATTCTGCCGCTCACAGTGCTCTGCGGTGTGCGCCTTCTGCCGAAAGAGCCCCGGGAGCGGTGCTTAGCTCTGAGAGGCACAGTACATGCTTCTTTAGCCTCTCTTCTCGTCTACATCTTAGCAAAAAGCTTTTCCACTCTGTCTGGCAAGGAGAAACTGTGCCAGCACAGAAAACATCTCCCATCGTGTTCTAGAGGCTGCACGGAGGTCTGCCGAGTGTTTTGCAAGAAGAGAAAGAAAGTTGTCCAAAACAGCTTGCAATCGAATGTTCATGTGAATAGAAAAGGCAGGAGAGTGGTCAGGTACTGTTTTCTCTCAGTTGGCAAGCTGCGCACACAATCGCAGTGTTGTACAGCTTGTTTCATCACCTTTGCGAAGTTGCCGCTTTCTCCGGCTCCCGGAGACGAAGAAGCTGCTTCTTCGCGCAAAGACGATTCTGCCGCTCACAGTGCTCTGCGGTGTGCGCCTTCTGCCGAAAGAAGCCCGGGAGCGGTGCTTAGCTCTGCAGAGCACCCTACCTTCGTCTTTAGCCTCTCTTCTCGTCTACATCTTAGCAAAAAGCTTTTCCACTCTGTCTGGCAAGGAGAAACTGTGCCAGCACAGAAAACATCTCCCATCGTGTTCTAGAGGCTGCACGCAGGTCTGCCGAGTGTTTTGCAAGAAGAGAAAGAAAGTTGTCCAAAACAGCTTGCAATCGAATGTTCATCTGAATAGAAAAGGCAGGAGAGTGGTCAGGTACTGTTTTCTCTCAGTTGGCAAGCTGCGCACACAATCGCAGTGTTGTACAGCTTGTTTCACACCTTTGCGAAGCTGCCGCTCTCTCCGGCTCCCGGAGACGAAGAAGCTGCTTCTTCGCGCAAAGACGATTCTGCTGCTCCCAGTGCTCTGCGGTGTGCGCCTTCTGCCGAAAGAGGTCCGGGAGCGGTGCTTAGCTCTGCAGAGCACCGTACCTTCGTCTTTAGCCTCTCTTCTCGTCTACATCTTAGCAAAAAGCTTTTCCACTCTGTCTGGCAAGGAGAAACTGTGCCAGCACAGAAAACATCTCCCATCGTGTTCTAGAGGCTGCACGGAGGTCTGCCGAGTGTTTTGCAAGAAGAGAAAGAAAGTTGTCCAAAACAGCTTGCAATCGAATGTTCATGTGAATAGAAAAGGCAGGAGAGTGGTCAGGTACTGTTTTCTCTCAGTTGGCAAGCTGCGCACACAATCGCAGTGTTGTACAGCTTGTTTCATCACCTTTGCGAAGTTGCCGCTCTCTCCGGCTCCCGGAGACGAAGAAGCTGCTTCTTCGCGCAAAGACGATTCTGCCGCTCACAGTGCTCTGCGGTGTGCACCTTCTGCCGAAAGAGGCCCGGGAGCGGTGCTTAGCTCTGAGAAGCACCATACGTGCTTCTTTAGCCTCTCTTCTCGTCTACATCTTAGCAAAAAGCTTTTCCACTCTGTCTGGCAAGGAGAAACTGTGCCAGCACAGAAAACATCTCCCATCGTGTTCTAGAGGCTGCACGGAGGTCTGCCGAGTGTTTTGCAAGAAGAGAAAGAAAGTTGTCCAAAACAGCTTGCAATCGAATGTTCACGTGAATAGAAAAGGCAGGAGAGTGGTCAGGTACTGTTTTCTCTCAGTTGGAAAGCTGCGCACACAATCGCAGTGTTGTACAGCTTGTTTCATCACCTTTGCGAAGTTGCCGCTCTCTCCGGCTCCCGGAGACGAAGAAGCTGCTTCTTCGCGCAAAGACGATTCTGCCGCTCACAGTGCTCTGCGGTGTGCGCCTTCTGCCGAAAGAGGTCCGGGAGCGGTGCTTAGCTCTGCAGAGCACCGTACCTTCGTCTTTAGCCTCTCTTCTCGTCTACATCTTAGCAAAAAGCTTTTCCACTCTGTCTGGAGAGGAGAAACTGTGCCAGCACAAAAAACATCTCCCATCGTGTTCTAGAGGCTGCACGCAGGTCTGCCGAGTGTTTTGCAAGAAGAGAAAGAAAGTTGTCCAAAACAACTTGCAATCGAATGTTCATCTGAATAGAAAAGGCAGGAGAGTGGTCAGGTACTGTTTTCTCTCAGTTGGCAAGCTGCGCACACAATCGCAGTGTTGTACAGCTTGTTTCATCACCTTTGCGAAGCTGCCGCTCTCTCCGGCTCCCGGAGACGAAGAAGCTGCTTCTTCGCGCAAAGACGATTCTGCCGCTCACAGTGCTCTGCGGTGTGCGCCTTCTGCCGAAAGACGCCCGGGAGCGGTGCTTAGCTCTGCAGAGCACCGTACCTTCGTCTTTAGCCTCTCTTCTCGTCTACATCTTAGCAAAAAGCTTTTCCACTCTGTCTGGCAAGGAGAAACTGTGCCAGCACAGAAAACATCTCCCTGCGTGTTCTAGAGGCTGCACGCAGGTCTGCCGAGTGTTTTGCAAGAAGAGAAAGAAAGTTGTCCAAAACAGCTTGCAATCGAATGTTCATGTGAATAGAAAATGCAGGAGAGTGGTCAGGTACTGTTTTCTCTCAGTTGGCAAGCTGCGCACACAATCGCAGTGTTGTACAGCTTGTTTCATCACCTTTGCGAAGTTGCCGCTCTCTCCGGCTCCCGGAGACGAAGAAGCTGCTTCTTCGCGCAAAGACGATTCTGCCGCTCACAGTGCTCTGCGGTGTGCGCCTTCTGCCGAAAGAGGTCCGGGAGCGGTGCTTAGCTCTGCAGAGCACCGTACCTTCGTCTTTAGCCTCTCTTCTCGTCTACATCTTAGCAAAAAGCTTTTCCACTCTGTCTGGCAAGGAGAAACTGTGCCAGCACAGAAAACATCTCCCATCGTGTTCTAGAGGCTGCACGCAGGTCTGCCGAGTGTTTTGCAAGAAGAGAAAGAAAGTTGTCCAAAACAGCTTGCAATCGAATGTTCATGTGAATAGAAAAGGCAGGAGAGTGGTCAGGTACTGTTTGCTCTCAGTTGGCAAGCTGCGCACACAATCGCAGTGTTGTACAGCTTGTTTCATCACCTTTGCGAAGTTGCCGCTCTCTCCGGCTCCCGGAGACGAAGAAGCTGCTTCTTCGCGCAAAGACGATTCTGCCATTCACAGTGCTCTGCGGTGTGCGCCTTCTGCCGAAAGAGGCCCGGGAGCGGTGCTTAGCTCTGAGAAGCACCATACGTGCTTCTTTAGCCTCTCTTCTCGTCTACATCTTAGCAAAAAGCTTTTCCACTCTGTCTGGCAAGGAGAAACTGTGCCAGCACAGAAAACATCTCCCATCGTGTTCTAGAGGCTGCACGGAGGTCTGCCGAGTGTTTTGCAAGAAGAGAAAGAAAGTTGTCCAAAACAGCTTGCAATCGAATGTTCACGTGAATAGAAAAGGCAGGAGAGTGGTCAGGTACTGTTTTCTCTCAGTTGGAAAGCTGCGCACACAATCGCAGTGTTGTACAGCTTGTTTCATCACCTTTGCGAAGTTGCCGCTCTCTCCGGCTCCCGGAGACGAAGAAGCTGCTTCTTCGCGCAAAGACGATTCTGCCGCTCACAGTGCTCTGCGGTGTGCGCCTTCTGCCGAAAGACGCCCGGGAGCGGTGCTTAGCTCTGCAGAGCACCGTACCTTCGTCTTTAGCCTCTCTTCTCGTCTACATCTTAGCAAAAAGCTTTTCCACTCTGTCTGGAGAGGAGAAACTGTGCCAGCACAAAAAACATCTCCCATCGTGTTCTAGAGGCTGCACGCAGGTCTGCCGAGTGTTTTGCAAGAAGAGAAAGAAAGTTGTCCAAAACAGCTTGCAATCGAATGTTCATCTGAATAGAAAAGGCAGGAGAGTGGTCAGGTACTGTTTTCTCTCAGTTGGCAAGCTGCGCACACAATCGCAGTGTTGTACAGCTTGTTTCATCACCTTTGCGAAGCTGCCGCTCTCTCCGGCTCCCGGAGACGAAGAAGCTGCTTCTTCGCGCAAAGACGATTCTGCCGCTCACAGTGCTCTGCGGTGTGCGCCTTCTGCCGAAAGACGCCCGGGAGCGGTGCTTAGCTCTGCAGAGCACCGTACCTTCGTCTTTAGCCTCTCTTCTCGTCTACATCTTAGCAAAAAGCTTTTCCACTCTGTCTGGCAAGGAGAAACTGTGCCAGCACAAAAAACATCTCCCATCGTGTTCTAGAGGCTGCACGCAGGTCTGCCGAGTGTTTTGCAAGAAGAGAAAGAAAGTTGTCCAAAACAGCTTGCAATCGAATGTTCATGTGAATAGAAAAGGCAGGAGAGTGGTCAGGTACTGTTTTCTCTCAGTTGGCAAGCTGCGCACACAATCGCAGTGTTGTACAGCTTGTTTCATCACCTTTGCCAAGTTGCCGCTCTCTCCGGCTCCCGGAGACGAAGAAGCTGCTTCTTCGCGCAAAGACGATTCTGCCGCTCACAGTGCTCTGCGGTGTGCGCCTTCTGCCGAAAGACGCCCGGGAGCGGTGCTTAGCTCTGCAGAGCACCGTACCTTCGTCTTTAGCCTCTCTTCTCGTCTACATCTTAGCAAAAAGCTTTTCCACTCTGTCTGGCAAGGAGAAACTGTGCCAGCACAGAAAACATCTCCCATCGTGTTCTAGAGGCTGCACGCAGGTCTGCCGAGTGTTTTGCAAGAAGAGAAAGAAAGTTGTCCAAAACAGCTTGCAATCGAATGTTCATGTGATTACATAAGGCAGGAGAGTGGTCAGGTACTGTTTTCTCTCAGTTGGCAAGCTGCGCACACAATCACAGTGTTGTACAGCTTGTTTCATCACCTTTGCGAAGTTGCCGCTCTCTCCGGCTCCCTGAGACGAAGAAGCTGCTTCTTCGCGCAAAGACGATTCTGCCGCTCACAGTGCTCTGCGGTGTGCGCCTTCTGCCGAAAGAGCCCCGGGAGCGGTGCTTAGCTCTGAGAAGCACCGTACCTGCTTCTTTAGCCTCTCTTCTCGTCTACATCTTAGCAAAAAGCTTTTCCACTCTGTCTGGCAAGGAGAAACTGTGCCAGCACAGAAAACATCTCCCATCGTGTTCTAGAGGCTGCACGGAGGTCTGCCGAGTGTTTTGCAAGAAGAGAAAGAAAGTTGTCCAAAACAGCTTGCAATCGAATGTTCATGTGAATAGAAAAGGCAGGAGAGTGGTCAGGTACTGTTTTCTCTCAGTTGGCAAGCTGCGCACACAATCGCAGTGTTGTACTGCTTGTTTCATCACCTTTGCGAAGTTGCCGCTCTCTCCGGCTCCCGGAGACGAAGAAGCTGCTTCTTCGCGCAAAGACGATTCTGCCGCTCACAGTGCTCTGCGGTGTGCGCCTTCTGCCGAAAGAGCCCCGGGAGCGGTGCTTAGCTCTGAGAGGCACAGTACATGCTTCTTTAGCCTCTCTTCTCGTCTACATCTTAGCAAAAAGCTTTTCCACTCTGTCTGGCAAGGAGAAACTGTGCCAGCACAGAAAACATCTCCCATCGTGTTCTAGAGGCTGCACGCAGGTCTGCCGAGTGTTTTGCAAGAAGAGAAAGAAAGTTGTCCAAAACAGCTTGCAATCGAATGTTCATCTGAATAGAAAAGGCAGGAGAGTGGTCAGGTACTGTTTTCTCTCAGTTGGCAAGCTGCGCACACAATCGCAGTGTTGTACAGCTTGTTTCACACCTTTGCGAAGCTGCCGCTCTCTCCGGCTCCCGGAGACGAAGAAGCTGCTTCTTCGCGCAAAGACGATTCTGCTGCTCCCAGTGCTCTGCGGTGTGCGCCTTCTGCCGAAAGAGGTCCGGGAGCGGTGCTTAGCTCTGCAGAGCACCGTACCTTCGTCTTTAGCCTCTCTTCTCGTCTACATCTTAGCAAAAAGCTTTTCCACTCTGTCTGGCAAGGAGAAACTGTGCCAGCACAGAAAACATCTCCCATCGTGTTCTAGAGGCTGCACGGAGGTCTGCCGAGTGTTTTGCAAGAAGAGAAAGAAAGTTGTCCAAAACAGCTTGCAATCGAATGTTCAAGTGAATAGAAAAGGCAGGAGAGTGGTCAGGTACTGTTTTCTCTCAGTTGGCAAGCTGCGCACACAATCGCAGTGTTGTACAGCTTGTTTCATCACCTTTGCGAAGTTGCCGCTCTCTCCGGCTCCCGGAGACGAAGAAGCTGCTTCTTCGCGCAAAGACGATTCTGCCGCTCACAGTGCTCTGCGGTGTGCGCCTTCTGCCGAAAGAGGTCCGGGAGCGGTGCTTAGCTCTGCAGAGCACCGTACCTTCGTCTTTAGCCTCTCTTCTCGTCTACATCTTAGCAAAAAGCTTTTCCACTCTGTCTGGCAAGGAGAAACTGTGCCAGCACAGAAAACATCTCCCATCGTGTTCTAGAGGCTGCACGGAGGTCTGCCGAGTGTTTTGCAAGAAGAGAAAGAAAGTTGTCCAAAACAGCTTGCAATCGAATGTTCATGTGAATAGAAAAGGCAGGAGAGTGGTCAGGTACTGTTTTCTCTCAGTTGGCAAGCTGCGCACACAATCGCAGTGTCGTACAGCTTGTTTCATCACCTTTGCCAAGTTGCCGCTCTCTCCGGCTCCCGGAGACGAAGAAGCTGCTTCTTCGCGCAAAGACGATTCTGCCGCTCACAGTGCTCTGCGGTGTGCGCCTTCTGCCGGAAGACGTCCGGGAGCGGTGCTTAGCTCTGCAGAGCACCGTACCTTCGTCTTTAGCCTCTCTTCTCGTCTACATCTTAGCAAAAAGCTTTTCCACTCTGTCTGGCAAGGAGAAACTGTGCCAGCACAGAAAACATCTCCCATCGTGTTCTAGAGGCTGCACGGAGGTCTGCCGAGTGTTTTGCAAGAAGAGAAAGAAAGTTGTCCAAAACAGCTTGCAATCGAATGTTCATGTGAATAGAAAAGGCAGGAGAGTGGTCAGGTACTGTTTTCTCTCACTTGGCAAGCTGCGCACACAATCGCAGTGTTGTACAGCTTGTTTCATCACCTTTGCGAAGATGCCGCTCTCTCCGGCTCCCGGAGACGAAGAAGCTGCTTCTTCGCGCAAAGACGATTCTGCCGCTCACAGTGCTCTGCGGTGTGCGCCTTCTGCCGAAAGAGGCCCGGGAGCTGTGCTTAGCTCTGCAGAGCGCCGTACCTTCGTCTTTAGCCTCTCTTTTCGTCTACATCTTAGCAAAAAGCTTTTCCACTCTGTCTGGCAAGGAGAAACTGTGCCAGCACAAAAAACATCTACCATCGTGTTCTAGAGGCTGCACGCAGGTCTGCCGAGTGTTTTGCAAGAAGAGAAAGAAAGTTGTCCAAAACAGCTTGCAATCGAATGTTCATGTGAATAGAAAAGGCAGGAGAGTGGTCAGGTACTGTTTTCTCTCAGTTGGCAAGCTGCGCACACAATAGCAGTGTTGTACAGCTTGTTTCATCACCTTTGCCAAGTTGCCGCTCTCTCCGGCTCCCGGAGAAGAAGAAGCTGCTTCTTCGCGCAAAGACGATTCTGCCGCTCACAGTGCTCTGCGGTGTGCGCCTTCTGCCGAAAGACGCCCGGGAGCGGTGCTTAGCTCTGCAGAGCACCGTACCTTCGTCTTTAGCCTCTCTTCTCGTCTACATCTTAGCAAAAAGCTTTTCCACTCTGTCTGGAGAGGAGAAACTGTGCCAGCACAAAAAACATCTCCCATCGTGTTCTAGAGGGTGCACGGAGGTCTGCCGAGTGTTTTGCAAGAAGAGAAAGAAAGTTGTCCAAAACAGCTTCCAATCGAATGTTCATGTGAATAGAAAAGGCAGGAGAGTGGTCAGGTACTGTTTTCTCTCAGTTGGCAAGCTGCGCACACAATCGCAGTGTTGTACAGCTTGTTTCATCACCTTTGCCAAGTTGCCGCTCTCTCCGGCTCCCGGAGACGAAGAAGCTGCTTCTTCGCGCAAAGACGATTCTGCCGCTCACAGTGCTCTGCGGTGAGCGCCTTCTGCCGAAAGACGCCCGGGAGCGGTGCTTAGCTCTGCAGAGCACCGTACCTTCGTCTTTAGCCTCTCTTCTCGTCTACATCTTAGCAAAAAGCTTTTCCACTCTGTCTGGCAAGGACAAACTGTGCCAGCACAAAAAACATCTACCATCGTGTTCTAGAGGCTGCACGCAAGTCTGCCGAGTGTTTTGCTGAAGAGAAAGAAAGTTGTCCAAAACAGCTTGCAATCGAATGTTCATGTGAATAGAAAAGGCAGGAGAGTGGTCAGGTACTGTTTTCTCTCAGTTGGCAAGCTGCGCACACAATCGCAGTGTTGTACAGCTTGTTTCATCACCTTTGCGAAGTTGCCGCTCTCTCCGGCTCCCGGAGACGAAGAAGCTGCTTCTTCGCGCAAAGACGATTCTGCCGCTCACAGTGCTCTGCGGTGTGCGCCTTCTGCCGAAAGACGCCCGGGAGCGGTGCTTAGCTCTGCAGAGCACCGTACCTTCGTCTTTAGCCTCTCTTCTCGTCTACATCTTAGCAAAAAGCTTTTCCACTCTGTCTGGCAAGGAGAAACTGTGCCAGCACAGAAAACATCTCCCATCGTGTTCTAGAGGCTGCACGCAGGTCTGCCGAGTGTTTTGCAAGAAGAGAAAGAAAGTTGTCCAAAACAGCTTGCAATCGAATGTTCATGTGATTACATAAGGCAGGAGAGCGGTCAGGTACTGTTTTCTCTCAGTTGGCAAGCTGCGCACACAATCACAGTGTTGTACAGCTTGTTTCATCACCTTTGCGAAGTTGCCGCTCTCTCCGGCTCCCTGAGACGAAGAAGCTGCTTCTTCGCGCAAAGACGATTCTGCCGCTCACAGTGCTCTGCGGTGTGCGCCTTCTGCCGAAAGAGCCCCGGGAGCGGTGCTTAGCTCTGAGAAGCACCGTACCTGCTTCTTTAGCCTCTCTTCTCGTCTACATCTTAGCAAAAAGCTTTTCCACTCTGTCTGGCAAGGAGAAACTGTGCCAGCACAGAAAACATCTCCCATCGTGTTCTAGAGGCTGCACGGAGGTCTGCCGAGTGTTTTGCAAGAAGAGAAAGAAAGTTGTCCAAAACAGCTTGCAATCGAATGTTCATGTGAATAGAAAAGGCAGGAGAGTGGTCAGGTACTGTTTTCTCTCAGTTGGCAAGCTGCGCACACAATCGCAGTGTTGTACTGCTTGTTTCATCACCTTTGCCAAGTTGCCGCTCTCTCCGGCTCCCGGAGACGAAGAAGCTGCTTCTTCGCGCAAAGACGATTCTGCCGCTCACAGTGCTCTGCGGTGTGCGCCTTCTGCCGAAAGAGCCCCGGGAGCGGTGCTTAGCTCTGAGAGGCACAGTACATGCTTCTTTAGCCTCTCTTCTCGTCTACATCTTAGCAAAAAGCTTTTCCACTCTGTCTGGCAAGGAGAAACTGTGCCAGCACAGAAAACATCTCCCATCGTGTTCTAGAGGCTGCACGGAGGTCTGCCGAGTGTTTTGCAAGAAGAGAAAGAAAGTTGTCCAAAACAGCTTGCAATCGAATGTTCATGTGAATAGAAAAGGCAGGAGAGTGGTCAGGTACTGTTTTCTCTCAGTTGGCAAGCTGCGCACACAATCGCAGTGTTGTACAGCTTGTTTCATCACCTTTGCGAAGATGCCGCTCTCTCCGGCTCCCGGAGACGAAGAAGCTGCTTCTTCGCGCAAAGACGATTCTGCCGCTCACAGTGCTCTGCGGTGTGCGCCTTCTGCCGAAAGAGGCCCGGGAGCTGTGCTTAGCTCTGCAGAGCGCCGTACCTTCGTCTTTAGCCTCTCTTTTCGTCTACATCTTAGCAAAAAGCTTTTCCACTCTGTCTGGCAAGGAGAAACTGTGCCAGCACAAAAAACATCTACCATCGTGTTCTAGAGGCTGCACGCAGGTCTGCCGAGTGTTTTGCAAGAAGAGAAAGAAAGTTGTCCAAAACAGCTTGCAATCGAATGTTCATGTGAATAGAAAAGGCAGGAGAGTGGTCAGGTACTGTTTTCTCTCAGTTGGCAAGCTGCGCACACAATAGCAGTGTTGTACAGCTTGTTTCATCACCTTTGCCAAGTTGCCGCTCTCTCCGGCTCCCGGAGAAGAAGAAGCTGCTTCTTCGCGCAAAGACGATTCTGCCGCTCACAGTGCTCTGCGGTGTGCGCCTTCTGCCGAAAGAAGCCCGGGAGCGGTGCTTAGCTCTGCAGAGCACCGTACCTTCGTCTTTAGCCTCTCTTCTCGTCTACATCTTAGCAAAAAGCTTTTCCACTCTGTCTGGCAAGGAGAAACTGTGCCAGCACAAAAAACATCTCCCATCGTGTTCTAGAGGGTGCACGGAGGTCTGCCGAGTGTTTTGCAAGAAGAGAAAGAAAGTTGTCCAAAACAGCTTCCAATCGAATGTTCATGTGAATACAAAAGGCAGGAGAGTGGTCAGGTACTGTTTTCTCTCAGTTGGCAAGCTGCGCACACAATCGCAGTGTTGTACAGCTTGTTTCATCACCTTTGCCAAGTTGCAGCTCTCTCCGGCTCCCGGAGACGAAGAAGCTGCTTCTTCGCGCAAAGACGATTCTGCCGCTCACAGTGCTCTGCGGTGAGCGCCTTCTGCCGAAAGACGCCCGGGAGCGGTGCTTAGCTCTGCAGAGCACCGTACCTTCGTCTTTAGCCTCTCTTCTCGTCTACATCTTAGCAAAAAGCTTTTCCACTCTGTCTGGCAAGGACAAACTGTGCCAGCACAAAAAACATCTACCATCGTGTTCTAGAGGCTGCACGCAAGTCTGCCGAGTGTTTTGCTGAAGAGAAAGAAAGTTGTCCAAAACAGCTTGCAATCGAATGTTCATGTGAATAGAAAAGGCAGGAGAGTGGTCAGGTACTGTTTTCTCTCAGTTGGCAAGCTGCGCACACAATCGCAGTGTTGTACAGCTTGTTTCATCACCTTTGCGAAGTTGCCGCTCTCTCCGGCTCCCGGAGACGAAGAAGCTGCTTCTTCGCGCAAAGACGATTCTGCCGCTCACAGTGCTCTGCGGTGTGCGCCTTCTGCCGAAAGACGCCCGGGAGCGGTGCTTAGCTCTGCAGAGCACCGTACCTTCGTCTTTAGCCTCTCTTCTCGTCTACATCTTAGCAAAAAGCTTTTCCACTCTGTCTGGCAAGGAGAAACTGTGCCAGCACAGAAAACATCTCCCATCGTGTTCTAGAGGCTGCACGCAGGTCTGCCGAGTGTTTTGCAAGAAGAGAAAGAAAGTTGTCCAAAACAGCTTGCAATCGAATGTTCATGTGATTACATAAGGCAGGAGAGTGGTCAGGTACTGTTTTCTCTCAGTTGGCAAGCTGCGCACACAATCACAGTGTTGTACAGCTTGTTTCATCACCTTTGCGAAGTTGCCGCTCTCTCCGGCTCCCTGAGACGAAGAAGCTGCTTCTTCGCGCAAAGACGATTCTGCCGCTCACAGTGCTCTGCGGTGTGCGCCTTCTGCCGAAAGAGCCCCGGGAGCGGTGCTTAGCTCTGAGAAGCACCGTACCTGCTTCTTTAGCCTCTCTTCTCGTCTACATCTTAGCAAAAAGCTTTTCCACTCTGTCTGGCAAGGAGAAACTGTGCCAGCACAGAAAACATCTCCCATCGTGTTCTAGAGGCTGCACGGAGGTCTGCCGAGTGTTTTGCAAGAAGAGAAAGAAAGTTGTCCAAAACAGCTTGCAATCGAATGTTCATGTGAATAGAAAAGGCAGGAGAGTGGTCAGGTACTGTTTTCTCTCAGTTGGCAAGCTGCGCACACAATCGCAGTGTTGTACTGCTTGTTTCATCACCTTTGCGAAGTTGCCGCTCTCTCCGGCTCCCGGAGACGAAGAAGCTGCTTCTTCGCGCAAAGACGATTCTGCCGCTCACAGTGCTCTGCGGTGTGCGCCTTCTGCCGAAAGAGCCCCGGGAGCGGTGCTTAGCTCTGAGAGGCACAGTACATGCTTCTTTAGCCTCTCTTCTCGTCTACATCTTAGCAAAAAGCTTTTCCACTCTGTCTGGCAAGGAGAAACTGTGCCAGCACAGAAAACATCTCCCATCGTGTTCTAGAGGCTGCACGGAGGTCTGCCGAGTGTTTTGCAAGAAGAGAAAGAAAGTTGTCCAAAACAGCTTGCAATCGAATGTTCATGTGAATAGAAAAGGCAGGAGAGTGGTCAGGTACTGTTTTCTCTCAGTTGGCAAGCTGCGCACACAATTGCAGTGTTGTACAGCTTGTTTCATCACCTTTGCGAAGTTGCCGCTTTCTCCGGCTCCCGGAGACGAAGAAGCTGCTTCTTCGCGCAAAGACGATTCTGCCGCTCACAGTGCTCTGCGGTGTGCGCCTTCTGCCGAAAGAAGCCCGGGAGCGGTGCTTAGCTCTGCAGAGCACCGTACCTTCGTCTTTAGCCTCTCTTCTCGTCTACATCTTAGCAAAAAGCTTTTCCACTCTGTCTGGCAAGGAGAAACTGTGCCAGCACAGAAAACATCTCCCATCGTGTTCTAGAGGCTGCACGCAGGTCTGCCGAGTGTTTTGCAAGAAGAGAAAGAAAGTTGTCCAAAACAGCTTGCAATCCAATGTTCATCTGAATAGAAAAGGCAGGAGAGTGGTCAGGTACTGTTTTCTCTCAGTTGGCAAGCTGCGCACACAATCGCAGTGTTGTACAGCTTGTTTCACACCTTTGCGAAGCTGCCGCTCTCTCCGGCTCCCGGAGACGAAGAAGCTGCTTCTTCGCGCAAAGACGATTCTGCTGCTCCCAGTGCTCTGCGGTGTGCGCCTTCTGCCGAAAGAGGTCCGGGAGCGGTGCTTAGCTCTGCAGAGCACCGTACCTTCGTCTTTAGCCTCTCTTCTCGTCTACATCTTAGCAAAAAGCTTTTCCACTCTGTCTGGCAAGGAGAAACTGTGCCAGCACAGAAAACATCTCCCATCGTGTTCTAGAGGCTGCACGGAGGTCTGCCGAGTGTTTTGCAAGAAGAGAAAGAAAGTTGTCCAAAACAGCTTGCAATCGAATGTTCAAGTGAATAGAAAAGGCAGGAGAGTGGTCAGGTACTGTTTTCTCTCAGTTGGCAAGCTGCGCACACAATCGCAGTGTTGTACAGCTTGTTTCATCACCTTTGCGAAGTTGCCGCTCTCTCCGGCTCCCGGAGACGAAGAAGCTGCTTCTTCGCGCAAAGACGATTCTGCCGCTCACAGTGCTCTGCGGTGTGCGCCTTCTGCCGAAAGAGGTCCGGGAGCGGTGCTTAGCTCTGCAGAGCACCGTACCTTCGTCTTTAGCCTCTCTTCTCGTCTACATCTTAGCAAAAAGCTTTTCCACTCTGTCTGGCAAGGAGAAACTGTGCCAGCACAGAAAACATCTCCCATCGTGTTCTAGAGGCTGCACGGAGGTCTGCCGAGTGTTTTGCAAGAAGAGAAAGAAAGTTGTCCAAAACAGCTTGCAATCGAATGTTCATGTGAATAGAAAAGGCAGGAGAGTGGTCAGGTACTGTTTTCTCTCAGTTGGCAAGCTGCGCACACAATCGCAGTGTCGTACACCTTGTTTCATCACCTTTGCCAAGTTGCCGCTCTCTCCGGCTCCCGGAGACGAAGAAGCTGCTTCTTCGCGCAAAGACGATTCTGCCGCTCACAGTGCTCTGCGGTGTGCGCCTTCTGCCGAAAGACGTCCGGGAGCGGTGCTTAGCTCTGCAGAGCACCGTACCTTCGTCTTTAGCCTCTCTTCTCGTCTACATCTTAGCAAAAAGCTTTTCCACTCTGTCTGGCAAGGAGAAACTGTGCCAGCACAGAAAACATCTCCCATCGTGTTCTAGAGGCTGCACGGAGGTCTGCCGAGTGTTTTGCAAGAAGAGAAAGAAAGTTGTCCAAAACAGCTTGCAATCGAATGTTCATGTGAATAGAAAAGGCAGGAGAGTGGTCAGGTACTGTTATCTCTCACTTGGCAAGCTGCGCACACAATCGCAGTGTTGTACAGCTTGTTTCATCACCTTTGCGAAGATGCCGCTCTCTCCGGCTCCCGGAGACGAAGAAGCTGCTTCTTCGCGCAAAGACGATTCTGCCGCTCACAGTGCTCTGCGGTGTGCGCCTTCTGCCGAAAGAGGCCCGGGAGCGGTGCTTAGCTCTGCAGAGCGCCGTACCTTCGTCTTTAGCCTCTCTTTTCGTCTACATCTTAGCAAAAAGCTTTTCCACTCTGGCAAGGAGAAACTGTGCCAGCACAAAAAACATCTACCATCGTGTTCTAGAGGCTGCACGCAGGTCTGCCGAGTGTTTTGCAAGAAGAGGAAGAAAGTTGTCCAAAACAGCTTGCAATCGAATGTTCATGTGAATAGAAAAGGCAGGAGAGTGGTCAGGTACTGTTTTCTCTCAGTTGGCAAGCTGCGCACACAATCGCAGTGTTGTACAGCTTGTTTCATCACCTTTGCCAAGTTGCCGCTCTCTCCGGCTCCCGGAGACGAAGAAGCTGCTTCTTCGCGCAAAGACGATTCTGCCGCTCACAGTGCTCTGCGGTGAGCGCCTTCTGCCGAAAGACGCCCGGGAGCGGTGCTTAGCTCTGCAGAGCACCGTACCTTCGTCTTTAGCCTCTCTTCTCGTCTACATCTTAGCAAAAAGCTTTTCCACTCTGTCTGGCAAGGACAAACTGTGCCAGCACAAAAAACATCTACCATCGTGTTCTAGAGGCTGCACGCAAGTCTGCCGAGTGTTTTGCTGAAGAGAAAGAAAGTTGTCCAAAACAGCTTGCAATCGAATGTTCATCTGAATAGAAAAGGCAGGAGAGTGGTCAGGTACTGTTTTCTCTCAGTTGGCAAGCTGCGCACACAATCGCAGTGTTGTACAGCTTGTTTCATCACCTTTGCCAAGCCGCCGCTCTCTCCGGCTCCCGGAGACGAAGAAGCTGCTTCTTCGCGCAAAGACGATTCTGCCGCTCACAGTGCTCTGCGGTGTGCGCCTTCTGCCGAAAGAGGTCCGGGAGCGGTGCTTAGCTCTGCAGAGCACCGTACCTTCGTCTTTAGCCTCTCTTCTCGTCTACATCTTAGCAAAAAGCTTTTCCACTCTGTCTGGCAAGGAGAAACTGTGCCAGCACAGAAAACATCTCCCTGCGTGTTCTAGAGGCTGCACGGAGGTCTGCCGAGTGTTTTGCAAGAAGAGAAAGAAAGTTGTCCAAAACAGCTTGCAATCGAATGTTCATGTGAATAGAAAAGGCAGGAGAGTGGTCAGGTACTGTTTTCTCTCAGTTGGCACGCTGCGCACACAATCGCAGTGTTGTACAGCTTGTTTCATCACCTTTGCGAAGTTGCCGCTCTCTCCGGCTCCCGGAGACGAAGAAGCTGCTTCTTCGCGCAAAGACGATTCTGCCGCTCACAGTGCTCTGCGGTGTGCGCATTCTGCCGAAAGAGCCCCGGGAGCGGTGCTTAGCTCTGAGAAGCACCATACGTGCTTCTTTAGCCTCTCTTCTCGTCTACATCTTAGCAAAAAGCTTTTCCACTCTGTCTGGCAAGGAGAAACTGTGCCAGCACAGAAAACATCTCCCATCGTATTCTAGAGGCTGCACGGAGGTCTGCCGAGTGTTTTGCAAGAAGAGAGAGAAAGTAGTCCAAAACAGCTTGCAATCGAATGTTCATGTGAATAGAAAAGGCAGGAGAGTGGTCAGGTACTGTTTTCTCTCAGTTGACAAGCTGCGTACACAATCGCAGTGTTGTACAGCTTGTTTCATCACCTTTGCCAAGTTGCCGCTCTCTCCGGCTCCCGGAGACGAAGAAGCTGCTTCTTCGCGCAAAGACGATTCTGCCGCTCACAGTGCTCTGCGGTGTGCGCCTTCTGCCGAAAGAGGTCCGGGAGCGGTGCTTAGCTCTGCAGAGCACCGTACCTTCGTCTTTAGCCTCTCTTCTCGTCTACATCTTAGCAAAAAGCTTTTCCACTCTGTCTGGCAAGGAGAAACTGTGCCAGCACAGAAAACATCTCCCATCGTGTTCTAGAGGCTGCACGCAGGTCTGCCGAGTGTTTTGCAAGAAGAGAAAGAAAGTTGTCCAAAACAGCTTGCAATCGAATGTTCATGTGAATAGAAAAGGCAGGAGAGTGGTCAGGTACTGTTTTCTCTCACTTGGCAAGTTGCGCACACAATCGCAGTGTTGTACAGCTTGTTTCTTCACCTTTGCGAAGCTGCGGCTCTCTCCGGCTCCCGGAGACGAAGAAGCTGCTTCTTCGCGCAAAGACGATTCTGCCGCTCACAGTGCTCTGCGGTGTGCGCCTTCTGCCGATAGAGGTCCGGGAGAGGTGCTTAGCTCTGCAGAGCACCATACCTGCTTCTTTAGCCTCTCTTCTCGTCTACATCTTAGCAAAAAGCTTTTCCACTCTGTCTGGCAAGGAGAAACTGTGCCAGCACAGAAAACATCTCCCATCGTGTTCTAGAGGCTGCACGGAGGTCTGCCGAGTGTTTTGCAAGAAGAGAAAGAAAGTTGTCCAAAACAGCTTGCAATCGAATGTTCAAGTGAACAGAAAAGGCAGGAGAGTGGTCAGGTACTGTTTTCTCTCAGTTGGCAAGCTGCGCACACAATCGCAGTGTCGTACAGCTTGTTTCATCACCTTTGCGAAGTTGCCGCTCTCTCCGGCTCCCGGAGACGAAGAAGCTGCTTCTTCGCGCAAAGACGATTCTGCCGCTCACAGTGCTCTGCGGTGTGCGCCTTCTGCCGAAAGAGGTCCGGGAGCGGTGCTTAGCTCTGCAGAGCACCGTACCTTCGTCTTTAGCCTCTCTTCTCGTCTACATCTTAGCAAAAAGCTTTTCCACTCTGTCTGGCAAGGCGAAACTGTGCCAGCACAGAAAACATCTCCCATCGTGTTCTAGAGGCTGCACGGAGGTCTGCCGAGTGTTTTGCAAGAAGAGAAAGAAAGTTGTCCAAAACAGCTTGCAATCGAATGTTCATGTGAATAGAAAAGGCAGGAGAGTGGTCAGGTACTGTTTTCTCTCAGTTGGCACGCTGCGCACACAATCGCAGTGTTGTACAGCTTGTTTCATCACCTTTGCGAAGTTGCCGCTCTCTCCGGCTCCCGGAGACGAAGAAGCTGCTTCTTCGCGCAAAGACGATTCTGCCGCTCACAGTGCTCTGCTGTGTGCGCCTTCTGCCGAAAGAGGCCCGGGAGCGGTGCTTAGCTCTGCAGAGCACCGTACCTTCGTCTTTAGCCTCTCTTCTCGTCTACATCTTAGCAAAAAGCTTTTCCACTCTGTCTGGCAAGGAGAAACTGTGCCAGCACAAAAAACATCTCCCATCGTGTTCTAGAGGCTGCACGGAGGTCTGCCGAGTGTTTTGCAAGAAGAGAAAGAAAGTTGTCCAAAACAGCTTGCAATCGAATGTTCATGTGAATAGAAAAGGCAGGAGAGTTGTCAGGTACTGTTTTCTCTCAGTTTGCAGGCTGCGCACACAATCGCAGTGTTGTACAGCTTGTTTCATCACCTTTGCGAAGTTGCCGCTCTCTCCGGCTCCCGGAGACGAAGAAGCTGCTTCTTCGCGCAAAGACGATTCTGCCGCTCACAGTGCTCTGCGGTGTGCGCCTTCTGCCGAAAGAGGTCCGGGAGCGGTGCTTAGCTCTGAGAAGCACCATACGTGCTTCTTTAGCCTCTCTTCTCGTCTACATCTTAGCAAAAAGCTTTTCCACTCTGTCTGGCAAGGAGAGACTGTGCCAGCACAGAAAACATCTCCCATCGTGTTCTAGAGGCTGCACGGAGGTCTGCCGAGTGTTTTGCAAGAAGAGAAAGAAAGTTGTCCAAAACAGCTTGCAATCGAATGTTCACGTGAATAGAAAAGGCAGGAGAGTGGTCAGGTACTGTTTTCTCTCAGTTGGCAAGCTGCGCACACAATCGCAGTGTTGTACAGCTTGTTTCATCACCTTTGCGAAGTTGCCGCTGTCTCCGGCTCCCGGAGACGAAGAAGCTGCTTCTTCGCGCAAAGACGATTCTGCCGCTCACAGTGCTCTGCGGTGTGCGCCTTCTGCCGAAAGAGGTCCGGGAGCGGTGCTTAGCTCTGCAGAGCACCGTACCTTCGTCTTTAGCCTCTCTTCTCGTCTACATCTTAGCAAAAAGCTTTTCCACTCTGTCTGGAGAGGAGAAACTGTGCCAGCACAAAAAACATCTCCCATCGTGTTCTAGAGGCTGCACGCAGGTCTGCCGAGTGTTTTGCAAGAAGAGAAAGAAAGTTGTCCAAAACAGTTTGCAATCGAATGTTCATGTGAATAGAAAAGGCAGGAGTGTGGTCAGGTACTGTTTTCTCTCAGTTGGCAAGCTGCGCACACAATCGCAGTGTTGTACAGCTTGTTTCATCACCTTTGCGAAGTTGCAGCTCTCTCCGGCTCCCGGAGACGAAGAAGCTGCTTCTTCGCGCAAAGACGATTCTGCCGCTCACAGTGGTCTGCGGTGTGCGCCTTCTGCCGAAAGACGCCCGGGAGCGGTGCTTAGCTCTGCAGAGCACCGTACCTTCGTCTTTAGCCTCTCTTCTCGTCTACATCTTAGCAAAAAGCTTTTCCACTCTGTCTGGCAAGGAGAAACTGTGCCAGCACAAAAAACATCTCCCATCGTGTTCTAGAGGCTGCACGCAGGTCTGCCGAGTGTTTTGCAAGAAGAGAAAGAAAGTTGTCCAAAACAGCTTGCAATCGAATGTTCATGTGAATAGAAAAGGCAGGAGAGTGGTCAGGTACTGTTTTCTCTCAGTTGGCAAGCTGCGCACACAATCGCAGTGTTGTACAGCTTGTTTCAGCACCTTTGCGAAGTTGCCGCTCTCTCCGGCTCCCGGAGACGAAGAAGCTGCTTCTTCGCGCAAAGACGATTCTGCCGCTCACAGTGCTCTGCGGTGTGCGCCTTCTGCCGAAAGACGCCCGGGAGCGGTGCTTAGCTCTGCAGAGCACCGTACCTTCGTCTTTAGCCTCTCTTCTCGTCTACATCTTAGCAAAAAGCTTTTCCACTCTGTCTGGCAAGGAGAAACTGTGCCAGCACAGAAAACATCTCCCATCGTGTTCTAGAGGCTGCACGGAGGTCTGCCGAGTGTTTTGCAAGAAGAGAAAGAAAGTTGTCCAAAACAGCTTGCAATCGAATGTTCATGTGATTACATAAGGCAGGAGAGTGGTCAGGTACTGTTTTCTCTCAGTTGGCAAGCTGCGCACACAATCACAGTGTTGTACAGCTTGTTTCATCACCTTTGCGAAGTTGCCGCTCTCTCCGGCTCCCGGAGACGAAGAAGCTGCTTCTTCGCGCAAAGACGATTCTGCCGCTCACAGTGCTCTGCGGTGTGCGCCTTCTGCCGAAAGAGCCCCGGGAGCGGTGCTTAGCTCTGAGAGGCACAGTACATGCTTCTTTAGCCTCTCTTCTCGTCTACATCTTAGCAAAAAGCTTTTCCACTCTGTCTGGCAAGGAGAAACTGTGCCAGCACAGAAAACATCTCCCATCGTGTTCTAGAGGCTGCACGGAGGTCTGCCGAGTGTTTTGCAAGAAGAGAAAGAAAGTTGTCCAAAACAGCTTGCAATCGAATGTTCATCTGAATAGAAAAGGCAGGAGAGTGGTCAGGTACTGTTTTCTCTCAGTTGGCAAGCTGCGCACACAATCGCAGTGTTGTACAGCTTGTTTCATCACCTTTGCGAAGTTGCCGCTCTCTCCGGCTCCCGGAGACGAAGAAGCTGCTTCTTCGCGCAAAGACGATTCTGCCGCTCACAGTGCTCTGCTGTGTGCGCCTTCTGCCGAAAGAGGCCCGGGAGCGGTGCTTAGCTCTGCAGAGCACCGTACCTTCGTCTTTAGCCTCTCTTCTCGTCTACATCTTAGCAAAAAGCTTTTCCACTCTGTCTGGCAAGGAGAAACTGTGCCAGCACAGAAAACATCTCCCATCGTGTTCTAGAGGCTGCACGGAGGTCTGCCGAGTGTTTTGCAAGAAGAGAAAGAAAGTTGTCCAAAACAGCTTGCAATCGAATGTTCATGTGAATAGAAAAGGCAGGAGAGTGGTCAGGTACTGTTTTCTCTCAGTTGGCAAGCTGCGCACACAATCGCAGTGTTGTACAGCTTGTTTCATCACCTTTGCGAAGTTGCCGCTCTCTCCGGCTCCCGGAGACGAAGAAGCTGCTTCTTCGCGCAAAGACGATTCTGCCGCTCACAGTGCTCTGCGGTGTGCGCCTTCTGCCGAAAGAGCCCCGGGAGCGGTGCTTAGCTCTGAGAAGCACCATACGTGCTTCTTTAGCCTCTCTTCTCGTCTACATCTTAGCAAAAAGCTTTTCCACTCTGTCTGGCAAGGAGAAACTGTGCCAGCACAGAAAACATCTCCCATCGTGTTCTAGAGGCTGCACGGAGGTCTGCCGAGTGTTTTGCAAGAAGAGAAAGAAAGTTGTCTAAAACAGCTTGCAATCGAATGTTCATGTGATTACATAAGGCAGGAGAGTGGTCAGGTACTGTTTTCTCTCATTTGGCATGCTGCGCACACAATCGCAATGTTGTACAGCTTGTTTCATCACCTTTGCGAAGTTGCCGCTCTCTCCGGCTCCCGGAGACGAAGAAGCTGCTTCTTCGCGCAAAGACGATTCTGCCGCTCACAGTGCTCTGCGGTGTGCGCCTTCTGCCGAAAGAGGCCCGGGAGCGGTGCTTAGCTCTGCAGAGCACCGTACCTTCGTCTTTAGCCTCTCTTCTCGTCTACATCTTAGCAAAAAGCTTTTCCACTCTGTCTGGCAAGGAGAAACTGTGCCAGCACAGAAAACATCTCCCTGCGTGTTCTAGAGGCTGCACGGAGGTCTGCCGAGTGTTTTGCAAGAAGAGAAAGAAAGTTGTCCAAAACAGCTTGCAATCGAATGTTCATGTGAATAGAAAAGGCAGGAGAGTGGTCAGGTACTGTTTTCTCTCAGTTGGCACGCTGCGCACACAATCGCAGTGTTGTACAGCTTGTTTCATCACCTTTGCGAAGTTGCCGCTCTCTCCGGCTCCCGGAGACGAAGAAGCTGCTTCTTCGCGCAAAGACGATTCTGCCGCTCACAGTGCTCTGCGGTGTGCGCATTCTGCCGAAAGAGCCCCGGGAGCGGTGCTTAGCTCTGAGAAGCACCATACGTGCTTCTTTAGCCTCTCTTCTCGTCTACATCTTAGCAAAAAGCTTTTCCACTCTGTCTGGCAAGGAGAAACTGTGCCAGCACAGAAAACATCTCCCATCGTATTCTAGAGGCTGCACGGAGGTCTGCCGAGTGTTTTGCAAGAAGAGAGAGAAAGTAGTCCAAAACAGCTTGCAATCGAATGTTCATGTGAATAGAAAAGGCAGGAGAGTGGTCAGGTACTGTTTTCTCTCAGTTGACAAGCTGCGTACACAATCGCAGTGTTGTACAGCTTGTTTCATCACCTTTGCCAAGTTGCCGCTCTCTCCGGCTCCCGGAGACGAAGAAGCTGCTTCTTCGCGCAAAGACGATTCTGCCGCTCACAGTGCTCTGCGGTGTGCGCCTTCTGCCGAAAGAGGTCCGGGAGCGGTGCTTAGCTCTGCAGAGCACCGTACCTTCGTCTTTAGCCTCTCTTCTCGTCTACATCTTAGCAAAAAGCTTTTCCACTCTGTCTGGCAAGGAGAAACTGTGCCAGCACAGAAAACATCTCCCATCGTGTTCTAGAGGCTGCACGCAGGTCTGCCGAGTGTTTTGCAAGAAGAGAAAGAAAGTTGTCCAAAACAGCTTGCAATCGAATGTTCATGTGAATAGAAAAGGCAGGAGAGTGGTCAGGTACTGTTTTCTCTCACTTGGCAAGTTGCGCACACAATCGCAGTGTTGTACAGCTTGTTTCTTCACCTTTGCGAAGCTGCGGCTCTCTCCGGCTCCCGGAGACGAAGAAGCTGCTTCTTCGCGCAAAGACGATTCTGCCGCTCACAGTGCTCTGCGGTGTGCGCCTTCTGCCGATAGAGGTCCGGGAGAGGTGCTTAGCTCTGCAGAGCACCATACCTGCTTCTTTAGCCTCTCTTCTCGTCTACATCTTAGCAAAAAGCTTTTCCACTCTGTCTGGCAAGGAGAAACTGTGCCAGCACAGAAAACATCTCCCATCGTGTTCTAGAGGCTGCACGGAGGTCTGCCGAGTGTTTTGCAAGAAGAGAAAGAAAGTTGTCCAAAACAGCTTGCAATCGAATGTTCAAGTGAACAGAAAAGGCAGGAGAGTGGTCAGGTACTGTTTTCTCTCAGTTGGCAAGCTGCGCACACAATCGCAGTGTCGTACAGCTTGTTTCATCACCTTTGCGAAGTTGCCGCTCTCTCCGGCTCCCGGAGACGAAGAAGCTGCTTCTTCGCGCAAAGACGATTCTGCCGCTCACAGTGCTCTGCGGTGTGCGCCTTCTGCCGAAAGAGGTCCGGGAGCGGTGCTTAGCTCTGCAGAGCACCGTACCTTCGTCTTTAGCCTCTCTTCTCGTCTACATCTTAGCAAAAAGCTTTTCCACTGTGTCTGGCAAGGCGAAACTGTGCCAGCACAGAAAACATCTCCCATCGTGTTCTAGAGGCTGCACGGAGGTCTGCCGAGTGTTTTGCAAGAAGAGAAAGAAAGTTGTCCAAAACAGCTTGCAATCGAATGTTCATGTGAATAGAAAAGGCAGGAGAGTGGTCAGGTACTGTTTTCTCTCAGTTGGCACGCTGCGCACACAATCGCAGTGTTGTACAGCTTGTTTCATCACCTTTGCGAAGTTGCCGCTCTCTCCGGCTCCCGGAGACGAAGAAGCTGCTTCTTCGCGCAAAGACGATTCTGCCGCTCACAGTGCTCTGCTGTGTGCGCCTTCTGCCGAAAGAGGCCCGGGAGCGGTGCTTAGCTCTGCAGAGCACCGTACCTTCGTCTTTAGCCTCTCTTCTCGTCTACATCTTAGCAAAAAGCTTTTCCACTCTGTCTGGCAAGGAGAAACTGTGCCAGCACAAAAAACATCTCCCATCGTGTTCTAGAGGCTGCACGGAGGTCTGCCGAGTGTTTTGCAAGAAGAGAAAGAAAGTTGTCCAAAACAGCTTGCAATCGAATGTTCATGTGAATAGAAAAGGCAGGAGAGTTGTCAGGTACTGTTTTCTCTCAGTTTGCAGGCTGCGCACACAATCGCAGTGTTGTACAGCTTGTTTCATCACCTTTGCGAAGTTGCCGCTCTCTCCGGCTCCCGGAGACGAAGAAGCTGCTTCTTCGCGCAAAGACGATTCTGCCGCTCACAGTGCTCTGCGGTGTGCGCCTTCTGCCGAAAGAGGTCCGGGAGCGGTGCTTAGCTCTGAGAAGCACCATACGTGCTTCTTTAGCCTCTCTTCTCGTCTACATCTTAGCAAAAAGCTTTTCCACTCTGTCTGGCAAGGAGAGACTGTGCCAGCACAGAAAACATCTCCCATCGTGTTCTAGAGGCTGCACGGAGGTCTGCCGAGTGTTTTGCAAGAAGAGAAAGAAAGTTGTCCAAAACAGCTTGCAATCGAATGTTCACGTGAATAGAAAAGGCAGGAGAGTGGTCAGGTACTGTTTTCTCTCAGTTGGCAAGCTGCGCACACAATCGCAGTGTTGTACAGCTTGTTTCATCACCTTTGCGAAGTTGCCGCTGTCTCCGGCTCCCGGAGACGAAGAAGCTGCTTCTTCGCGCAAAGACGATTCTGCCGCTCACAGTGCTCTGCGGTGTGCGCCTTCTGCCGAAAGAGGTCCGGGAGCGGTGCTTAGCTCTGCAGAGCACCGTACCTTCGTCTTTAGCCTCTCTTCTCGTCTACATCTTAGCAAAAAGCTTTTCCACTCTGTCTGGAGAGGAGAAACTGTGCCAGCACAAAAAACATCTCCCATCGTGTTCTAGAGGGTGCACGGAGGTCTGCCGAGTGTTTTGCAAGAAGAGAAAGAAAGTTGTCCAAAACAGCTTCCAATCGAATGTTCATGTGAATAGAAAAGGCAGGAGAGTGGTCAGGTACTGTTTTCTCTCAGTTGGCAAGCTGCGCACACAATCGCAGTGTTGTACAGCTTGTTTCATCACCTTTGCCAAGTTGCCGCTCTCTCCGGCTCCCGGAGACGAAGAAGCTGCTTCTTCGCGCAAAGACGATTCTGCCGCTCACAGTGCTCTGCGGTGAGCGCCTTCTGCCGAAAGACGCCCGGGAGCGGTGCTTAGCTCTGCAGAGCACCGTACCTTCGTCTTTAGCCTCTCTTCTCGTCTACATCTTAGCAAAAAGCTTTTCCACTCTGTCTGGCAAGGACAAACTGTGCCAGCACAAAAAACATCTACCATCGTGTTCTAGAGGCTGCACGCAAGTCTGCCGAGTGTTTTGCTGAAGAGAAAGAAAGTTGTCCAAAACAGCTTGCAATCGAATGTTCATGTGAATAGAAAAGGCAGGAGAGTGGTCAGGTACTGTTTTCTCTCAGTTGGCAAGCTGCGCACACAATCGCAGTGTTGTACAGCTTGTTTCATCACCTTTGCGAAGTTGCCGCTCTCTCCGGCTCCCGGAGACGAAGAAGCTGCTTCTTCGCGCAAAGACGATTCTGCCGCTCACAGTGCTCTGCGGTGTGCGCCTTCTGCCGAAAGACGCCCGGGAGCGGTGCTTAGCTCTGCAGAGCACCGTACCTTCGTCTTTAGCCTCTCTTCTCGTCTACATCTTAGCAAAAAGCTTTTCCACTCTGTCTGGCAAGGAGAAACTGTGCCAGCACAGAAAACATCTCCCATCGTGTTCTAGAGGCTGCACGCAGGTCTGCCGAGTGTTTTGCAAGAAGAGAAAGAAAGTTGTCCAAAACAGCTTGCAATCGAATGTTCATGTGATTACATAAGGCAGGAGAGCGGTCAGGTACTGTTTTCTCTCAGTTGGCAAGCTGCGCACACAATCACAGTGTTGTACAGCTTGTTTCATCACCTTTGCGAAGTTGCCGCTCTCTCCGGCTCCCTGAGACGAAGAAGCTGCTTCTTCGCGCAAAGACGATTCTGCCGCTCACAGTGCTCTGCGGTGTGCGCCTTCTGCCGAAAGAGCCCCGGGAGCGGTGCTTAGCTCTGAGAAGCACCGTACCTGCTTCTTTAGCCTCTCTTCTCGTCTACATCTTAGCAAAAAGCTTTTCCACTCTGTCTGGCAAGGAGAAACTGTGCCAGCACAGAAAACATCTCCCATCGTGTTCTAGAGGCTGCACGGAGGTCTGCCGAGTGTTTTGCAAGAAGAGAAAGAAAGTTGTCCAAAACAGCTTGCAATCGAATGTTCATGTGAATAGAAAAGGCAGGAGAGTGGTCAGGTACTGTTTTCTCTCAGTTGGCAAGCTGCGCACACAATCGCAGTGTTGTACTGCTTGTTTCATCACCTTTGCCAAGTTGCCGCTCTCTCCGGCTCCCGGAGACGAAGAAGCTGCTTCTTCGCGCAAAGACGATTCTGCCGCTCACAGTGCTCTGCGGTGTGCGCCTTCTGCCGAAAGAGCCCCGGGAGCGGTGCTTAGCTCTGAGAGGCACAGTACATGCTTCTTTAGCCTCTCTTCTCGTCTACATCTTAGCAAAAAGCTTTTCCACTCTGTCTGGCAAGGAGAAACTGTGCCAGCACAGAAAACATCTCCCATCGTGTTCTAGAGGCTGCACGGAGGTCTGCCGAGTGTTTTGCAAGAAGAGAAAGAAAGTTGTCCAAAACAGCTTGCAATCGAATGTTCATGTGAATAGAAAAGGCAGGAGAGTGGTCAGGTACTGTTTTCTCTCAGTTGGCAAGCTGCGCACACAATCGCAGTGTTGTACAGCTTGTTTCATCACCTTTGCGAAGATGCCGCTCTCTCCGGCTCCCGGAGACGAAGAAGCTGCTTCTTCGCGCAAAGACGATTCTGCCGCTCACAGTGCTCTGCGGTGTGCGCCTTCTGCCGAAAGAGGCCCGGGAGCTGTGCTTAGCTCTGCAGAGCGCCGTACCTTCGTCTTTAGCCTCTCTTTTCGTCTACATCTTAGCAAAAAGCTTTTCCACTCTGTCTGGCAAGGAGAAACTGTGCCAGCACAAAAAACATCTACCATCGTGTTCTAGAGGCTGCACGCAGGTCTGCCGAGTGTTTTGCAAGAAGAGAAAGAAAGTTGTCCAAAACAGCTTGCAATCGAATGTTCATGTGAATAGAAAAGGCAGGAGAGTGGTCAGGTACTGTTTTCTCTCAGTTGGCAAGCTGCGCACACAATAGCAGTGTTGTACAGCTTGTTTCATCACCTTTGCCAAGTTGCCGCTCTCTCCGGCTCCCGGAGAAGAAGAAGCTGCTTCTTCGCGCAAAGACGATTCTGCCGCTCACAGTGCTCTGCGGTGTGCGCCTTCTGCCGAAAGAAGCCCGGGAGCGGTGCTTAGCTCTGCAGAGCACCGTACCTTCGTCTTTAGCCTCTCTTCTCGTCTACATCTTAGCAAAAAGCTTTTCCACTCTGTCTGGCAAGGAGAAACTGTGCCAGCACAAAAAACATCTCCCATCGTGTTCTAGAGGGTGCACGGAGGTCTGCCGAGTGTTTTGCAAGAAGAGAAAGAAAGTTGTCCAAAACAGCTTCCAATCGAATGTTCATGTGAATACAAAAGGCAGGAGAGTGGTCAGGTACTGTTTTCTCTCAGTTGGCAAGCTGCGCACACAATCGCAGTGTTGTACAGCTTGTTTCATCACCTTTGCCAAGTTGCAGCTCTCTCCGGCTCCCGGAGACGAAGAAGCTGCTTCTTCGCGCAAAGACGATTCTGCCGCTCACAGTGCTCTGCGGTGAGCGCCTTCTGCCGAAAGACGCCCGGGAGCGGTGCTTAGCTCTGCAGAGCACCGTACCTTCGTCTTTAGCCTCTCTTCTCGTCTACATCTTAGCAAAAAGCTTTTCCACTCTGTCTGGCAAGGACAAACTGTGCCAGCACAAAAAACATCTACCATCGTGTTCTAGAGGCTGCACGCAAGTCTGCCGAGTGTTTTGCTGAAGAGAAAGAAAGTTGTCCAAAACAGCTTGCAATCGAATGTTCATGTGAATAGAAAAGGCAGGAGAGTGGTCAGGTACTGTTTTCTCTCAGTTGGCAAGCTGCGCACACAATCGCAGTGTTGTACAGCTTGTTTCATCACCTTTGCGAAGTTGCCGCTCTCTCCGGCTCCCGGAGACGAAGAAGCTGCTTCTTCGCGCAAAGACGATTCTGCCGCTCACAGTGCTCTGCGGTGTGCGCCTTCTGCCGAAAGACGCCCGGGAGCGGTGCTTAGCTCTGCAGAGCACCGTACCTTCGTCTTTAGCCTCTCTTCTCGTCTACATCTTAGCAAAAAGCTTTTCCACTCTGTCTGGCAAGGAGAAACTGTGCCAGCACAGAAAACATCTCCCATCGTGTTCTAGAGGCTGCACGCAGGTCTGCCGAGTGTTTTGCAAGAAGAGAAAGAAAGTTGTCCAAAACAGCTTGCAATCGAATGTTCATGTGATTACATAAGGCAGGAGAGTGGTCAGGTACTGTTTTCTCTCAGTTGGCAAGCTGCGCACACAATCACAGTGTTGTACAGCTTGTTTCATCACCTTTGCGAAGTTGCCGCTCTCTCCGGCTCCCTGAGACGAAGAAGCTGCTTCTTCGCGCAAAGACGATTCTGCCGCTCACAGTGCTCTGCGGTGTGCGCCTTCTGCCGAAAGAGCCCCGGGAGCGGTGCTTAGCTCTGAGAAGCACCGTACCTGCTTCTTTAGCCTCTCTTCTCGTCTACATCTTAGCAAAAAGCTTTTCCACTCTGTCTGGCAAGGAGAAACTGTGCCAGCACAGAAAACATCTCCCATCGTGTTCTAGAGGCTGCACGGAGGTCTGCCGAGTGTTTTGCAAGAAGAGAAAGAAAGTTGTCCAAAACAGCTTGCAATCGAATGTTCATGTGAATAGAAAAGGCAGGAGAGTGGTCAGGTACTGTTTTCTCTCAGTTGGCAAGCTGCGCACACAATCGCAGTGTTGTACTGCTTGTTTCATCACCTTTGCGAAGTTGCCGCTCTCTCCGGCTCCCGGAGACGAAGAAGCTGCTTCTTCGCGCAAAGACGATTCTGCCGCTCACAGTGCTCTGCGGTGTGCGCCTTCTGCCGAAAGAGCCCCGGGAGCGGTGCTTAGCTCTGAGAGGCACAGTACATGCTTCTTTAGCCTCTCTTCTCGTCTACATCTTAGCAAAAAGCTTTTCCACTCTGTCTGGCAAGGAGAAACTGTGCCAGCACAGAAAACATCTCCCATCGTGTTCTAGAGGCTGCACGGAGGTCTGCCGAGTGTTTTGCAAGAAGAGAAAGAAAGTTGTCCAAAACAGCTTGCAATCGAATGTTCATGTGAATAGAAAAGGCAGGAGAGTGGTCAGGTACTGTTTTCTCTCAGTTGGCAAGCTGCGCACACAATTGCAGTGTTGTACAGCTTGTTTCATCACCTTTGCGAAGTTGCCGCTTTCTCCGGCTCCCGGAGACGAAGAAGCTGCTTCTTCGCGCAAAGACGATTCTGCCGCTCACAGTGCTCTGCGGTGTGCGCCTTCTGCCGAAAGAAGCCCGGGAGCGGTGCTTAGCTCTGCAGAGCACCGTACCTTCGTCTTTAGCCTCTCTTCTCGTCTACATCTTAGCAAAAAGCTTTTCCACTCTGTCTGGCAAGGAGAAACTGTGCCAGCACAGAAAACATCTCCCATCGTGTTCTAGAGGCTGCACGCAGGTCTGCCGAGTGTTTTGCAAGAAGAGAAAGAAAGTTGTCCAAAACAGCTTGCAATCGAATGTTCATCTGAATAGAAAAGGCAGGAGAGTGGTCAGGTACTGTTTTCTCTCAGTTGGCAAGCTGCGCACACAATCGCAATGTTGTACAGCTTGTTTCACACCTTTGCGAAGCTGCCGCTCTCTCCGGCTCCCGGAGACGAAGAAGCTGCTTCTTCGCGCAAAGACGATTCTGCTGCTCCCAGTGCTCTGCGGTGTGCGCCTTCTGCCGAAAGAGGTCCGGGAGCGGTGCTTAGCTCTGCAGAGCACCGTACCTTCGTCTTTAGCCTCTCTTCTCGTCTACATCTTAGCAAAAAGCTTTTCCACTCTGTCTGGCAAGGAGAAACTGTGCCAGCACAGAAAACATCTCCCATCGTGTTCTAGAGGCTGCACGGAGGTCTGCCGAGTGTTTTGCAAGAAGAGAAAGAAAGTTGTCCAAAACAGCTTGCAATCGAATGTTCAAGTGAATAGAAAAGGCAGGAGAGTGGTCAGGTACTGTTTTCTCTCAGTTGGCAAGCTGCGCACACAATCGCAGTGTTGTACAGCTTGTTTCATCACCTTTGCGAAGTTGCCGCTCTCTCCGGCTCCCGGAGACGAAGAAGCTGCTTCTTCGCGCAAAGACGATTCTGCCGCTCACAGTGCTCTGCGGTGTGCGCCTTCTGCCGAAAGAGGTCCGGGAGCGGTGCTTAGCTCTGCAGAGCACCGTACCTTCGTCTTTAGCCTCTCTTCTCGTCTACATCTTAGCAAAAAGCTTTTCCACTCTGTCTGGCAAGGAGAAACTGTGCCAGCACAGAAAACATCTCCCATCGTGTTCTAGAGGCTGCACGGAGGTCTGCCGAGTGTTTTGCAAGAAGAGAAAGAAAGTTGTCCAAAACAGCTTGCAATCGAATGTTCATGTGAATAGAAAAGGCAGGAGAGTGGTCAGGTACTGTTTTCTCTCAGTTGGCAAGCTGCGCACACAATCGCAGTGTCGTACACCTTGTTTCATCACCTTTGCCAAGTTGCCGCTCTCTCCGGCTCCCGGAGACGAAGAAGCTGCTTCTTCGCGCAAAGACGATTCTGCCGCTCACAGTGCTCTGCGGTGTGCGCCTTCTGCCGAAAGACGTCCGGGAGCGGTGCTTAGCTCTGCAGAGCACCGTACCTTCGTCTTTAGCCTCTCTTCTCGTCTACATCTTAGCAAAAAGCTTTTCCACTCTGTCTGGCAAGGAGAAACTGTGCCAGCACAGAAAACATCTCCCATCGTGTTCTAGAGGCTGCACGGAGGTCTGCCGAGTGTTTTGCAAGAAGAGAAAGAAAGTTGTCCAAAACAGCTTGCAATCGAATGTTCATGTGAATAGAAAAGGCAGGAGAGTGGTCAGGTACTGTTATCTCTCACTTGGCAAGCTGCGCACACAATCGCAGTGTTGTACAGCTTGTTTCATCACCTTTGCGAAGATGCCGCTCTCTCCGGCTCCCGGAGACGAAGAAGCTGCTTCTTCGCGCAAAGACGATTCTGCCGCTCACAGTGCTCTGCGGTGTGCGCCTTCTGCCGAAAGAGGCCCGGGAGCGGTGCTTAGCTCTGCAGAGCGCCGTACCTTCGTCTTTAGCCTCTCTTTTCGTCTACATCTTAGCAAAAAGCTTTTCCACTCTGGCAAGGAGAAACTGTGCCAGCACAAAAAACATCTACCATCGTGTTCTAGAGGCTGCACGCAGGTCTGCCGAGTGTTTTGCAAGAAGAGGAAGAAAGTTGTCCAAAACAGCTTGCAATCGAATGTTCATGTGAATAGAAAAGGCAGGAGAGTGGTCAGGTACTGTTTTCTCTCAGTTGGCAAGCTGCGCACACAATCGCAGTGTTGTACAGCTTGTTTCATCACCTTTGCCAAGTTGCCGCTCTCTCCGGCTCCCGGAGACGAAGAAGCTGCTTCTTCGCGCAAAGACGATTCTGCCGCTCACAGTGCTCTGCGGTGAGCGCCTTCTGCCGAAAGACGCCCGGGAGCGGTGCTTAGCTCTGCAGAGCACCGTACCTTCGTCTTTAGCCTCTCTTCTCGTCTACATCTTAGCAAAAAGCTTTTCCACTCTGTCTGGCAAGGACAAACTGTGCCAGCACAAAAAACATCTACCATCGTGTTCTAGAGGCTGCACGCAAGTCTGCCGAGTGTTTTGCTGAAGAGAAAGAAAGTTGTCCAAAACAGCTTGCAATCGAATGTTCATCTGAATAGAAAAGGCAGGAGAGTGGTCAGGTACTGTTTTCTCTCAGTTGGCAAGCTGCGCACACAATCGCAGTGTTGTACAGCTTGTTTCATCACCTTTGCCAAGCCGCCGCTCTCTCCGGCTCCCGGAGACGAAGAAGCTGCTTCTTCGCGCAAAGACGATTCTGCCGCTCACAGTGCTCTGCGGTGTGCGCCTTCTGCCGAAAGAGGTCCGGGAGCGGTGCTTAGCTCTGCAGAGCACCGTACCTTCGTCTTTAGCCTCTCTTCTCGTCTACATCTTAGCAAAAAGCTTTTCCACTCTGTCTGGCAAGGAGAAACTGTGCCAGCACAGAAAACATCTCCCTGCGTGTTCTAGAGGCTGCACGGAGGTCTGCCGAGTGTTTTGCAAGAAGAGAAAGAAAGTTGTCCAAAACAGCTTGCAATCGAATGTTCATGTGAATAGAAAAGGCAGGAGAGTGGTCAGGTACTGTTTTCTCTCAGTTGGCACGCTGCGCACACAATCGCAGTGTTGTACAGCTTGTTTCATCACCTTTGCGAAGTTGCCGCTCTCTCCGGCTCCCGGAGACGAAGAAGCTGCTTCTTCGCGCAAAGACGATTCTGCCGCTCACAGTGCTCTGCGGTGTGCGCATTCTGCCGAAAGAGCCCCGGGAGCGGTGCTTAGCTCTGAGAAGCACCATACGTGCTTCTTTAGCCTCTCTTCTCGTCTACATCTTAGCAAAAAGCTTTTCCACTCTGTCTGGCAAGGAGAAACTGTGCCAGCACAGAAAACATCTCCCATCGTATTCTAGAGGCTGCACGGAGGTCTGCCGAGTGTTTTGCAAGAAGAGAGAGAAAGTAGTCCAAAACAGCTTGCAATCGAATGTTCATGTGAATAGAAAAGGCAGGAGAGTGGTCAGGTACTGTTTTCTCTCAGTTGACAAGCTGCGTACACAATCGCAGTGTTGTACAGCTTGTTTCATCACCTTTGCCAAGTTGCCGCTCTCTCCGGCTCCCGGAGACGAAGAAGCTGCTTCTTCGCGCAAAGACGATTCTGCCGCTCACAGTGCTCTGCGGTGTGCGCCTTCTGCCGAAAGAGGTCCGGGAGCGGTGCTTAGCTCTGCAGAGCACCGTACCTTCGTCTTTAGCCTCTCTTCTCGTCTACATCTTAGCAAAAAGCTTTTCCACTCTGTCTGGCAAGGAGAAACTGTGCCAGCACAGAAAACATCTCCCATCGTGTTCTAGAGGCTGCACGCAGGTCTGCCGAGTGTTTTGCAAGAAGAGAAAGAAAGTTGTCCAAAACAGCTTGCAATCGAATGTTCATGTGAATAGAAAAGGCAGGAGAGTGGTCAGGTACTGTTTTCTCTCACTTGGCAAGTTGCGCACACAATCGCAGTGTTGTACAGCTTGTTTCTTCACCTTTGCGAAGCTGCGGCTCTCTCCGGCTCCCGGAGACGAAGAAGCTGCTTCTTCGCGCAAAGACGATTCTGCCGCTCACAGTGCTCTGCGGTGTGCGCCTTCTGCCGATAGAGGTCCGGGAGAGGTGCTTAGCTCTGCAGAGCACCATACCTGCTTCTTTAGCCTCTCTTCTCGTCTACATCTTAGCAAAAAGCTTTTCCACTCTGTCTGGCAAGGAGAAACTGTGCCAGCACAGAAAACATCTCCCATCGTGTTCTAGAGGCTGCACGGAGGTCTGCCGAGTGTTTTGCAAGAAGAGAAAGAAAGTTGTCCAAAACAGCTTGCAATCGAATGTTCAAGTGAACAGAAAAGGCAGGAGAGTGGTCAGGTACTGTTTTCTCTCAGTTGGCAAGCTGCGCACACAATCGCAGTGTCGTACAGCTTGTTTCATCACCTTTGCGAAGTTGCCGCTCTCTCCGGCTCCCGGAGACGAAGAAGCTGCTTCTTCGCGCAAAGACGATTCTGCCGCTCACAGTGCTCTGCGGTGTGCGCCTTCTGCCGAAAGAGGTCCGGGAGCGGTGCTTAGCTCTGCAGAGCACCGTACCTTCGTCTTTAGCCTCTCTTCTCGTCTACATCTTAGCAAAAAGCTTTTCCACTCTGTCTGGCAAGGCGAAACTGTGCCAGCACAGAAAACATCTCCCATCGTGTTCTAGAGGCTGCACGGAGGTCTGCCGAGTGTTTTGCAAGAAGAGAAAGAAAGTTGTCCAAAACAGCTTGCAATCGAATGTTCATGTGAATAGAAAAGGCAGGAGAGTGGTCAGGTACTGTTTTCTCTCAGTTGGCACGCTGCGCACACAATCGCAGTGTTGTACAGCTTGTTTCATCACCTTTGCGAAGTTGCCGCTCTCTCCGGCTCCCGGAGACGAAGAAGCTGCTTCTTCGCGCAAAGACGATTCTGCCGCTCACAGTGCTCTGCTGTGTGCGCCTTCTGCCGAAAGAGGCCCGGGAGCGGTGCTTAGCTCTGCAGAGCACCGTACCTTCGTCTTTAGCCTCTCTTCTCGTCTACATCTTAGCAAAAAGCTTTTCCACTCTGTCTGGCAAGGAGAAACTGTGCCAGCACAAAAAACATCTCCCATCGTGTTCTAGAGGCTGCACGGAGGTCTGCCGAGTGTTTTGCAAGAAGAGAAAGAAAGTTGTCCAAAACAGCTTGCAATCGAATGTTCATGTGAATAGAAAAGGCAGGAGAGTTGTCAGGTACTGTTTTCTCTCAGTTTGCAGGCTGCGCACACAATCGCAGTGTTGTACAGCTTGTTTCATCACCTTTGCGAAGTTGCCGCTCTCTCCGGCTCCCGGAGACGAAGAAGCTGCTTCTTCGCGCAAAGACGATTCTGCCGCTCACAGTGCTCTGCGGTGTGCGCCTTCTGCCGAAAGAGGTCCGGGAGCGGTGCTTAGCTCTGAGAAGCACCATACGTGCTTCTTTAGCCTCTCTTCTCGTCTACATCTTAGCAAAAAGCTTTTCCACTCTGTCTGGCAAGGAGAGACTGTGCCAGCACAGAAAACATCTCCCATCGTGTTCTAGAGGCTGCACGGAGGTCTGCCGAGTGTTTTGCAAGAAGAGAAAGAAAGTTGTCCAAAACAGCTTGCAATCGAATGTTCACGTGAATAGAAAAGGCAGGAGAGTGGTCAGGTACTGTTTTCTCTCAGTTGGCAAGCTGCGCACACAATCGCAGTGTTGTACAGCTTGTTTCATCACCTTTGCGAAGTTGCCGCTGTCTCCGGCTCCCGGAGACGAAGAAGCTGCTTCTTCGCGCAAAGACGATTCTGCCGCTCACAGTGCTCTGCGGTGTGCGCCTTCTGCCGAAAGAGGTCCGGGAGCGGTGCTTAGCTCTGCAGAGCACCGTACCTTCGTCTTTAGCCTCTCTTCTCGTCTACATCTTAGCAAAAAGCTTTTCCACTCTGTCTGGAGAGGAGAAACTGTGCCAGCACAAAAAACATCTCCCATCGTGTTCTAGAGGCTGCACGCAGGTCTGCCGAGTGTTTTGCAAGAAGAGAAAGAAAGTTGTCCAAAACAGTTTGCAATCGAATGTTCATGTGAATAGAAAAGGCAGGAGTGTGGTCAGGTACTGTTTTCTCTCAGTTGGCAAGCTGCGCACACAATCGCAGTGTTGTACAGCTTGTTTCATCACCTTTGCGAAGTTGCAGCTCTCTCCGGCTCCCGGAGACGAAGAAGCTGCTTCTTCGCGCAAAGACGATTCTGCCGCTCACAGTGGTCTGCGGTGTGCGCCTTCTGCCGAAAGACGCCCGGGAGCGGTGCTTAGCTCTGCAGAGCACCGTACCTTCGTCTTTAGCCTCTCTTCTCGTCTACATCTTAGCAAAAAGCTTTTCCACTCTGTCTGGCAAGGAGAAACTGTGCCAGCACAGAAAACATCTCCCATCGTGTTCTAGAGGCTGCACGGAGGTCTGCCGAGTGTTTTGCAAGAAGAGAAAGAAAGTTGTCCAAAACAGCTTGCAATCGAATGTTCATGTGAATAGAAAAGGCAGGAGAGTGGTCAGGTACTGTTTTCTCTCAGTTGGCACGCTGCGCACACAATCGCAGTGTTGTACAGCTTGTTTCATCACCTTTGCGAAGTTGCCGCTCTCTCCGGCTCCCGGAGACGAAGAAGCTGCTTCTTCGCGCAAAGGCGATTCTGCCGCTCACAGTGCTCTGCGGTGTGCGCCTTCTGCCGAAAGACGCCAGGGAGCGGTGCTCAGCTCTGCAGAGCACCGTACCTTCGTCTTTAGCCTCTCTTCTCGTCTACATCTTAGCAAAAAGCTTTTCCACTCTGTCTGGCAAGGAGAAACTGTGCCAGCACAGAAAACATCTCCCATCGTGTTCTAGAGGCTGCACGGAGGTCTGCCGAGTGTTTTGCAAGGAGAGAAAGAAAGTTGTCCAAAACAGCTTGCAATCGAATGTTCATGTGAATAGAAAAGGCAGGAGAGTGGTCAGGTACTGTTTTCTCTCAGTTGGCACGCTGCGCACACAATCGCAGTGTTGTACAGCTTGTTTCATCACCTTTGCGAAGCTGCCGCTCCCTCCGGCTCCCGGAGACGAAGAAGCTGCTTCTTCGCGCAAAGACGATTCTGCCGCTCACAGTGCTCTGCGGTGTGCGCCTTCTGCCGAAAGAGGTCCGGGAGCGGTGCTTAGCTCTGCAGAGCACCGTACCTTCGTCTTTAGCCTCTCTTCTCGTCTACATCTTAGCAAAAAGCTTTTCCACTCTGTCTGGCAAGGAGAAACTGTGCCAGCACAGAAAACATCTCCCATCGTGTTCTAGAGGCTGCACGGAGGTCTGCCGAGTGTTTTGCAAGAAGAGAAAGAAAGTTGTCCAAAACAGCTTGCAATCGAATGTTCATCTGAATAGAAAAGGCAGGAGAGTGGTCAGGTACTGTTTTCTCTCAGTTGGCAAGCTGCGCACACAATCGCAGTGTTGTACAGCTTGTTTCATCACCTTTGCGAAGTTGCCGCTCTCTCCGGCTCCCGGAGACGAAGAAGCTGCTTCTTCGCGCAAAGACGATTCTGCCGCTCACAGTGCTCTGCGGTGTGCGCCTTCTGCCGAAAGAGGCCCGGGAGCGGTGCTTAGCTCTGCAGAGCACCGTACCTTCGTCTTTAGCCTCTCTTCTCGTCTACATCTTAGCAAAAAGCTTTTCCACTCTGTCTGGCAAGGAGAAACTGTGCCAGCACAGAAAACATCTCCCATCGTGTTCTAGAGGCTGCACGGAGGTCTGCCGAGTGTTTTGCAAGAAGAGAAAGAAAGTTGTCCAAAACAGCTTGCAATCGAATGTTCATGTGAATAGAAAAGGCAGGAGAGTGGTCAGGTACTGTTTTCTCTCAGTTGGCAAGCTGCGCACACAATCGCAAAGTTGTACAGCTTGTTTCTTCACCTTTGCGAAGCTGCCGCTCTCTCCGGCTCCCGGAGACGAAGAAGCTGCTTCTTCGCGCAAAGACGATTCTGCTGCTCCCAGTGCTCTGCGGTGTGCGCCTTCTGCCGAAAGAGGTCCGGGAGCGGTGCTTAGCTCTGCAGAGCACCGTACCTTCGTCTTTAGCCTCTCTTCTCGTCTACATCTTAGCAAAAAGCTTTTCCACTCTGTCTGGCAAGGAGAAACTGTGCCAGCACAGAAAACATCTCCCATCGTGTTCTAGAGGCTGCACGGAGGTCTGCCGAGTGTTTTGCAAGAAGAGAAAGAAAGTTGTCCAAAACAGCTTGCAATCGAATGTTCATGTGATTACATAAGGCAGGAGAGTGGTCAGGTACTGTTTTCTCTCAGTTGGCAAGCTGCGCACACAATCGCAGTGTCGTACAGCTTGTTTCATCACCTTTGCGAAGTTGCCGCTCTCTCCGGCTCCCGGAGACGAAGAAGCTGCTTCTTCGCGCAAAGACGATTCTGCCGCTCACAGTGCTCTGCGGTGTGCGCCTTCTGCCGAAAGACGCCCGGGAGCGGTGCTTAGCTCTGCAGAGCGCCGTACCTTCGTCTTTAGCCTCTCTTTTCGTCTACATCTTAGCAAAAAGCTTTTCCACTCTGTCTGGCAAGGAGAAACTGTGCCAGCAGAAAAAACATCTACCATTGTGTTCTAGAGGCTGCACGCAGGTCTGCCGAGTGTTTTGCAAGAAGAGAAAGAAAGTTGTCCAAAACAGCTTGCAATCGAATGTTCATGTGAATAGAAAAGGCAGGAGAGTGGTCAGGTACTGTTTTCTCTCAGTTGGCACGCTGCGCACACAATCGCAGTGTTGTACAGCTTGTTTCATCACCTTTGCGAAGTTGCCGCTCTCTCCGGCTCCCGGAGACGAAGAAGCTGCTTCTTCGCGCAAAGACGATTCTGCCGCTCACAGTGCTCTGCGGTGTGCGCATTCTGCCGAAAGAGCCCCGGGAGCGGTGCTTAGCTCTGAGAAGCACCAAACGTGCTTCTTTAGCCTCTCTTCTCGTCTACATCTTAGCAAAAAGCTTTTCCACTCTGTCTGGCAAGGAGAAACTGTGCCAGCACAGAAAACATCTCCCATCGTATTCTAGAGGCTGCACGGAGGTCTGCCGAGTGTTTTGCAAGAAGAGAGAGAAAGTAGTCCAAAACAGCTTGCAATCGAATGTTCATGTGAATAGAAAAGGCAGGAGAGTGGTCAGGTACTGTTTTCTCTCAGTTGGCAAGCTGCGCACACAATCGCAGTGTTGTACAGCTTGTTTCACACCTTTGCGAAGCTGCCGCTCTCTCCGGCTCCCGGAGACGAAGAAGCTGCTTCTTCGCGCAAAGACGATTCTGCTGCTCCCAGTGCTCTGCGGTGTGCGCCTTCTGCCGAAAGAGGTCCGGGAGCGGTGCTTAGCTCTGCAGAGCACCGTACCTTCGTCTTTAGCCTCTCTTCTCGTCTACATCTTAGCAAAAAGCTTTTCCACTCTGTCTGGCAAGGAGAAACTGTGCCAGCACAGAAAACATCTCCCATCGTGTTCTAGAGGCTGCACGGAGGTCTGCCGAGTGTTTTGCAAGAAGAGAAAGAAAGTTGTCCAAAACAGCTTGCAATCGAATGTTCATGTGAATAGAAAAGGCAGGAGAGTGGTCAGGTACTGTTTTCTCTCACTTGGCAAGCGGCGCACACAATCGCAGTGTTGTACAGCTTGTTTCATCACCTTTGCCAAGTTGTCGCTCTCTCCGGCTCCCGGAGACGAAGAAGCTGCTTCTTCGCGCAAAGGCGATTCTGCCGCTCACAGTGCTCTGCGGTGTGCGCCTTCTGCCGAAAGACGCCAGGGAGCGGTGCTCAGCTCTGCAGAGCACCGTACCTTCGTCTTTAGCCTCTCTTCTCGTCTACATCTTAGCAAAAAGCTTTTCCACTCTGTCTGGCAAGGAGAAACTGTGCCAGCACAGAAAACATCTCCCATCGTGTTCTAGAGGCTGCACGGAGGTCTGCCGAGTGTTTTGCAAGGAGAGAAAGAAAGTTGTCCAAAACAGCTTGCAATCGAATGTTCATGTGAATAGAAAAGGCAGGAGAGTGGTCAGGTACTGTTTTCTCTCAGTTGGCACGCTGCGCACACAATCGCAGTGTTGTACAGCTTGTTTCATCACCTTTGCGAAGCTGCCGCTCCCTCCGGCTCCCGGAGACGAAGAAGCTGCTTCTTCGCGCAAAGACGATTCTGCCGCTCACAGTGCTCTGCGGTGTGCGCCTTCTGCCGAAAGAGGTCCGGGAGCGGTGCTTAGCTCTGCAGAGCACCGTACCTTCGTCTTTAGCCTCTCTTCTCGTCTACATCTTAGCAAAAAGCTTTTCCACTCTGTCTGGCAAGGAGAAACTGTGCCAGCACAGAAAACATCTCCCATCGTGTTCTAGAGGCTGCACGGAGGTCTGCCGAGTGTTTTGCAAGAAGAGAAAGAAAGTTGTCCAAAACAGCTTGCAATCGAATGTTCATGTGATTACATAAGGCAGGAGAGTGGTCAGGTACTGTTTTCTCTCAGTTGGCAAGCTGCGCACACAATCGCAGTGTTGTACAGCTTGTTTCATCACCTTTGCGAAGTTGCCGCTCTCTCCGGCTCCCGGAGACGAAGAAGCTGCTTCTTCGCGCAAAGACGATTCTGCCGCTCACAGTGCTCTGCGGTGTGCGCCTTCTGCCGAAAGAGGCCCGGGAGCGGTGCTTAGCTCTGCAGAGCACCGTACCTTCGTCTTTAGCCTCTCTTCTCGTCTACATCTTAGCAAAAAGCTTTTCCACTCTGTCTGGCAAGGAGAAACTGTGCCAGCACAGAAAACATCTCCCATCGTGTTCTAGAGGCTGCACGGAGGTCTGCCGAGTGTTTTGCAAGAAGAGAAAGAAAGTTGTCCAAAACAGCTTGCAATCGAATGTTCATGTGAATAGAAAAGGCAGGAGAGTGGTCAGGTACTGTTTTCTCTCAGTTGGCAAGCTGCGCACACAATCGCAAAGTTGTACAGCTTGTTTCTTCACCTTTGCGAAGCTGCCGCTCTCTCCGGCTCCCGGAGACGAAGAAGCTGCTTCTTCGCGCAAAGACGATTCTGCTGCTCCCAGTGCTCTGCGGTGTGCGCCTTCTGCCGAAAGAGGTCCGGGAGCGGTGCTTAGCTCTGCAGAGCACCGTACCTTCGTCTTTAGCCTCTCTTCTCGTCTACATCTTAGCAAAAAGCTTTTCCACTCTGTCTGGCAAGGAGAAACTGTGCCAGCACAGAAAACATCTCCCATCGTGTTCTAGAGGCTGCACGGAGGTCTGCCGAGTGTTTTGCAAGAAGAGAAAGAAAGTTGTCCAAAACAGCTTGCAATCGAATGTTCATGTGATTACATAAGGCAGGAGAGTGGTCAGGTACTGTTTTCTCTCAGTTGGCAAGCTGCGCACACAATCGCAGTGTCGTACAGCTTGTTTCATCACCTTTGCGAAGTTGCCGCTCTCTCCGGCTCCCGGAGACGAAGAAGCTGCTTCTTCGCGCAAAGACGATTCTGCCGCTCACAGTGCTCTGCGGTGTGCGCCTTCTGCCGAAAGACGCCCGGGAGCGGTGCTTAGCTCTGCAGAGCGCCGTACCTTCGTCTTTAGCCTCTCTTTTCGTCTACATCTTAGCAAAAAGCTTTTCCACTCTGTCTGGCAAGGAGAAACTGTGCCAGCAGAAAAAACATCTACCATTGTGTTCTAGAGGCTGCACGGAGGTCTGCCGAGTGTTTTGCAAGAAGAGAAAGAAAGTTGTCCAAAACAGCTTGCAATCGAATGTTCATGTGAATAGAAAAGGCAGGAGAGTGGTCAGGTACTGTTTTCTCTCAGTTGGCACGCTGCGCACACAATCGCAGTGTTGTACAGCTTGTTTCATCACCTTTGCGAAGTTGCCGCTCTCTCCGGCTCCCGGAGACGAAGAAGCTGCTTCTTCGCGCAAAGACGATTCTGCCGCTCACAGTGCTCTGCGGTGTGCGCATTCTGCCGAAAGAGCCCCGGGAGCGGTGCTTAGCTCTGAGAAGCACCAAACGTGCTTCTTTAGCCTCTCTTCTCGTCTACATCTTAGCAAAAAGCTTTTCCACTCTGTCTGGCAAGGAGAAACTGTGCCAGCACAGAAAACATCTCCCATCGTATTCTAGAGGCTGCACGGAGGTCTGCCGAGTGTTTTGCAAGAAGAGAGAGAAAGTAGTCCAAAACAGCTTGCAATCGAATGTTCATGTGAATAGAAAAGGCAGGAGAGTGGTCAGGTACTGTTTTCTCTCAGTTGGCAAGCTGCGCACACAATCGCAGTGTTGTACAGCTTGTTTCACACCTTTGCGAAGCTGCCGCTCTCTCCGGCTCCCGGAGACGAAGAAGCTGCTTCTTCGCGCAAAGACGATTCTGCTGCTCCCAGTGCTCTGCGGTGTGCGCCTTCTGCCGAAAGAGGTCCGGGAGCGGTGCTTAGCTCTGCAGAGCACCGTACCTTCGTCTTTAGCCTCTCTTCTCGTCTACATCTTAGCAAAAAGCTTTTCCACTCTGTCTGGCAAGGAGAAACTGTGCCAGCACAGAAAACATCTCCCATCGTGTTCTAGAGGCTGCACGGAGGTCTGCCGAGTGTTTTGCAAGAAGAGAAAGAAAGTTGTCCAAAACAGCTTGCAATCGAATGTTCATGTGATTACATAAGGCAGGAGAGTGGTCAGGTACTGTTTTCTCTCAGTTGGCAAGCTGCGCACACAATCGCAGTGTCGTACAGCTTGTTTCATCACCTTTGCGAAGTTGCCGCTCTCTCCGGCTCCCGGAGACGAAGAAGCTGCTTCTTCGCGCAAAGACGATTCTGCCGCTCACAGTGCTCTGCGGTGTGCGCCTTCTGCCGAAAGACGCCCGGGAGCGGTGCTTAGCTCTGCAGAGCGCCGTACCTTCGTCTTTAGCCTCTCTTTTCGTCTACATCTTAGCAAAAAGCTTTTCCACTCTGTCTGGCAAGGATAAACTGTGCCAGCAGAAAAAACATCTACCATTGTGTTCTAGAGGCTGCACGCAGGTCTGCCGAGTGTTTTGCAAGAAGAGAAAGAAAGTTGTCCAAAACAGCTTGCAATCGAATGTTCATGTGAATAGAAAAGGCAGGAGAGTGGTCAGGTACTGTTTTCTCTCAGTTGGCACGCTGCGCACACAATCGCAGTGTTGTACAGCTTGTTTCACACCTTTGCGAAGCTGCCGCTCTCTCCGGCTCCCGGAGACGAAAAAGCTGCTTCTTCGCGCAAAGACGATTCTGCCGCTCACAGTGCTCTGCGGTGTGCGCCTTCTGCCGAAAGAGGTCCGGGAGCGGTGCTTAGCTCTGCAGAGCACCGTACCTTCGTCTTTAGCCTCTCTTCTCGTCTACATCTTAGCAAAAAGCTTTTCCACTCTGTCTGGCAAGGAGAAACTGTGCCAGCACAGAAAACATCTCCCATCGTGTTCTAGAGGCTGCACGCAGGTCTGCCGAGTGTTTTGCAAGAAGAGAAAGAAAGTTGTCCAAAACAGCTTGCAATCGAATGTTCATCTGAATAGAAAAGGCAGGAGAGTGGTCAGGTACTGTTTTCTCTCACTTGGCAAGCGGCGCACACAATCGCAGTGTTGTACAGCTTGTTTCATCACCTTTGCGAAGTTGCCGCTCTCTCCGGCTCCCGGAGACGAAGAAGCTGCTTCTTCGAGCAAAGGCGATTCTGCCGCTCACAGTGCTCTGCGGTGTGCGCCTTCTGCCGAAAGACGCCAGGGAGCGGTGCTTAGCTCTGCAGAGCACCGTACCTTCGTCTTTAGCCTCTCTTCTCGTCTACATCTTAGCAAAAAGCTTTTCCACTCTGTCTGGCAAGGAGAAACTGTGCCAGCACAGAAAACATCTCCCTGCGTGTTCTAGAGGCTGCACGGAGGTCTGCCGAGTGTTTTGCAAGGAGAGAAAGAAAGTTGTCCAAAACAGCTTGCAATCGAATGTTCATGTGAATAGAAAAGGCAGGAGAGTGGTCAGGTACTGTTTTCTCTCAGTTGGCACGCTGCGCACACAATCGCAGTGTTGTACAGCTTGTTTCATCACCTTTGCGAAGCTGCCGCTCTCTCCGGCTCCCGGAGACGAAGAAGCTGCTTCTTCGCGCAAAGACGATTCTGCCGCTCACAGTGCTCTGCGGTGTGCGCCTTCTGCCGCAAGAGGTCCGGGAGCGGTGCTTAGCTCTGCAGAGCACCGTACCTTCGTCTTTAGCCTCTCTTCTCGTCTACATCTTAGCAAAAAGCTTTTCCACTCTGTCTGGCAAGGAGAAACTGTGCCAGCACAGAAAACATCTCCCATCGTGTTCTAGAGGCTGCACGGAGGTCTGCCGAGTGTTTTGCAAGAAGAGAAAGAAAGTTGTCCAAAACAGCTTGCAATCGAATATTCATGTGAATAGAAAAGGCAGGAGAGTGGTCAGGTACTGTTTTCTCTCAGTTGGCAAGCTGCGCACACAATCGCAGTGTTGTACAGCTTGTTTCATCACCTTTGCGAAGTTGCCGCTCTCTCCGGCTCCCGGAGACGAAGAAGCTGCTTCTTCGCGCAAAGACGATTCTGCCGCTCACAGTGCTCTGCGGTGTGCGCCTTCTGCCGAAAGAGGCCCGGGAGCGGTGCTTAGCTCTGCAGAGCACCGTACCTTCGTCTTTAGCCTCTCTTCTCGTCTACATCTTAGCAAAAAGCTTTTCCACTCTGTCTGGCAAGGAGAAACTGTGCCAGCACAGAAAACATCTCCCATCGTGTTCTAGAGGCTGCACGCAGGTCTGCCGAGTGTTTTGCAAGAAGAGAAAGAAAGTTGTCCAAAACAGCTTGCAATCGAATGTTCATGTGAATAGAAAAGGCAGGAGAGTGGTCAGGTACTGTTTTCTCTCACTTGGCAAGCGGCGCACACAATCGCAGTGTTGTACAGCTTGTTTCATCACCTTTGCGAAGTTGCCGCTCTCTCCGGCTCCCGGAGACGAAGAAGCTGCTTCTTCGAGCAAAGGCGATTCTGCCGCTCACAGTGCTCTGCGGTGTGCGCCTTCTGCCGAAAGACGCCAGGGAGCGGTGCTTAGCTCTGCAGAGCACCGTACCTTCGTCTTTAGCCTCTCTTCTCGTCTACATCTTAGCAAAAAGCTTTTCCACTCTGTCTGGCAAGGAGAAACTGTGCCAGCACAGAAAACATCTCCCTGCGTGTTCTAGAGGCTGCACGGAGGTCTGCCGAGTGTTTTGCAAGGAGAGAAAGAAAGTTGTCCAAAACAGCTTGCAATCGAATGTTCATGTGAATAGAAAAGGCAGGAGAGTGGTCAGGTACTGTTTTCTCTCAGTTGGCACGCTGCGCACACAATCGCAGTGTTGTACAGCTTGTTTCATCACCTTTGCGAAGCTGCCGCTCTCTCCGGCTCCCGGAGACGAAGAAGCTGCTTCTTCGCGCAAAGACGATTCTGCCGCTCACAGTGCTCTGCGGTGTGCGCCTTCTGCCGAAAGAGGTCCGGGAGCGGTGCTTAGCTCTGCAGAGCACCGTACCTTCGTCTTTAGCCTCTCTTCTCGTCTACATCTTAGCAAAAAGCTTTTCCACTCTGTCTGGCAAGGAGAAACTGTGCCAGCACAGAAAACATCTCCCATCGTGTTCTAGAGGCTGCACGGAGGTCTGCCGAGTGTTTTGCAAGAAGAGAAAGAAAGTTGTCCAAAACAGCTTGCAATCGAATATTCATGTGAATAGAAAAGGCAGGAGAGTGGTCAGGTACTGTTTTCTCTCAGTTGGCAAGCTGCGCACACAATCGCAGTGTTGTACAGCTTGTTTCATCACCTTTGCGAAGTTGCCGCTCTCTCCGGCTCCCGGAGACGAAGAAGCTGCTTCTTCGCGCAAAGACGATTCTGCCGCTCACAGTGCTCTGCGGTGTGCGCCTTCTGCCGAAAGAGGCCCGGGAGCGGTGCTTAGCTCTGCAGAGCACCGTACCTTCGTCTTTAGCCTCTCTTCTCGTCTACATCTTAGCAAAAAGCTTTTCCACTCTGTCTGGCAAGGAGAAACTGTGCCAGCACAGAAAACATCTCCCATCGTGTTCTAGAGGCTGCACGGAGGTCTGCCGAGTGTTTTGCAAGAAGAGAAAGAAAGTTGTCCAAAACAGCTTGCAATCGAATGTTCATGTGAATAGAAAAGGCAGGAGAGTGGTCAGGTACTGTTTTCTCTCAGTTGGCAAGCTGCGCACACAATCGCAAAGTTGTACAGCTTGTTTCTTCACCTTTGCGAAGCTGCCGCTCTCTCCGGCTCCCGGAGACGAAGAAGCTGCTTCTTCGCGCAAAGACGATTCTGCTGCTCCCAGTGCTCTGCGGTGTGCGCCTTCTGCCGAAAGAGGTCCGGGAGCGGTGCTTAGCTCTGCAGAGCACCGTACCTTCGTCTTTAGCCTCTCTTTTCGTCTACATCTTAGCAAAAAGCTTTTCCACTCTGTCTGGCAAGGAGAAACTGTGCCAGCAGAAAAAACATCTACCATCGTGTTCTAGAGGCTGCACGCAGGTCTGCCGAGTGTTTTGCAAGAAGAGAAAGAAAGTTGTCCAAAACAGCTTGCAATCGAATGTTCATGTGAATAGAAAAGGCAGGAGAGTGGTCAGGTACTGTTTTCTCTCAGTTGGCAAGCTGCGCACACAATCGCAGTGTTGTACAGCTTGTTTCATCACCTTTGCCAAGTTGCCGCTCTCTCCGGCTCCCGGAGACGAAGAAGCTGCTTCTTCGCGCAAAGACGATTCTGCCGCTCACAGTGCTCTGCGGTGTGCGCCTTCTGCCGAAAGAAGCCCGGGAGCTGTGCTTAGCTCTGCAGAGCACCGTACCTTCGTCTTTAGCCTCTCTTCTCGTCTACATCTTAGCAAAAAGCTTTTCCACTCTGTCTGGCAAGGAGAAACTGTGCCAGCACAAAAAACATCTCCCATCGTGTTCTAGAGGCTGCACGGAGGTCTGCCGAGTGTTTTGCAAGAAGAGAAAGAAAGTTGTCCAAAACAGCTTGCAATCGAATGTTCATGTGAATAGAAAAGGCAGGAGAGTGGTCAGGTACTGTTTTCTCTCAGTTGGCAAGCTGCGCACACAATCGCAGTGTTGTACAGCTTGTTTCATCACCTTTGCGAAGTTGCCGCTCTCTCCGGCTCCCGGAGACGAAGAAGCTGCTTCTTCGCGCAAAGACGATTCTGCCGCTCACAGTGCTCTGCGGTGTGCGCCTTCTGCCGAAAGACGCCCGGGAGCGGTGCTTAGCTCTGCAGAGCACCGTACCTTCGTCTTTAGCCTCTCTTCTCGTCTACATCTTAGCAAAAAGCTTTTCCACTCTGTCTGGCAAGGAGAAACTGTGCCAGCACAAAAAACATCTACCATCGTGTTCTAGAGGCTGCACGCAGGTCTGCCGAGTGTTTTGCTGAAGAGAAAGAAAGTTGTCCAAAACAGCTTGCAATCGAATGTTCATGTGAATAGAAAAGGCAGGAGAGTGGTCAGGTACTGTTTTCTCTCAGTTGGCAAGCGGCGCACACAATCGCAGTGTTGTACAGCTTGTTTCATCACCTTTGCGAAGTTGCCGCTCTCTCCGGCTCCCGGAGACGAAGAAGCTGCTTCTTCGCGCAAAGACGATTCTGCCGCTCACAGTGCTCTGCGGTGTGCGCCTTCTGCCGAAAGACGCCCGGGAGCGGTGCTTAGCTCTGCAGAGCACCGTACCTTCGTCTTTAGCCTCTCTTCTCGTCTACATCTTAGCAAAAAGCTTTTCCACTCTGTCTGGCAAGGAGAAACTGTGCCAGCACAGAAAACATCTCCCTGCGTGTTCTAGAGGCTGCACGGAGGTCTGCCGAGTGTTTTGCAAGAAGAGAAAGAAAGTTGTCCAAAACAGCTTGCAATCGAATGTTCATCTGAATAGAAAAGGCAGGAGAGTGGTCAGGTACTGTTTTCTCTCAGTTGGCAAGCTGCGCACACAATCGCAGTGTTGTACAGCTTGTTTCATCACCTTTGCCAAGCCGCCGCTCTCTCCGGCTCCCGGAGAAGAAGAAGCTGCTTCTTCGCGCAAAGGCGATTCTGCCGCTCACAGTGCTCTGCGGTGTGCGCCTTCTTCCGAAAGACGCCAGGGAGCGGTGCTTAGCTCTGCAGAGCACCGTACCTTCGTCTTTAGCCTCTCTTCTCGTCTACATCTTAGCAAAAAGCTATTCCACTCTGTCTGGCAAGGAGAAACTGTGCCAGCACAGTAAACATCTCCCATCGTGTTCTAGAGGCTGCACGGAGGTCTGCCGAGTGTTTTGCAAGAAGGGAAAGAAAGTTGTCCAAAACAGCTTGCAATCGAATGTTCATGTGAATAGAAAAGGCAGGAGAGTGGTCAGGTACTGTTTTCTCTCACTTGGCAAGCTGCGCACACAATCGCAGTGTCGTACAGCTTGTTTCATCACCTTTGCGAAGCTGCCGCTCTCTCCGGCTCCCGGAGACGAAGAAGCTGCTTCTTCGCGCAAAGACGATTCTGCCGCTCACAGTGCTCTGCGGTGTGCGCCTTCTGCCGAAAGAGGTCCGGGAGCGGTGCTTAGCTCTGCAGAGCACCGTACCTTCGTCTTTAGCCTCTCTTCTCGTCTACATCTTAGCAAAAAGCTTTTCCACTCTGTCTGGCAAGGAGAAACTGTGCCAGCACAGAAAACATCTCCCATCGTGTTCTAGAGGCTGCACGCAGGTCTGCCGAGTGTTTTGCAAGAAGAGAAAGAAAGTTGTCCAAAACAGCTTGCAATCGAATGTTCATGTGAATAGAAAAGGCAGGAGAGTGGTCAGGTACTGTTTTCTCTCAGTTGGCAAGCTGCGCACACAATCGCAGTGTTGTACAGCTTGTTTCATCACCTTTGCGAAGTTGCCGCTCTCTCCGGCTCCCGGAGACGAAGAAGCTGCTTCTTCGCGCAAAGACGATTCTGCCGCTCACTCTGCTCTGCGGTGTGCGCCTTCTGCCGAAAGACGCCCGGGAGCGGTGCTTAGCTCTGCAGAGCACCGTACCTTCGTCTTTAGCCTCTCTTTTCGTCTACATCTTAGCAAAAAGCTTTTCCACTCTGTCTGGCAAGGAGAAACTGTGCCAGCACAAAAAACATCTACCATCGTGTTCTAGAGGCTGCACGCAGGTCTGCCGAGTGTTTTGCAAGAAGAGAAAGAAAGTTGTCCAAAACAGCTTGCAATCGAATGTTCATGTGAATAGAAAAGGCAGGAGAGTGGTCAGGTACTGTTTTCTCTCACTTGGCAAGCTGCGCACACAATCGCAGTGTTGTACAGCTTGTTTCATCACCTTTGCGAAGTTGCCGCTCTCTCCGGCTCCCGGAGACGAAGAAGCTGCTTCTTCGCGCAAAGACGATTCTGCCGCTCACAGTGCTCTGCGGTGTGCGCCTTCTGCCGAAAGAAGCCCGGGAGCGGTGCTTAGCTCTGCAGAGCACCGTACCTTCGTCTTTAGCCTCTCTTCTCGTCTACATCTTAGCAAAAAGCTTTTCCACTCTGTCTGGCAAGGAGAAACTGTGCCAGCACAAAAAACATCTCCCATCGTGTTCTAGAGGCTGCACGGAGGTCTGCAGAGTGTTTTGCAAGAAGAGAAAGAAAGTTGTCCAAAACAGCTTGCAATCGAATGTTCATCTGAATAGAAAAGGCAGGAGAGTGGTCAGGTACTGTTTTCTCTCAGTTGGCAAGCTGCGCACACAATCGCAGTGTTGTACAGCTTGTTTCATCACCTTTGCGAAGTTGCCGCTCTCCGGCTCCCGGAGACGAAGAAGCTGCTTCTTCGCGCAAAGACGATTCTGCCGCTCACAGTGCTCTGCGGTGTGCGCCTTCTGCCGAAAGAGGTCCGGGAGCGGTGCTTAGCTCTGCAGAGCACCGTACCTTCGTCTTTAGCCTCTCTTCTCGTCTACATCTTAGCAAAAAGCTTTTCCACTCTGTCTGGCAAGGAGAAACTGTGCCAGCACAAAAAACATCTCCCATCGTGTTCTAGAGGCTGCACGCAGGTCTGCCGAGTGTTTTGCAAGAAGAGAAAGAAAGTTGTCCAAAACAGCTTGCAATCGAATGTTCATGTGAATAGAAAAGGCAGGAGAGTGGTCAGGTACTGTTTTCTCTCAGTTGGCAAGCTGCGCACACAATCGCAGTGTTGTACAGCTTGTTTCATCACCTTTGCGAAGTTGCCGCTCTCTCCGGCTCCCGGAGACGAAGAAGCTGCTTCTTCGCGCAAAGACGATTCTGCCGCTCACAGTGCTCTGCTGTGTGCGCCTTCTGCCGAAAGAGGCCCGGGAGCGGTGCTTAGCTCTGCAGAGCACCGTACCTTCGTCTTTAGCCTCTCTTCTCGTCTACATCTTAGCAAAAAGCTTTTCCACTCTGTCTGGCAAGGAGAAACTGTGCCAGCACAGAAAACATCTCCCATCGTGTTCTAGAGGCTGCACGCAGGTCTGCCGAGTGTTTTGCAAGAAGAGAAAGAAAGTTGTCCAAAACAGCTTCCAATCGAATGTTCATGTGAATAGAAAAGGCAGGAGAGTGGTCAGGTACTGTTTTCTCTCACTTGGAAAGCTGCGCACACAATCGCAGTGTTGTACAGCTTGTTTCTTCACCTTTGCGAAGCTGCCGCTCTCTCCGGCTCCCGGAGACGAAGAAGCTGCTTCTTCGCCCAAAGACGATTCTGCCGCTCACAGTGCTCTGCGGTGTGCGCCTTCTGCCGAAAGAGATCCGGGAGAGGTGCTTAGCTCTGCAGAGAACCGTACCTTCGTCTTTAGCCTCTCTTCTCGTCTACATCTTAGCAAAAAGCTTTTCCACTCTGTCTGGCAAGGAGAAACTGTGCCAGCACAGAAAACATCTCCCATCGTGTTCTAGAGGCTGCACGGAGGTCTGCAGAGTGTTTTGCAAGAAGAGAAAGAAAGTTGTCCAAAACAGCTTGCAATCGAATGTTCATGTGAATAGAAAAGGCAGGAGAGTGGTCAGGTACTGTTTTCTCTCAGTTGGCAAGCTGCGCACACAATCGCAGTGTTGTACAGCTTGTTTCATCACCTTTGCCAAGTTGCCGCTCTCTCCGGCTCCCGGAGACGAAGAAGCTGCTTCTTCGCGCAAAGACGATTCTGCCGCTCACAGTGCTCTGCGGTGTGTGTCTTCTGCCGAAAGAGGCCCGGGAGCTGTGCTTAGCTATGCAGAGCACCATACCTGCTTCTTTAGCCTCTCTTCTCGTCTACATCTTAGCAAAAAGCTTTTCCACTCTGTCTGGCAAGGAGAAACTGTGCCAGCACAGAAAACATCTCCCATCGTGTTCTAGAGGCTGCACGGAGGTCTGCCGAGTGTTTTGCAAGAAGAGAGAGAAAGTTGTCCAAAACAGCTTGCAATCGAATGTTCATGTGAATAGAGAAGGCAGGAGAGTGGTCAGGTACTGTTTTCTCTCAGTTGGCAAGCTGCGCACACAATCGCAGTGTTGTACAGCTTGTTTCAACACCTTTGCGAAGTTGCCGCTATCTCCGGCTCCCGGAGACGAAGAAGCTGCTTCTTCGCGCAAAGACGATTCTGCCGCTCACAGTGCTCTGCTGTCTGCGCCTTCTGCCGAAAGAGGCCCGGGAGCGGTGCTTAGCTCTGCAGAGCACCGTACCTTCGTCTTTAGCCTCTCTTCTCGTCTACATCTTAGCAAAAAGCTTTTCCACTCTGTCTGGCAAGGAGAAACTTTGCCAGCACAGAAAACATCTCCCATCGTGTTCTAGAGGCTGCACGCAGGTCTGCCGAGTGTTTTGCAAGAAGAGAGAGAAAGTTGTCCAAAACAGCTTCCAATCGAATGTTCATGTGAATAGAAAAGGCAGGAGAGTGGTCAGGTACTGTTTTCTCTCACTTGGCAAGCTGCGCACACAATCGCAGTGTTGTACAGCTTGTTTCATCACCTTTGCGAAGCTGCCGCTCTCTCCGGCTCCCGGAGACGAAGAAGCTGCTTCTTCGCGCAAAGACGATTCTGCCGCTCACAGTGCTCTGCGGCGTGCGCCTTCTGCCGAAAGAGATCCAGGAGAGGTGCTTAGCTCTGCAGAGCACCGTACCTTCGTCTTTAGCCTCTCTTCTCGTCTACATCTTAGCAAAAAGCTTTTCCACTCTGTCTGGCAAGGAGAAACTGTGCCAGCACAGAAAACATCTCCCATCGTGTTGTAGAGGCTGCACGGAGGTCTGCCGAGTGTTTTGCAAGAAGAGAAAGAAAGTTGTCCAAAACAGCTTGCAATCGAATGTTCATGTGAATAGAAAAGGCAGGAGAGTGGTCAGGTACTGTTTTCTCTCAGTTGGCAAGCTGCGCACACAATCGCAGTGTTGTACAGCTTGTTTCATCACCTTTGCGAAGTTGCCGCTCTCTCCGGCTCCCGGAGACGAAGAAGCTGCTTCTTCGCGCAAAGACGATTCTGCCGCTCACATTGCTCTGCGGTGTGCGCCTTCTGCCGAAAGACGTCCGGGAGCGGTGCTTAGCTCTGCAGAGCACCGTACCTTCGTCTTTAGCCTCTCTTCTCGTCTACATCTTAGCAAAAAGCTTTTCCACTCTGTCTGGCAAGGAGAAACTGTGCCAGCACAAAAAACATCTCCCATCGTCTTCTAGAGGCTGCACGGAGGTCTGCCGAGTGTTTTGCAAGAAGAGAGAGAAAGTTGTCCAAAACAGCTTGCAATCGAATGTTCATGTGAATAGAAAAGGCAGGAGAGTGGTCAGGTACTGTTTTCTCTCAGTTGGCAAGCTGCGCACACAATCGCAGTGTTGTACAGCTTGTTTCATCACCTTTGCGAAGTTGCCGCTCTCTCCGGCTCCCGGAGACGAAGAAGCTGCTTCTTCGCGCAAAGACGATTCTGCCGCTCACAGTTCTCTGCGGTGTGCGCCTTCTGCCGAAAGAGGCCCGGGAGCTGTGCTTAGCTCTGCAGAGCACCATACCTGCTTCTTTAGCCTCTCTTCTCGTCTACATCTTAGCAAAAAGCTTTTCCACTCTGTCTGGCAAGGAGAAACTGTGCCAGCACAAAAAACATCTCCCATCGTCTTCTAGAGGCTGCACGGAGGTCTGCCGAGTGTTTTGCAAGAAGAGAAAGAAAGTTGTCCAAAACAGCTTGCAATCGAATGTTCATGTGAATAGAAAAGGCAGGAGAGTGGTCAGGTACTGTTTTCTCTCAGTTGGCAAGCTGCGCACACAATCGCAGTGTTGTACAGCTTGTTTCATCACCTTTGCGAAGTTGCCGCTCTCTCCGGCTCCCGGAGACGAAGAAGCTGCTTCTTCGCGCAAAGACGATTCTGCCGCTCACAGTGCTCTGCGGTGTGCGCCTTCTGCCGAAAGACGCCCGGGAGCGGTGCTTAGCTCTGCAGAGCACCGTACCTTCGTCTTTAGCCTCTCTTCTCGTCTACATCTTAGCAAAAAGCTTTTCCACTCTGTCTGGCAAGGAGAAACTGTGCCAGCACAGAAAACATCTCCCATCGTGTTCTAGAGGCTGCACGGAGGTCTGCCGAGTGTTTTGCAAGAAGAGAGAGAAAGTTGTCCAAAACAGCTTGCAATCGAATGTTCATGTGAATAGAAAAGGCAGGAGAGTGGTCAGGTACTGTTTTCTCTCACTAGGCACGCTGCGCACCCAATCGCAGTGTTGTACAGCTTGTTTCATCACCTTTGCGAAGTTGCCGCTCTCTCCGGCTCCCGGAGACGAAGAAGCTGCTTCTTCGCGCAAAGACGATTCTGCCGCTCACAGTGCTCTGCGGTGTGCGCCTTCTGCCGAAAGAGGCCCGGGAGCTGTGCTTAGCTCTGCAGAGCACCGTACCTTCGTCTTTAGCCTCTCTTCTCGTCTACATCTTAGCAAAAAGCTTTTCCACTCTGTCTGGCAAGGAGAAACTGTGCCAGCACAAAAAACATCTCCCATCGTGTTCTAGAGGCTGCACGCAGGTCTGCCGAGTGTTTTGCTGAAGAGAAAGAAAGTTGTCCAAAACAGCTTGCAATCGAATGTTCATGTGAATAGAAAAGGCAGGAGAGTGGTCAGGTACTGTTTTCTCTCAGTTGGCAAGCTGCGCACACAATCGCAGTGTTGTACAGCTTGTTTCATCACCTTTGCCAAGCCGCCGCTCTCTCCGGCTCCCGGAGACGAAGAAGCTGCTTCTTCGCGCAAAGACGATTCTGCCGCTCACAGTGCTCTGCGGTGTGCGCCTTCTGCCGAAAGAGGCCCGGGAGCGGTGCTTAGCTCTGCAGAGCACCGTACCTTCGTCTTTAGCCTCTCTTCTCGTCTACATCTTAGCAAAAAGCTTTTCCACTCTGTCTGGCAAGGAGAAACTGTGCCAGCACAGAAAACATCTCCCTGCGTGTTCTAGAGGCTGCACGGAGGTCTGCCGAGTGTTTTGCAAGAAGAGAAAGAAAGTTGTCCAAAACAGCTTGCAATCGAATGTTCATGTGAATAGAAAAGGCAGGAGAGTGGTCAGGTACTGTTTTCTCTCAGTTGGCACGCTGCGCACACAATCGCAGTGTTGTACAGCTTGTTTCATCACCTTTGGGAAGTTGCCGCTCTCTCCGGCTCCCGGAGACGAAGAAGCTGCTTCTTCGCGCAAAGGCGATTCTGCCGCTCACAGTGCTCTGCGGTGTGCGCCTTCTGCCGAAAGAGGCCCGGGAGCGGTGCTTAGCTCTGCAGAGCACCGTACCTTCGTCTTTAGCCTCTCTTCTCGTCTACATCTTAGCAAAAAGCTTTTCCACTCTGTCTGGCAAGGAGAAACTGTGCCAGCACAGAAAACATCTCCCTGCGTGTTCTAGAGGCTGCACGGAGGTCTGCCGAGTGTTTTGCAAGGAGAGAAAGAAAGTTGTCCAAAACAGCTTGCAATCGAATGTTCATGTGAATAGAAAAGGCAGGAGAGTGGTCAGGTACTGTTTTCTCTCACTTGGCACGCTGCGCACACAATCGCAGTGTTGTACAGCTTGTTTCATCACCTTTGCGAAGCTGCCGCTCTCTCCGGCTCCCGGAGACGAAGAAGCTGCTTCTTCGCGCAAAGACGATTCTGCCGCTCACAGTGCTCTGCGGTGTGCGCCTTCTGCCGAAAGAGGTCCGGGAGCGGTGCTTAGCTCTGCAGAGCACCGTACCTTCGTCTTTAGCCTCTCTTCTCGTCTACATCTTAGCAAAAAGCTATTCCACTCTGTCTGGCAAGGAGAAACTGTGCCAGCACAGAAAACATCTCCCATCGTGTTCTAGAGGCTGCACGGAGGTCTGCCGAGTGTTTTGCAAGAAGAGAAAGAAAGTTGTCCAAAACAGCTTGCAATCGAATGTTCATGTGAATAGAAAAGGCAGGAGAGTGATCAGGTACAGTTTGCTCTCAGTTGGCAAGCTGCGCACACAATCGCAGTATTGTACAGCTTGTTTCATCACCTTTGCGAAGTTGCCGCTCTCTCCGGCTCCCGGAGACGAAGAAGCTGCTTCTTCGCGCAAAGACGATTCTGCCGCTCACAGTGCTCTGCGGTGTGTGTCTTCTGCCGAAAGAGGCCCGGGAGCTGTGCTTAGCTCTGCAGAGCACCATACCTGCTTCTTTAGCCTCTCTTCTCGTCTACATCTTAGCAAAAAGCTTTTCCACTCTGTCTGGCAAGGAGAAACTGTGCCAGCACAAAAAACATCTCCCATCGTCTTCTAGAGGCTGCACGGAGGTCTGCCGAGTGTTTTGCAAGAAGAGAAAGAAAGTTGTCCAAAACAGCTTGCAATCGAATGTTCATGTGAATAGAAAAGGCAGGAGAGTGGTCAGGTACTGTTTTCTCTCAGTTGGCAAGCTGCGCACACAATCGCAGTGTTGTACAGCTTGTTTCATCACCTTTGCGAAGTTGCCGCTCTCTCCGGCTCCCGGAGACGAAGAAGCTGCTTCTTCGCGCAAAGACGATTCTGCCGCTCACAGTGCTCTGCGGTGTGCGCCTTCTGCCGAAAGAGGTCCGGGAGCGGTGCTTAGCTCTGCAGAGCACCGTACCTTCGTCTTTAGCCTCTCTTCTCGTCTACATCTTAGCAAAAAGCTTTTCCACTCTGTCTGGCAAGGAGAAACTGTGCCAGCACAGAAAACATCTCCCTGCGTGTTCTAGAGGCTGCACGCAGGTCTGCCGAGTGTTTTGCAAGAAGGGAGAGAAAGTTGTCCAAAACAGCTTGCAATCGAATGTTCATGTGAATAGAAAAGGCAGGAGAGTGGTCAGGTACTGTTTTCTCTCAGTTGGCAAGCTGCGCACACAATCGCAGTGTTGTACAGCTTGTTTCATCACCTTTGCGAAGTTGCCGCTCTCTCCGGCTCCCGGAGACGAAGAAGCTGCTTCTTCGCGCAAAGACGATTCTGCCGCTCACAGTGCTCTGCGGTGTGCGCCTTCTGCCGAAAGAGGCCCGGGAGCTGTGCTTAGCTCTGCAGAGCACCGTACCTTCGTCTTTAGCCTCTCTTCTCGTCTACATCTTAGCAAAAAGCTTTTCTACTCTTTCTGGCAGGGAGAAACTGTGCCAGCACAGAAAACATCTCCCATCGTGTTCTAGAGGCTGCACGGAGGTCTGCAGAGTGTTTTGCACGAAGAGAAAGAAAGTTGTCCAAAACAGCTTGCAATCGAATGTTCATGTGAATAGAAAAGGCAGGAGAGTGATCAGGTACAGTTTGCTCTCAGTTGGCAAGCTGCGCACACAATCGCAGTGTTGTACAGCTTGTTTCATCACCTTTGCGAAGTTGCCGCTCTCTCCGGCTCCCGGAGACGAAGAAGCTGCTTCTTCGCGCAAAGACGATTCTGCCGCTCACAGTGCTCTGCGGTGTGCGCCTTCTGCCGAAAGACGCCCGGGAGCGGTGCTTAGCTCTGCAGAGCACCGTACCTTCGTCTTTAGCCTCTCTTCTCGTCTACATCTTAGCAAAAAGCTTTTCCACTCTGTCTGGCAAGGAGAAACTGTGCCAGCACAAAAAACATCTCCCATCGTGTTCTAGAGGCTGCACGCAGGTCTGCCGAGTGTTTTGCAAGAAGAGAAAGAAAGTTGTCCAAAACAGCTTGCAATCGAATGTTCATGTGAATAGAAAAGGCAGGAGAGTGGTCAGGTACTGTTTTCTCTCAGTTGGCAAGCTGCGCACACAATCGCAGTGTTGTACAGCTTGTTTCATCACCTTTGCGAAGTTGCCGCTCTCTCCGGCTCCCGGAGACGAAGAAGCTGCTTCTTCGCGCAAAGACGATTCTGCCGCTCACAGTGCTCTGCGGTGTGCGCCTTCTGCCGAAAGAAGCCCGGGAGCGGTGCTTAGCTCTGCAGAGCACCGTACCTTCGTCTTTAGCCTCTCTTCTCGTCTACATCTTAGCAAAAAGCTTTTCCACTCTGTCTGGCAAGGAGAAACTGTGCCAGCACAAAAAACATCTCCCATCGTGTTCTAGAGGCTGCACGGAGGTCTGCCGAGTGTTTTGCAAGAAGAGAAAGAAAGTTGTCCAAAACAGCTTGCAATCGAATGTTCATCTGAATAGAAAAGGCAGGAGAGTGGTGAGGTACTGTTTTCTCTCACTTGGCAAGCTGCGCACACAATCGCAGTGTTGTACAGCTTGTTTCATCACCTTTGCGAAGTTGCCGCTCTCTGCGGCTCCCGGAGACGAAGAAGCTGCTTCTTCGCGCAAAGACGATTCTGCCACTCACAGTGCTCTGCGGTGTGCGCCTTCAGCCGAAAGAGGTCCGGGAGCGGTGCTTAGCTCTGCAGAGCACCGTACCTTCGTCTTTAGCCTCTCTTCTCGTCTACATCTTAGCAAAAAGCTTTTCCACTCTGTCTGGCAAGGAGAAACTGTGCCAGCACAGAAAACATCTCCCATCATGTTCTAGAGGCTGCACGGAGGTCTGCCGAGTGTTTTGCAAGAAGAGAGAGAAAGTTGTCCAAAACAGCTTGCAATCGAATGTTCATGTGAATAGAGAAGGCAGGAGAGTGGTCAGGTACTGTTTTCTCTCAGTTGGCAAGCTGCGCACACAATCGCAGTGTTGTACAGCTTGTTTCATCACCTTTGCGAAGTTGCCGCTCTCTCCGGCTCCCGGAGACGAAGAAGCTGCTTCTTCGCGCAAAGACGATTCTGCCGCTCACAGTGCTCTGCGGTGTGCGCCTTCTGCCGAAAGAGGTCCGGGAGCGGTGCTTAGCTCTGCAGAGCACCGTACCTTCGTCTTTAGCCTCTCTTCTCGTCTAAATCTTAGCAAAAAGCTTTTCCACTCTGTCTGGCAAGGAGAAACTGTGCTTGCACAGAAAACATCTCCCATCGTGTTCTAGAGGCTGCACGGAGGTCTGCCGAGTGTTTTGCAAGAAGAGAAAGAAAGTTGTCCAAAACAGCTTCCAATCGAATGTTCATGTGAATAGAAAAGGCAGGAGAGTGGTCAGCTACTGTTTTCTCTCAGTTGGCAAGCTGCGCACACAATCGCAGTGTTGTACAGCTTGTTTCATCACCTTTGCGAAGTTGCCGCTCTCTCCGGCTCCCGGAGACGAAAAAGCTGCTTCTTCGCGCAAAGACGATTCTGCCGCTCACAGTGCTCTGCGGTGTGTGTCTTCTGCCGAAAGAGGCCCGGGAGCTGTGCTTAGCTATGCAGAGCACCATACCTGCTTCTTTAGCCTCTCTTCTCGTCTACATCTTAGCAAAAAGCTTTTCCACTCTGTCTGGCAAGGAGAAACTGTGCCAGCACAGAAAACATCTCCCTGCGTGTTCTAGAGGCTGCACGGAGGTCTGCCGAGTGTTTTGCAAGAAGAGAGAGAAAGTTGTCCAAAACAGCTTGCAATCGAATGTTCATGTGAATAGAGAAGGCAGGAGAGTGGTCAGGTACTGTTTTCTCTCAGTTGGCAAGCTGCGCACACAATCGCAGTGTTGTACAGCTTGTTTCATCACCTTTGCGAAGTTGCCGCTCTCTCCGGCTCCCGGAGACGAAGAAGCTGCTTCTTCGCGCAAAGACGATTCTGCCGCTCACAGTGCTCTGCGGTGTGCGCCTTTTGCCGAAAGACGCCCGGGAGCGGTGCTTAGCTCTGCAGAGCACCGTACCTTCGTCTTTAGCCTCTCTTCTCGTCTACATCTTAGCAAAAAGCTTTTCCACTCTGTCTGGCAAGGAGAAACTGTGCCAGCACAGAAAACATCTCCCATCGTGTTCTAGAGGCTGCACGGAGGTCTGCCGAGTGTTTTGCAAGAAGAGAAAGAAAGTTGTCCAAAACAGCTTGCAATCGAATGTTCATGTGAATAGAAAAGGCAGGAGAGTGGTCAGGTACTGTTTTCTCTCAGTTGGCAAGCTGCGCACACAATCGCAGTGTTGTACAGCTTGTTTCATCACCTTTGCGAAGTTGCCGCTCTCTCCGGCTCCCGGAGACGAAGAAGCTGCTTCTTCGCGCAAAGACGATTCTGCCGCTCACAGTGCTCTGTGGTGTGTGTCTTCTGCCGAAAGAGGCCCGGGAGCTGTGCTTAGCTATGCAGAGCACCATACCTGCTTCTTTAGCCTCTCTTCTCGTCTACATCTTAGCAAAAAGCTTTTCCACTCTGTCTGGCAAGGAGAAACTGTGCCAGCACAGAAAACATCTCCCATCATCTTCTAGAGGCTGCACGGAGGTCTGCCGAGTGTTTTGCAAGAAGAGAAAGAAAGTTGTCCAAAACAGCTTCCAATCGAATGTTCATGTGAATAGAAAAGGCAGGAGAGTGGTCAGGTACTGTTTTCTCTCAGTTGGCAAGCTGCGCACACAATCGCAGTGTTGTACAGCTTGTTTCATCACCTTTGCGAAGTTGCCGCTCTCTCCGGCTCCCGGAGACGAAGAAGCTGCTTCTTCGCGCAAAGACGATTCTGCCGCTCACATTGCTCTGCGGTGTGCGCCTTCTGCCGAAAGACGTCCGGGAGCGGTGCTTAGCTCTGCAGAGCACCGTACCTTCGTCTTTAGCCTCTCTTCTCGTCTACATCTTAGCAAAAAGCTTTTCCACTCTGTCTGGCAAGGAGAAACTGTGCCAGCACAGAAAACATCTCCCATCGTGTTCTAGAGGCTGCACGGAGGTCTGCAGAGTGTTTTGCAAGAAGAGAGAGAAAGTTGTCCAAAACAGCTTGCAATCGAATGTTCATGTGAATAGAAAAGGCAGGAGAGTGGTCAGGTACTGTTTTCTCTCAGTTGGCAAGCTGCGCACACAATCGCAGTGTTGTACAGCTTGTTTCATCACCTTTGCGAAGTTGCCGCTCTCTCCGGCTCCCGGAGACGAAGAAGCTGCTTCTTCGCGCAAAGACGATTCTGCCGCTCACAGTTCTCTGCGGTGTGCGCCTTCTGCCGAAAGAGGCCCGGGAGCTGTGCTTAGCTCTGCAGAGCACCGTACCTTCGTCTTTAGCCTCTCTTCTCGTCTACATCTTAGCAAAAAGCTTTTCTACTCTTTCTGGCAGGGAGAAACTGTGCCAGCACAGAAAACATCTCCCATCGTGTTCTAGAGGCTGCACGGAGGTCTGCAGAGTGTTTTGCACGAAGAGAAAGAAAGTTGTCCAAAACAGCTTGCAATCGAATGTTCATGTGAATAGAAAAGGCAGGAGAGTGATCAGGTACAATTTGCTCTCAGTTGGCAAGCTGCGCACACAATCGCAGTGTTGTACAGCTTGTTTCATCACCTTTGCGAAGTTGCCGCTCTCTCCGGCTCCCGGAGACGAAAAAGCTGCTTCTTCGCGCAAAGACGATTCTGCCGCTCACAGTGCTCTGCGGTGTGCGCCTTCTGCCGAAAGACGCCCGGGAGCGGTGCTTAGCTCTGCAGAGCACCGTACCTTCGTCTTTAGCCTCTCTTCTCGTCTACATCTTAGCAAAAAGCTTTTCCACTCTGTCTGGCAAGGAGAAACTGTGCCAGCACAAAAAACATCTCCCATCGTGTTCTAGAGGCTGCACGCAGGTCTGCCGAGTGTTTTGCAAGAAGAGAAAGAAAGTTGTCCAAAACAGCTTGCAATCGAATGTTCATGTGAATAGAAAAGGCAGGAGAGTGGTCAGGTACTGTTTTCTCTCAGTTGGCAAGCTGCGCACACAATCGCAGTGTTGTACAGCTTGTTTCATCACCTTTGCGAAGTTGCCGCTCTCTCCGGCTCCCGGAGACGAAGAAGCTGCTTCTTCGCGCAAAGACGATTCTGCCGCTCACATTGCTCTGCGGTGTGCGCCTTCTGCCGAAAGACGTCCGGGAGCGGTGCTTAGCTCTGCAGAGCACCGTACCTTCGTCTTTAGCCTCTCTTCTCGTCTACATCTTAGCAAAAAGCTTTTCCACTCTGTCTGGCAAGGAGAAACTGTGCCAGCACAGAAAACATCTCCCATCGTGTTCTAGAGGCTGCACGGAGGTCTGCCGAGTGTTTTGCAAGAAGAGAGAGAAAGTTGTCCAAAACAGCTTGCAATCGAATGTTCATGTGAATAGAAAAGGCAGGAGAGTGGTCAGGTACTGTTTTCTCTCAGTTGGCAAGCTGCGCACACAATCGCAGTGTTGTACAGCTTGTTTCATCACCTTTGCGAAGTTGCCGCTCTCTCCGGCTCCCGGAGACGAAGAAGCTGCTTCTTCGCGCAAAGACGATTCTGCCGCTCACAGTTCTCTGCGGTGTGCGCCTTCTGCCGAAAGAGGCCCGGGAGCTGTGCTTAGCTCTGCAGAGCACCGTACCTTCGTCTTTAGCCTCTCTTCTCGTCTACATCTTAGCAAAAAGCTTTTCTACTCTTTCTGGCAGGGAGAAACTGTGCCAGCACAGAAAACATCTCCCATCGTGTTCTAGAGGCTGCACGGAGGTCTGAAGAGTGTTTTGCACGAAGAGAAAGAAAGTTGTCCAAAACAGCTTGCAATCGAATGTTCATGTGAATAGAAAAGGCAGGAGAGTGATCAGGTACAGTTTGCTCTCAGTTGGCAAGCTGCGCACACAATCGCAGTGTTGTACAGCTTGTTTCATCACCTTTGCGAAGTTGCCGCTCTCTCCGGCTCCCGGAGACGAAAAAGCTGCTTCTTCGCGCAAAGACGATTCTGCCGCTCACAGTGCTCTGCGGTGTGCGCCTTCTGCCGAAAGACGCCCGGGAGCGGTGCTTAGCTCTGCAGAGCACCGTACCTTCGTCTTTAGCCTCTCTTCTCGTCTACATCTTAGCAAAAAGCTTTTCCACTCTGTCTGGCAAGGAGAAACTGTGCCAGCACAAAAAACATCTCCCATCGTGTTCTAGAGGCTGCACGCAGGTCTGCCGAGTGTTTTGCAAGAAGAGAAAGAAAGTTGTCCAAAACAGCTTGCAATCGAATGTTCATGTGAATAGAAAAGGCAGGAGAGTGGTCAGGTACTGTTTTCTCTCAGTTGGCAAGCTGCGCACACAATCGCAGTGTTGTACAGCTTGTTTCATCACCTTTGCGAAGTTGCCGCTCTCTCCGGCTCCCGGAGACGAAAAAGCTGCTTCTTCGCGCAAAGACGATTCTGCCGCTCACAGTGCTCTGCGGTGTGCGCCTTCTGCCGAAAGAGGCCCGGGAGCGGTGCTTAGCTCTGCAGAGCACCGTACCTTCGTCTTTAGCCTCTCTTCTCGTCTACATCTTAGCAAAAAGCTTTTCCACTCTGTCTGGCAAGGAGAAACTTTGCCAGCACAGAAAACATCTCCCATCGTGTTCTAGAGGCTGCACGGAGGTCTGCCGAGTGTTTTGCAAGAAGAGAAAGAAAGTTGTCCAAAACAGCTTGCAATCGAATGTTCATGTGAATAGAAAAGGCAGGAGAGTGGTCAGGTACTGTTTTCTCTCAGTTGGCAAGCTGCGCACACAATCGCAGTGTTGTACAGCTTGTTTCATCACCTTTGCGAAGTTGCCGCTCTCTCCGGCTCCCGGAGACGAAAAAGCTGCTTCTTCGCGCAAAGACGATTCTGCCGCTCACAGTGCTCTGCGGTGTGTGTCTTCTGCCGAAAGAGGCCCGGGAGCTGTGCTTAGCTCTGCAGAGCACCATACCTGCTTCTTTAGCCTCTCTTCTCGTCTGCATCTTAGCAAAAAGCTTTTCCACTCTGTCTGGCAAGGAGAAACTGTGCCAGCACAAAAAACATCTCCCATCGTCTTCTAGAGGCTGCACGGAGGTCTGCCGAGTGTTTTGCAAGAAGAGAAAGAAAGTTGTCCAAAACAGCTTCCAATCGAATGTTCATGTGAATAGAAAAGGCAGGAGAGTGGTCAGGTACTGTTTTCTCTCAGTTGGCAAGCTGCGCACACAATCGCAGTGTTGTACAGCTTGTTTCATCACCTTTGCGAAGTTGCCGCTCTCTCCGGCTCCCGGAGACGAAGAAGCTGCTTCTTCGCGCAAAGACGATTCTGCCGCTCACAGTGCTCTGCGGTGTGCGCCTTCTGCCGAAAGACGTCCGGGAGCGGTGCTTAGCTCTGCAGAGCACCGTACCTTCGTCTTTAGCCTCTCTTCTCGTCTACATCTTAGCAAAAAGCTTTTCCACTCTGTCTGGCAAGGAGAAACTGTGCCAGCACAGAAAACATCTCCCATCGTGTTCTAGAGGCTGCACGGAGGTCTGCCGAGTGTTTTGCAAGAAGAGAGAGAAAGTTGTCCAAAACAGCTTGCAATCGAATGTTCATGTGAATAGAAAAGGCAGGAGAGTGGTCAGGTACTGTTTTCTCTCACTAGGCACGCTGCGCACCCAATCGCAGTGTTGTACAGCTTGTTTCATCACCTTTGCGAAGTTGCCGCTCTCTCCGGCTCCCGGAGACGAAGAAGCTGCTTCTTCGCGCAAAGACGATTCTGCCGCTCACAGTGCTCTGCGGTGTGCGCCTTCTGCCGAAAGAGGCCCGGGAGCTGTGCTTAGCTCTGCAGAGCACCGTACCTTCGTCTTTAGCCTCTCTTCTCGTCTACATCTTAGCAAAAAGCTTTTCCACTCTGTCTGGCAAGGAGAAACTGTGCCAGCACAAAAAACATCTACCATCGTGTTCTAGAGGCTGCACGCAGGTCTGCCGAGTGTTTTGCTGAAGAGAAAGAAAGTTGTCCAAAACAGCTTGCAATCGAATGTTCATGTGAATAGAAAAGGCAGGAGAGTGGTCAGGTACTGTTTTCTCTCAGTTGGCAAGCTGCGCACACAATCGCAGTGTTGTACAGCTTGTTTCATCACCTTTGCCAAGCCGCCGCTCTCTCCGGCTCCCGGAGACGAAGAAGCTGCTTCTTCGCGCAAAGACGATTCTGCCGCTCACAGTGCTCTGCGGTGTGCGCCTTCTGCCGAAAGAGGCCCGGGAGCGGTGCTTAGCTCTGCAGAGCACCGTACCTTCGTCTTTAGCCTCTCTTCTCGTCTACATCTTAGCAAAAAGCTTTTCCACTCTGTCTGGCAAGGAGAAACTGTGCCAGCACAGAAAACATCTCCCTGCGTGTTCTAGAGGCTGCACGGAGGTCTGCCGAGTGTTTTGCAAGAAGAGAAAGAAAGTTGTCCAAAACAGCTTGCAATCGAATGTTCATGTGAATAGAAAAGGCAGGAGAGTGGTCAGGTACTGTTTTCTCTCAGTTGGCAAGCTGCGCACACAATCGCAGTGTTGTACAGCTTGTTTCATCACCTTTGGGAAGTTGCCGCTCTCTCCGGCTCCCGGAGACGAAGAAGCTGCTTCTTCGCGCAAAGACGATTCTGCCGCTCACAGTGCTCTGCGGTGTGCGCATTCTGCCGAAAGAGCCCCGGGAGCGGTGCTTAGCTCTGAGAAGCACCATACGTGCTTCTTTAGCCTCTCTTCTCGTCTACATCTTAGCAAAAAGCTTTTCCACTCTGTCTGGCAAGGAGAAACTGTGCCAGCACAGAAAACATCTCCCATCGTATTCTAGAGGCTGCACGGAGGTCTGCCGAGTGTTTTGCAAGAAGAGAGAGAAAGTAGTCCAAAACAGCTTGCAATCGAATGTTCATGTGAATAGAAAAGGCAGGAGAGTGGTCAGGTACTGTTTTCTCTCAGTTGGCAAGCTGCGCACACAATCGCAGTGTTGTACAGCTTGTTTCACACCTTTGCGAAGCTGCCGCTCTCTCCGGCTCCCGGAGACGAAAAAGCTGCTTCTTCGCGCAAAGACGATTCTGCCGCTCACAGTGCTCTGCGGTGTGCGCCTTCTGCCGAAAGAGGTCCGGGAGCGGTGCTTAGCTCTGCAGAGCACCGTACCTTCGTCTTTAGCCTCTCTTCTCGTCTACATCTTAGCAAAAAGCTTTTCCACTCTGTCTGGCAAGGAGAAACTGTGCCAGCACAGAAAACATCTCCCATCGTGTTCTAGAGGCTGCACGCAGGTCTGCCGAGTGTTTTGCAAGAAGAGAAAGAAAGTTGTCCAAAACAGCTTGCAATCGAATGTTCATGTGAATAGAAAAGGCAGGAGAGTGGTCAGGTACTGTTTTCTCTCAGTTGGCAAGCTGCGCACACAATCGCAGTGTTGTACAGCTTGTTTCATCACCTTTGCCAAGCCGCCGCTCTCTCCGGCTCCCGGAGACGAAAAAGCTGCTTCTTCGCGCAAAGGCGATTCTGCCGCTCACAGTGCTCTGCGGTGTGCGCCTTCTGCCGAAAGACGCCAGGGAGCGGTGCTTAGCTCTGCAGAGCACCGTACCTTCGTCTTTAGCCTCTCTTCTCGTCTACATCTTAGCAAAAAGCTTTTCCACTCTGTCTGGCAAGGAGAAACTGTGCCAGCACAGAAAACATCTCCCTGCGTGTTCTAGAGGCTGCACGGAGGTCTGCCGAGTGTTTTGCAAGGAGAGAAAGAAAGTTGTCCAAAACAGCTTGCAATCGAATGTTCATGTGAATAGAAAAGGCAGGAGAGTGGTCAGGTACTGTTTTCTCTCAGTTGGCACGCTGCGCACACAATCGCAGTGTTGTACAGCTTGTTTCATCACCTTTGCGAAGCTGCCGCTCTCTCCGGCTCCCGGAGACGAAGAAGCTGCTTCTTCGCGCAAAGACGATTCTGCCGCTCACAGTGCTCTGCGGTGTGCGCCTTCTGCCGAAAGAGGTCCGGGAGCGGTGCTTAGCTCTGCAGAGCACCGTACCTTCGTCTTTAGCCTCTCTTCTCGTCTACATCTTAGCAAAAAGCTATTCCACTCTGTCTGGCAAGGAGAAACTGTGCCAGCACAGAAAACATCTCCCATCGTGTTCTAGAGGCTGCACGGAGGTCTGCCGAGTGTTTTGCAAGAAGAGAAAGAAAGTTGTCCAAAACAGCTTGCAATCGAATGTTCATGTGAATAGAAAAGGCAGGAGAGTGGTCAGGTACTGTTTTCTCTCAGTTGGCAAGCTGCGCACACAATCGCAGTGTTGTACAGGTTGTTTCATCACCTTTGCGAAGTTGCCGCTCTCTCCGGCTCCCGGAGACGAAGAAGCTGCTTCTTCGCGCAAAGACGATTCTGCCGCTCACAGTGCTCTGCGGTGTGCGCCTTCTGCCGAAAGAGGCCCGGGAGCGGTGCTTAGCTCTGCAGAGCACCGTACCTTCGTCTTTAGCCTCTCTTCTCGTCTACATCTTAGCAAAAAGCTTTTCCACTCTGTCTGGCAAGGAGAAACTGTGCCAGCACAGAAAACATCTCCCATCGTGTTCTAGAGGCTGCACGGAGGTCTGCCGAGTGTTTTGCAAGAAGAGAAAGAAAGTTGTCCAAAACAGCTTGCAATCGAATGTTCATCTGAATAGAAAAGGCAGGAGAGTGGTCAGGTACTGTTTTCTCTCAGTTGGCAAGCTGCGCACACAATCGCAGTGTCGTACAGCTTGTTTCATCACCTTTGCGAAGTTGCCGCTCTCTCCGGCTCCCGGAGACGAAGAAGCTGCTTCTTCGCGCAAAGACGATTCTGCCGCTCACAGTGCTCTGCGGTGTGCGCCTTCTGCCGAAAGACGCCCGGGAGCGGTGCTTAGCTCTGCAGAGCGCCGTACCTTCGTCTTTAGCCTCTCTTTTCGTCTACATCTTAGCAAAAAGCTTTTCCACTCTGTCTGGCAAGGAGAAACTGTGCCAGCAGAAAAAACATCTACCATTGTGTTCTAGAGGCTGCACGCAGGTCTGCCGAGTGTTTTGCAAGAAGAGAAAGAAAGTTGTCCAAAACAGCTTGCAATCGAATGTTCATGTGAATAGAAAAGGCAGGAGAGTGGTCAGGTACTGTTTTCTCTCAGTTGGCAAGCTGCGCACACAATCGCAGTGTTGTACAGCTTGTTTCATCACCTTTGCCAAGTTGCCGCTCTCTCCGGCTCCCAGAGACGAAGAAGCTGCTTCTTCGCGCAAAGACGATTCTGCCGCTCACAGTGCTCTGCGGTGTGCGCCTTCTGCCGAAAGAAGCCCGGGAGCGGTGCTTAGCTCTGCAGAGCACCGTACCTTCGTCTTTAGCCTCTCTTCTCGTCTACATCTTAGCAAAAAGCTTTTCCACTCTGTCTGGCAAGGAGAAACTGTGCCAGCACAAAAAACATCTCCCATCGTGTTCTAGAGGCTGCACGGAGGTCTGCCGAGTGTTTTGCAAGAAGAGAAAGAAAGTTGTCCAAAACAGCTTGCAATCGAATGTTCATGTGAATAGAAAAGGCAGGAGAGTGGTCAGGTACTGTTTTCTCTCAGTTGGCAAGCTGCGCACACAATCGCAGTGTTGTACAGCTTGTTTCATCACCTTTGCGAAGTTGCCGCTCTCTCCGGCTCCCGGAGACGAAGAAGCTGCTTCTTCGCGCAAAGACGATTCTGCCGCTCACAGTGCTCTGCGGTGTGCGCCTTCTGCCGAAAGAGGTCCGGGAGCTGTGCTTAGCTCTGAGAAGCACCATAGGTGCTTCTTTAGCCTCTCTTCTCGTCTACATCTTAGCAAAAAGCTTTTCCACTCTGTCTGGCAAGGAGAAACTGTGCCAGCACAAAAAACATCTACCATCGTGTTCTAGAGGCTGCACGCAGGTCTGCCGAGTGTTTTGCAAGAAGAGAAAGAAAGTTGTCCAAAACAGCTTCCAATCGAATGTTCATGTGAATAGAAAAGGCAGGAGAGTGGTCAGGTACTGTTTTCTCTCAGTTGGCAAGCGGCGCACACAATCGCAGTGTTGTACAGCTTGTTTCATCACCTTTGCGAAGTTGCCGCTCTCTCCGGCTCCCGGAGACGAAGAAGCTGCTTCTTCGCGCAAAGACGATTCTGCCGCTCACAGTGCTCTGCGGTGTGCGCCTTCTGCCGAAAGAAGCCCGGGAGCGGTGCTTAGCTCTGCAGAGCACCGTACCTTCGTCTTTAGCCTCTCTTCTCGTCTACATCTTAGCAAAAAGCTTTTCCACTCTGTCTGGCAAGGAGAAACTGTGCCAGCACAGAAAACATCTCCCTGCGTGTTCTAGAGGCTGCCCGGAGGTCTGCCGAGTGTTTTGCAAGAAGAGAAAGAAAGTTGTCCAAAACAGCTTGCAATCGAATGTTCATCTGAATAGAAAAGGCAGGAGAGTGGTCAGGTACTGTTTTCTCTCAGTTGGCAAGCTGCGCACACAATCGCAGTGTTGTACAGCTTGTTTCATCACCTTTGCCAAGCCGCCGCTCTCTCCGGCTCCCGGAGACGAAGAAGCTGCTTCTTCGCGCAAAGGCGATTCTGCCGCTCACAGTGCTCTGCGGTGTGCGCCTTCTGCCGAAAGACGCCAGGGAGCGGTGCTTAGCTCTGCAGAGCACCGTACCTTCGTCTTTAGCCTCTCTTCTCGTCTACATCTTAGCAAAAAGCTATTCCACTCTGTCTGGCAAGGAGAAACTGTGCCAGCACAGAAAACATCTCCCTGCGTGTTGTAGAGGCTGCACGGAGGTCTGCCGAGTGTTTTGCAAGAAGAGAAAGAAAGTTGTCCAAAACAGCTTGCAATCGAATGTTCATGTGAATAGAAAAGGCAGGAGAGTGGTCAGGTACTGTTTTCTCTCAGTTGGCAAGCTGCGCACACAATCGCAGTGTCGTACAGCTTGTTTCATCACCTTTGCGAAGCTGCCGCTCTCTCCGGCTCCCGGAGACGAAGAAGCTGCTTCTTCGCGCAAAGACGATTCTGCCGCTCACAGTGCTCTGCGGTGTGCGCCTTCTGCCGAAAGAGGTCCGGGAGCGGTGCTTAGCTCTGCAGAGCACCGTACCTTCGTCTTTAGCCTCTCTTCTCGTCTACATCTTAGCAAAAAGCTATTCCACTCTGTCTGGCAAGGAGAAACTGTGCCAGCACAGAAAACATCTCCCATCGTGTTCTAGAGGCTGCACGGAGGTCTGCCGAGTGTTTTGCAAGAAGAGAAAGAAAGTTGTCCAAAACAGCTTGCAATCGAATGTTCATGTGAATAGAAAAGGCAGGAGAGTGGTCAGGTACTGTTTTCTCTCAGTTGGCAAGCTGCGCACACAATCGCAGTGTTGTACAGGTTGTTTCATCACCTTTGCGAAGTTGCCGCTCTCTCCGGCTCCCGGAGACGAAGAAGCTGCTTCTTCGCGCAAAGACGATTCTGCCGCTCACAGTGCTCTGCGGTGTGCGCCTTCTGCCGAAAGAGGCCCGGGAGCGGTGCTTAGCTCTGCAGAGCACCGTACCTTCGTCTTTAGCCTCTCTTCTCGTCTACATCTTAGCAAAAAGCTTTTCCACTCTGTCTGGCAAGGAGAAACTGTGCCAGCACAGAAAACATCTCCCATCGTGTTCTAGAGGCTGCACGGAGGTCTGCCGAGTGTTTTGCAAGAAGAGAAAGAAAGTTGTCCAAAACAGCTTGCAATCGAATGTTCATGTGAATAGAAAAGGCAGGAGAGTGGTCAGGTACTGTTTTCTCTCAGTTGGCAAGCTGCGCACACAATCGCAAAGTTGTACAGCTTGTTTCTTCACCTTTGCGAAGCTGCCGCTCTCTCCGGCTCCCGGAGACGAAGAAGCTGCTTCTTCGCGCAAAGACGATTCTGCTGCTCCCAGTGCTCTGCGGTGTGCGTCTTCTGCCGAAAGAGGTCCGGGAGCGGTGCTTAGCGCTGCAGAGCACCGTACCTTCGTCTTTAGCCTCTCTTCTCGTCTACATCTTAGCAAAAAGCTTTTCCACTCTGTCTGGCAAGGAGAAACTGTGCCAGCACAGAAAACATCTCCCATCGTGTTCTAGAGGCTGCACGGAGGTCTGCCGAGTGTTTTGCAAGAAGAGAAAGAAAGTTGTCCAAAACAGCTTGCAATCGAATGTTCATGTGAATAGAAAAGGCAGGAGAGTGGTCAGGTACTGTTTTATCTCAGTTGGCAAGCTGCGCACACAATCGCAGTGTCGTACAGCTTGTTTCATCACCTTTGCGAAGTTGCCGCTCTCTCCGGCTCCCGGAGACGAAGAAGCTGCTTCTTCGCGCAAAGACGATTCTGCCGCTCACAGTGCTCTGCGGTGTGCGCCTTCTGCCGAAAGACGCCCGGGAGCGGTGCTTAGCTCTGCAGAGCGCCGTACCTTCGTCTTTAGCCTCTCTTTTCGTCTACATCTTAGCAAAAAGCTTTTCCACTCTGTCTGGCAAGGAGAAACTGTGCCAGCAGAAAAAACATCTACCATTGTGTTCTAGAGGCTGCACGCAGGTCTGCCGAGTGTTTTGCAAGAAGAGAAAGAAAGTTGTCCAAAACAGCTTGCAATCGAATGTTCATGTGAATAGAAAAGGCAGGAGAGTGGTCAGGTACTGTTTTCTCTCAGTTGGCAAGCTGCGCACACAATCGCAGTGTTGTACAGCTTGTTTCATCACCTTTGCCAAGTTGCCGCTCTCTCCGGCTCCCAGAGACGAAGAAGCTGCTTCTTCGCGCAAAGACGATTCTGCCGCTCACAGTGCTCTGCGGTGTGCGCCTTCTGCCGAAAGAAGCCCGGGAGCGGTGCTTAGCTCTGCAGAGCACCGTACCTTCGTCTTTAGCCTCTCTTCTCGTCTACATCTTAGCAAAAAGCTTTTCCACTCTGTCTGGCAAGGAGAAACTGTGCCAGCACAAAAAACATCTCCCATCGTCTTCTAGAGGCTGCACGGAGGTCTGCCGAGTGTTTTGCAAGAAGAGAAAGAAAGTTGTCCAAAACAGCTTGCAATCGAATGTTCATGTGAATAGAAAAGGCAGGAGAGTGGTCAGGTACTGTTTTCTCTCAGTTGGCAAGCTGCGCACACAATCGCAGTGTTGTACAGCTTGTTTCATCACCTTTGCGAAGTTGCCGCTCTCTCCGGCTCCCGGAGACGAAGAAGCTGCTTCTTCGCGCAAAGACGATTCTGCCGCTCACAGTGCTCTGCGGTGTGCGCCTTCTGCCGAAAGACGCCAGGGAGCGGTGCTTAGCTCTGCAGAGCACCGTACCTTCGTCTTTAGCCTCTCTTCTCGTCTACATCTTAGCAAAAAGCTATTCCACTCTGTCTGGCAAGGAGAAACTGTGCCAGCACAGAAAACATCTCCCTGCGTGTTGTAGAGGCTGCACGGAGGTCTGCCGAGTGTTTTGCAAGAAGAGAAAGAAAGTTGTCCAAAACAGCTTGCAATCGAATGTTCATGTGAATAGAAAAGGCAGGAGAGTGGTCAGGTACTGTTTTCTCTCAGTTGGCAAGCTGCGCACACAATCGCAGTGTCGTACAGCTTGTTTCATCACCTTTGCGAAGCTGCCGCTCTCTCCGGCTCCCGGAGACGAAGAAGCTGCTTCTTCGCGCAAAGACGATTCTGCCGCTCACAGTGCTCTGCGGTGTGCGCCTTCTGCCGAAAGAGGTCCGGGAGCGGTGCTTAGCTCTGCAGAGCACCGTACCTTCGTCTTTAGCCTCTCTTCTCGTCTACATCTTAGCAAAAAGCTTTTCCACTCTGTCTGGCAAGGAGAAACTGTGCCAGCACAGAAAACATCTCCCATCGTGTTCTAGAGGCTGCACGGAGGTCTGCCGAGTGTTTTGCAAGAAGAGAAAGAAAGTTGTCCAAAACAGCTTGCAATCGAATGTTCATGTGAATAGAAAAGGCAGGAGAGTGGTCAGGTACTGTTTTCTCTCAGTTGGCAAGCTGCGCACACAATCGCAGTGTTGTACAGCTTGTTTCATCACCTTTGCGAAGTTGCCGCTCTCTCCGGCTCCCGGAGACGAAGAAGCTGCTTCTTCGCGCAAAGACGATTCTGCCGCTCACAGTGCTCTGCGGTGTGCGCCTTCTGCCGAAAGACGCCCGGGAGCGGTGCTTAGCTCTGCAGAGCACCGTACCTTCGTCTTTAGCCTCTCTTTTCGTCTACATCTTAGCAAAAAGCTTTTCCACTCTGTCTGGCAAGGAGAAACTGTGCCAGCACAAAAAACATCTACCATCGTGTTCTAGAGGCTGCACGCAGGTCTGCCGAGTGTTTTGCAAGAAGAGAAAGAAAGTTGTCCAAAACAGCTTGCAATCGAATGTTCATGTGAATAGAAAAGGCAGGAGAGTGGTCAGGTACTGTTTTCTCTCAGTTGGCAAGCTGCGCACACAATCGCAGTGTTGTACAGCTTGTTTCATCACCTTTGCGAAGTTGCCGCTCTCTCCGGCTCCCGGAGACGAAGAAGCTGCTTCTTCGCGCAAAGACGATTCTGCCGCTCACAGTGCTCTGCGGTGTGCGCCTTCTGCCGAAAGAAGCCCGGGAGCGGTGCTTAGCTCTGCAGAGCACCGTACCTTCGTCTTTAGCCTCTCTTCTCGTCTACATCTTAGCAAAAAGCTTTTCCACTCTGTCTGGCAAGGAGAAACTGTGCCAGCACAAAAAACATCTCCCATCGTGTTCTAGAGGCTGCACGGAGGTCTGCAGAGTGTTTTGCAAGAAGAGAAAGAAAGTTGTCCAAAACAGCTTGCAATCGAATGTTCATCTGAATAGAAAAGGCAGGAGAGTGGTCAGGTACTGTTTTCTCTCAGTTGGCAAGCTGCGCACACAATCGCAGTGTTGTACAGCTTGTTTCATCACCTTTGCGAAGTTGCCGCTCTCTCCGGCTCCCGGAGACGAAGAAGCTGCTTCTTCGCGCAAAGACGATTCTGCCACTCACAGTGCTCTGCGGTGTGCGCCTTCTGCCGAAAGAGGTCCGGGAGCGGTGCTTAGCTCTGCAGAGCACCGTACCTTCGTCTTTAGCCTCTCTTCTCGTCTACATCTTAGCAAAAAGCTTTTCCACTCTGTCTGGCAAGGAGAAACTGTGCCAGCACAAAAAACATCTCCCATCGTCTTCTAGAGGCTGCACGGAGGTCTGCCGAGTGTTTTGCAAGAAGAGAAAGAAAGTTGTCCAAAACAGCTTGCAATCGAATGTTCATGTGAATAGAAAAGGCAGGAGAGTGGTCAGGTACTGTTTGCTCTCAGTTGGCAAGCTGCGCACACAATCGCAGTGTTGTACAGCTTGTTTCATCACCTTTGCGAAGTTGCCGCTCTCTCCGGCTCCCGGAGACGAAGAAGCTGCTTCTTCGCGCAAAGACGATTCTGCCGCTCACAGTGCTCTGCTGTCTGCGCCTTCTGCCGAAAGAGGCCCGGGAGCGGTGCTTAGCTCTGCAGAGCACCGTACCTTCGTCTTTAGCCTCTCTTCTCGTCTACATCTTAGCAAAAAGCTTTTCCACTCTGTCTGGCAAGGAGAAACTTTGCCAGCACAGAAAACATCTCCCATCGTGTTCTAGAGGCTGCACGCAGGTCTGCCGAGTGTTTTGCAAGAAGAGAAAGAAAGTTGTCCAAAACAGCTTCCAATCGAATGTTCATGTGAATAGAAAAGGCAGGAGAGTGGTCAGGTACTGTTTTCTCTCACTTGGCAAGCTGCGCACACAATCGCAGTGTTGTACAGCTTGTTTCTTCACCTTTGCGAAGCTGCCGCTCTCTCCGGCTCCCGGAGACGAAGAAGCTGCTTCTTCGCCCAAAGACGATTCTGCCGCTCACAGTGCTCTGCGGTGTGCGCCTTCTGCCGAAAGAGATCCGGGAGAGGTGCTTAGCTCTGCAGAGCACCGTACCTTCGTCTTTAGCCTCTCTTCTCGTCTACATCTTAGCAAAAAGCTTTTCCACTCTGTCTGGCAAGGAGAAACTGTGCCAGCACAGAAAACATCTCCCATCGTGTTGTAGAGGCTGCACGGAGGTCTGCCGAGTGTTTTGCAAGAAGAGAAAGAAAGTTGTCCAAAACAGCTTGCAATCGAATGTTCATGTGAATAGAAAAGGCAGGAGAGTGGTCAGGTACTGTTTTCTCTCAGTTGGCAAGCTGCGCACACAATCGCAGTGTTGTACAGCTTGTTTCATCACCTTTGCGAAGTTGCCGCTCTCTCCGGCTCCCGGAGACGAAAAAGCTGCTTCTTCGCGCAAAGACGATTCTGCCGCTCACAGTGCTCTGCGGTGTGTGTCTTCTGCCGAAAGAGGCCCGGGAGCTGTGCTTAGCTATGCAGAGCACCATACCTGCTTCTTTAGCCTCTCTTCTCGTCTACATCTTAGCAAAAAGCTTTTCCACTCTGTCTGGCAAGGAGAAACTGTGCCAGCACAGAAAACATCTCCCATCGTGTTCTAGAGGCTGCACGGAGGTCTGCCGAGTGTTTTGCAAGAAGAGAGAGAAAGTTGTCCAAAACAGCTTGCAATCGAATGTTCATGTGAATAGAGAAGGCAGGAGAGTGGTCAGGTACTGTTTTCTCTCAGTTGGCAAGCTGCGCACACAATCGCAGTGTTGTACAGCTTGTTTCATCACCTTTGCGAAGTTGCCGCTCTCTCCGGCTCCCGGAGACGAAGAAGCTGCTTCTTCGCGCAAAGACGATTCTGCCGCTCACAGTGCTCTGCGGTGTGCGCCTTCTGCCGAAAGACGCCCGGGAGCGGTGCTTAGCTCTGCAGAGCACCGTACCTTCGTCTTTAGCCTCTCTTCTCGTCTACATCTTAGCAAAAAGCTTTTCCACTCTGTCTGGCAAGGAGAAACTTTGCCAGCACAGAAAACATCTCCCATCGTCTTCTAGAGGCTGCACGGAGGTCTGCCGAGTGTTTTGCAAGAAGAGAAAGAAAGTTATCCAAAACAGCTTCCAATCGAATGTTCATGTGAATAGAAAAGGCAGGAGAGTGGTCAGGTACTGTTTTCTCTCAGTTGGCAAGCTGCGCACACAATCGCAGTGTTGTACAGCTTGTTTCATCACCTTTGCGAAGTTGCCGCTCTCTCCGGCTCCCGGAGACGAAGAAGCTGCTTCTTCGCGCAAAGACGATTCTGCCGCTCACATTGCTCTGCGGTGTGCGCCTTCTGCCGAAAGAGGTCCGGGAGCGGTGCTTAGCTCTGCAGAGCACCGTACCTTCGTCTTTAGCCTCTCTTCTCGTCTACATCTTAGCAAAAAGCTTTTCCACTCTGTCTGGCAAGGAGAAACTGTGCCAGCACAGAAAACATCTCCCATCGTGTTCTAGAGGCTGCACGGAGGTCTGCCGAGTGTTTTGCAAGAAGAGAGAGAAAGTTGTCCAAAACAGCTTGCAATCGAATGTTCATGTGAATAGAAAAGGCAGGAGAGTGGTCAGGTACTGTTTTCTCTCAGTTGGCAAGCTGCGCACACAATCGCAGTGTTGTACAGCTTGTTTCATCACCTTTGCGAAGTTGCCGCTCTCTCCGGCTCCCGGAGACGAAGAAGCTGCTTCTTCGCGCAAAGACGATTCTGCCGCTCACAGTGCTCTGCTGTCTGCGCCTTCTGCCGAAAGAGGCCCGGGAGCGGTGCTTAGCTCTGCAGAGCACCGTACCTTCGTCTTTAGCCTCTCTTCTCGTCTACATCTTAGCAAAAAGCTTTTCCACTCTGTCTGGCAAGGAGAAACTTTGCCAGCACAGAAAACATCTCCCATCGTGTTCTAGAGGCTGCACGCAGGTCTGCCGAGTGTTTTGCAAGAAGAGAAAGAAAGTTGTCCAAAACAGCTTGCAATCGAATGTTCATGTGAATAGAAAAGGCAGGAGAGTGGTCAGGTACTGTTTTCTCTCAGTTGGCAAGCTGCGCACACAATCGCAGTGTTGTACAGCTTGTTTCTTCACCTTTGCGAAGCTGCCGCTCTCTCCGGCTCCCGGAGACGAAGAAGCTGCTTCTTCGCCCAAAGACGATTCTGCCGCTCACAGTGCTCTGCGGTGTGCGCCTTCTGCCGAAAGAGATCCGGGAGAGGTGCTTAGCTCTGCAGAGCACCGTACCTTCGTCTTTAGCCTCTCTTCTCGTCTACATCTTAGCAAAAAGCTTTTCCACTCTGTCTGGCAAGGAGAAACTGTGCCAGCACAGAAAACATCTCCCATCGTGTTGTAGAGGCTGCACGGAGGTCTGCCGAGTGTTTTGCAAGAAGAGAAAGAAAGTTGTCCAAAACAGCTTGCAATCGAATGTTCATGTGAATAGAAAAGGCAGGAGAGTGGTCAGGTACTGTTTTCTCTCAGTTGGCAAGCTGCGCACACAATCGCAGTGTTGTACAGCTTGTTTCATCACCTTTGCGAAGTTGCCGCTCTCTCCGGCTCCCGGAGACGAAAAAGCTGCTTCTTCGCGCAAAGACGATTCTGCCGCTCACAGTGCTCTGCGGTGTGTGTCTTCTGCCGAAAGAGGCCCGGGAGCTGTGCTTAGCTATGCAGAGCACCATACCTGCTTCTTTAGCCTCTCTTCTCGTCTACATCTTAGCAAAAAGCTTTTCCACTCTGTCTGGCAAGGAGAAACTGTGCCAGCACAGAAAACATCTCCCATCGTGTTCTAGAGGCTGCACGGAGGTCTGCCGAGTGTTTTGCAAGAAGAGAGAGAAAGTAGTCCAAAACAGCTTGCAATCGAATGTTCATGTGAATAGAGAAGGCAGGAGAGTGGTCAGGTACTGTTTTCTCTCACTTGGCAAGCTGCGCACACAATCGCAGTGTTGTACAGCTTGTTTCATCACCTTTGCCAAGTTGCCGCTCTCTCCGGCTCCCGGAGACGAAGAAGCTGCTTCTTCGCGCAAAGACGATTCTGCCGCTCACAGTGCTCTGCGGTGTGCGCCTTCTGCCGAAAGACGCCCGGGAGCGGTGCTTAGCTCTGCAGAGCACCGTACCTTCGTCTTTAGCCTCTCTTCTCGTCTACATCTTAGCAAAAAGCTTTTCCACTCTGTCTGGCACGGAGAAACTTTGCCAGCACAGAAAACATCTCCCATCGTCTTCTAGAGGCTGCACGGAGGTCTGCCGAGTGTTTTGCAAGAAGAGAAAGAAAGTTATCCAAAACAGCTTCCAATCGAATGTTCATGTGAATAGAAAAGGCAGGAGAGTGGTCAGGTACTGTTTTCTCTCAGTTGGCAAGCTGCGCACACAATCGCAGTGTTGTACAGCTTGTTTCATCACCTTTGCGAAGTTGCCGCTCTCTCCGGCTCCCGGAGACGAAGAAGCTGCTTCTTCGCGCAAAGACGATTCTGCCGCTCACATTGCTCTGCGGTGTGCGCCTTCTGCCGAAAGAAGCCCGGGAGCGGTGCTTAGCTCTGCAGAGCACCGTACCTTCGTCTTTAGCCTCTCTTCTCGTCTACATCTTAGCAAAAAGCTTTTCCACTCTGTCTGGCAAGGAGAAACTGTGCCAGCACAGAAAACATCTCCCATCGTGTTCTAGAGGGTGCACGGAGGTCTGCCGAGTGTTTTGCAAGAAGAGAGAGAAAGTTGTCCAAAACAGCTTGCAATCGAATGTTCATGTGAATAGAAAAGGCAGGAGAGTGGTCAGGTACTGTTTTCTCTCAGTTGGCAAGCTGCGCACACAATCGCAGTGTTGTACAGCTTGTTTCATCACCTTTGCGAAGTTGCCGCTCTCTCCGGCTCCCGGAGACGAAGAAGCTGCTTCTTCGCGCAAAGACGATTCTGCCGCTCACAGTGCTCTGCGGTGTGCGCCTTCTGCCGAAAGAGGCCCGGGAGCTGTGCTTAGCTCTGCAGAGCACCGTACCTTCGTCTTTAGCCTCTCTTCTCGTCTACATCTTAGCAAAAAGCTTTTCTACTCTTTCTGGCAGGGAGAAACTGTGCCAGCACAGAAAACATCTCCCATCGTGTTCTAGAGGCTGCACGGAGGTCTGCCGAGTGTTTTGCAAGAAGAGAAAGAAAGTTGTCCAAAACAGCTTGCAATCGAATGTTCATGTGAATAGAAAAGGCAGGAGAGTGATCAGGTACAGTTTGCTCTCAGTTGGCAAGCTGCGCACACAATCACAGTGTTGTACAGCTTGTTTCATCACCTTTGCGAAGTTGCCGCTCTCTCCGGCTCCCGGAGACGAAAAAGCTGCTTCTTCGCGCAAAGACGATTCTGCCGCTCACAGTGCTCTGCGGTGTGTGTCTTCTGCCGAAAGAGGCCCGGGAGCTGTGCTTAGCTCTGCAGAGCACCATACCTGCTTCTTTAGCCTCTCTTCTCGTCTACATCTTAGCAAAAAGCTTTTCCACTCTGTCTGGCAAGGAGAAACTGTGCCAGCACAAAAAACATCTCCCATCGTCTTCTAGAGGCTGCACGGAGGTCTGCCGAGTGTTTTGCAAGAAGAGAAAGAAAGTTGTCCAAAACAGCTTGCAATCGAATGTTCATGTGAATAGAAAAGGCAGGAGAGTGGTCAGGTACTGTTTTCTCTCACTTGGCAAGCTGCGCACACAATCGCAGTGTTGTACAGCTTGTTTCATCACCTTTGCGAAGTTGCCGCTCTCTCCGGCTCCCGGAGACGAAGAAGCTGCTTCTTCGCGCAAAGACGATTCTGCCGCTCACAGTGCTCTGCGGTGTGCGCCTTCTGCCGAAAGAGGTCTGGGAGCGGTGCTTAGCTCTGCAGAGCACCGTACCTTCGTCTTTAGCCTCTCTTCTCGTCTACATCTTAGCAAAAAGCTTTTCCACTCTGTCTGGCAAGGAGAAACTGTGCCAGCACAGAAAACATCTCCCATCGTGTTCTAGAGGCTGCACGCAGGTCTGCCGAGTGTTTTGCAAGAAGAGAGAGAAAGTTGTCCAAAACAGCTTGCAATCGAATGTTCATGTGAATAGAAAAGGCAGGAGAGTGGTCAGGTACTGTTTTCTCTCAGTTGGCAAGCTGCGCACACAATCGCAGTGTTGTACAGCTTGTTTCATCACCTTTGCGAAGTTGCCGCTCTCTCCGGCTCCCGGAGACGAAGAAGCTGCTTCTTCGCGCAAAGACGATTCTGCCGCTCACAGTGCTCTGCGGTGTGCGCCTTCTGCCGAAAGAGGCCCGGGAGCTGTGCTTAGCTCTGCAGAGCACCGTACCTTCGTCTTTAGCCTCTCTTCTCGTCTACATCTTAGCAAAAAGCTTTTCTACTCTTTCTGGCAGGGAGAAACTGTGCCAGCACAGAAAACATCTCCCATCGTGTTCTAGAGGCTGCACGGAGGTCTGCAGAGTGTTTTGCACGAAGAGAAAGAAAGTTGTCCAAAACAGCTTGCAATCGAATGTTCATGTGAATAGAAAAGGCAGGAGAGTGATCAGGTACAGTTTGCTCTCAGTTGGCAAGCTGCGCACACAATCGCAGTGTTGTACAGCTTGTTTCATCACCTTTGCGAAGTTGCCGCTCTCTCCGGCTCCCGGAGACGAAGAAGCTGCTTCTTCGCGCAAAGACGATTCTGCCGCTCACAGTGCTCTGCGGTGTGCGCCTTCTGCCGAAAGAGGTCCGGGAGCGGTGCTTAGCTCTGCAGAGCACCGTACCTTCGTCTTTAGCCTCTCTTCTCGTCTACATCTTAGCAAAAAGCTTTTCCACTCTGTCTGGCAAGGAGAAACTGTGCCAGCACAAAAAACATCTCCCATCGTGTTCTAGAGGCTGCACGCAGGTCTGCCGAGTGTTTTGCAAGAAGAGAAAGAAAGTTGTCCAAAACAGCTTGCAATCGAATGTTCATGTGAATAGAAAAGGCAGGAGAGTGGTCAGGTACTGTTTTCTCTTAGTTGGCAAGCTGCGCACACAATCGCAGTGTTGTACAGCTTGTTTCATCACCTTTGCGAAGTTGCCGCTCTCTCCGGCTCCCGGAGACGAAGAAGCTGCTTCTTCGCGCAAAGACGATTCTGCCGCTCACAGTGCTCTGCGGTGTGCGCCTTCTGCCGAAAGAAGCCCGGGAGCGGTGCTTAGCTCTCCAGAGCACCGTACCTTCGTCTTTAGCCTCTCTTCTCGTCTACATCTTAGCAAAAAGCTTTTCCACTCTGTCTGGCAAGGAGAAACTGTGCCAGCACAAAAAACATCTCCCATCGTGTTCTAGAGGCAGCACGGAGGTCTGCAGAGTGTTTTGCAAGAAGAGAAAGAAAGTTGTCCAAAACAGCTTGCAATCGAATGTTCATCTGAATAGAAAAGGCAGGAGAGTGGTCAGGTACTGTTTTCTCTCAGTTGGCAAGCTGCGCACACAATCGCAGTGTTGTACAGCTTGTTTCATCACCTTTGCGAAGTTGCCGCTCTCTCCGGCTCCCGGAGACGAAGAAGCTGCTTCTTCGCGCAAAGACGATTCTGCCGCTCACAGTGCTCTGCGGTGTGCGCCTTCTGCCGAAAGAGGTCCGGGAGCGGTGCTTAGCTCTGCAGAGCACCGTACCTTCGTCTTTAGCCTCTCTTCTCGTCTACATCTTAGCAAAAAGCTTTTCCACTCTGTCTGGCAAGGAGAAACTGTGCCAGCACAAAAAACATCTCCCATCGTGTTCTAGAGGCTGCACGCAGGTCTGCCGAGTGTTTTGCAAGAAGAGAAAGAAAGTTGTCCAAAACAGCTTGCAATCGAATGTTCATGTGAATAGAAAAGGCAGGAGAGTGGTCAGGTACTGTTTTCTCTCAGTTGGCAAGCTGCGCACACAATCGCAGTGTTGTACAGCTTGTTTCATCACCTTTGCGAAGTTGCCGCTCTCTCCGGCTCCCGGAGACGAAGAAGCTGCTTCTTCGCGCAAAGACGATTCTGCCGCTCACAGTGCTCTGCTGTCTGCGCCTTCTGCCGAAAGAGGCCCGGGAGCGGTGCTTAGCTCTGCAGAGCACCATAACTTCGTCTTTAGCCTCTCTTCTCGTCTACATCTTAGCAAAAAGCTTTTCCACTCTGTCTGGCAAGGAGAAACTTTGCCAGCACAGAAAACATCTCCCTGCGTGTTCTAGAGGCTGCACGCAGGTCTGCCGAGTGTTTTGCAAGAAGAGAGAGAAAGTTGTCCAAGTAGCTTCCAATCGAATGTTCATGTGAATAGAAAAGGCAGGAGAGTGGTCAGGTACTGTTTTCTCTCAGTTGGCAAGCTGCGCACACAATCGCAGTGTTGTACAGCTTGTTTCTTCACCTTTGCGAAGCTGCCGCTCTCTCCGGCTCCCGGAGACGAAGAAGCTGCTTCTTCGCCCAAAGACGATTCTGCCGCTCACAGTGCTCTGCGGTGTGCGCCTTCTGCCGAAAGAGATCCGGGAGCGGTGCTTAGCTCTGCAGAGCACCGTACCTTCGTCTTTAGCCTCTCTTCTCGTCTACATCTTAGCAAAAAGCTTTTCCACTCTGTCTGGCAAGGAGAAACTGTGCCAGCACAGAAAACATCTCCCATCGTGTTGTAGAGGCTGCACGGAGGTCTGCCGAGTGTTTTGCAAGAAGAGAAAGAAAGTTGTCCAAAACAGCTTCCAATCGAATGTTCATGTGAATAGAAAAGGCAGGAGAGTGGTCAGGTACTGTTTTCTCTCACTTGGCAAGCTGCGCACACAATCGCAGTGTTGTACAGCTTGTTTCATCACCTTTGCGAAGTTGCCGCTCTCTGCGGCTCCCGGAGACGAAGAAGCTGCTTCTTCGCGCAAAGACGATTCTGCCACTCACAGTGCTCTGCGGTGTGCGCCTTCAGCCGAAAGAGGTCCGGGAGCGGTGCTTAGCTCTGCAGAGCACCGTACCTTCGTCTTTAGCCTCTCTTCTCGTCTACATCTTAGCAAAAAGCTTTTCCACTCTGTCTGGCAAGGAGAAACTGTGCCAGCACAGAAAACATCTCCCATCATGTTCTAGAGGCTGCACGGAGGTCTGCCGAGTGTTTTGCAAGAAGAGAGAGAAAGTTGTCCAAAACAGCTTGCAATCGAATGTTCATGTGAATAGAGAAGGCAGGAGAGTGGTCAGGTACTGTTTTCTCTCAGTTGGCAAGCTGCGCACACAATCGCAGTGTTGTACAGCTTGTTTCATCACCTTTGCGAAGTTGCCGCTCTCTCCGGCTCCCGGAGACGAAGAAGCTGCTTCTTCGCGCAAAGACGATTCTGCCGCTCACAGTGCTCTGCGGTGTGCGCCTTCTGCCGAAAGAGGTCCGGGAGCGGTGCTTAGCTCTGCAGAGCACCGTACCTTCGTCTTTAGCCTCTCTTCTCGTCTAAATCTTAGCAAAAAGCTTTTCCACTCTGTCTGGCAAGGAGAAACTGTGCTTGCACAGAAAACATCTCCCATCGTGTTCTAGAGGCTGCACGGAGGTCTGCCGAGTGTTTTGCAAGAAGAGAAAGAAAGTTGTCCAAAACAGCTTCCAATCGAATGTTCATGTGAATAGAAAAGGCAGGAGAGTGGTCAGGTACTGTTTTCTCTCAGTTGGCAAGCTGCGCACACAATCGCAGTGTTGTACAGCTTGTTTCATCACCTTTGCGAAGTTGCCGCTCTCTCCGGCTCCCGGAGACGAAAAAGCTGCTTCTTCGCGCAAAGACGATTCTGCCGCTCACAGTGCTCTGCGGTGTGTGTCTTCTGCCGAAAGAGGCCCGGGAGCTGTGCTTAGCTATGCAGAGCACCATACCTGCTTCTTTAGCCTCTCTTCTCGTCTACATCTTAGCAAAAAGCTTTTCCACTCTGTCTGGCAAGGAGAAACTGTGCCAGCACAGAAAACATCTCCCATCGTGTTCTAGAGGCTGCACGGAGGTCTGCCGAGTGTTTTGCAAGAAGAGAGAGAAAGTTGTCCAAAACAGCTTGCAATCGAATGTTCATGTGAATAGAGAAGGCAGGAGAGTGGTCAGGTACTGTTTTCTCTCAGTTGGCAAGCTGCGCACACAATCGCAGTGTTGTACAGCTTGTTTCATCACCTTTGCCAAGTTGCCGCTCTCTCCGGCTCCCGGAGACGAAGAAGCTGCTTCTTCGCGCAAAGACGATTCTGCCGCTCACAGTGCTCTGCGGTGTGCGCCTTCTGCCGAAAGACGCCCGGGAGCGGTGCTTAGCTCTGCAGAGCACCGTACCTTCGTCTTTAGCCTCTCTTCTCGTCTACATCTTAGCAAAAAGCTTTTCCACTCTGTCTGGCAAGGAGAAACTGTGCCAGCACAGAAAACATCTCCCATCGTGTTCTAGAGGCTGCACGGAGGTCTGCCGAGTGTTTTGCAAGAAGAGAAAGAAAGTTGTCCAAAACAGCTTGCAATCGAATGTTCATGTGAATAGAAAAGGCAGGAGAGTGGTCAGGTACTGTTTTCTCTCAGTTGGCAAGCTGCGCACACAATCGCAGTGTTGTACAGCTTGTTTCATCACCTTTGCGAAGTTGCCGCTCTCTCCGGCTCCCGGAGACGAAGAAGCTGCTTCTTCGCCCAAAGACGATTCTGCCGCTCACAGTGCTCTGCGGTGTGTGTCTTCTGCCGAAAGAGGCCCGGGAGCTGTGCTTAGCTATGCAGAGCACCATACCTGCTTCTTTAGCCTCTCTTCTCGTCTACATCTTAGCAAAAAGCTTTTCCACTCTGTCTGGCAAGGAGAAACTGTGCCAGCACAGAAAACATCTCCCATCGTCTTCTAGAGGCTGCACGGAGGTCTGCCGAGTGTTTTGCAAGAAGAGAAAGAAAGTTGTCCAAAACAGCTTGCAATCGAATGTTCATGTGAATAGAAAAGGCAGGAGAGTGGTCAGGTACTGTTTTCTCTCAGTTGGCAAGCTGCGCACACAATCGCAGTGTTGTACAGCTTGTTTCATCACCTTTGCGAAGTTGCCGCTCTCTCCGGCTCCCGGAGACGAAGAAGCTGCTTCTTCGCGCAAAGACGATTCTGCCGCTCACAGTGCTCTGCGGTGTGCGCCTTCTGCCGAAAGAGGTCCGGGAGCGGTGCTTAGCTCTGCAGAGCACCGTACCTTCGTCTTTAGCCTCTCTTCTCGTCTACATCTTAGCAAAAAGCTTTTCCACTCTGTCTGGCAAGGAGAAACTGTGCCAGCACAAAAAACATCTCCCATCGTGTTCTAGAGGCTGCACGCAGGTCTGCCGAGTGTTTTGCAAGAAGAGAAAGAAAGTTGTCCAAAACAGCTTGCAATCGAATGTTCATGTGAATAGAAAAGGCAGGAGAGTGGTCAGGTACTGTTTTCTCTCAGTTGGCAAGCTGCGCACACAATCGCAGTGTTGTACAGCTTGTTTCATCACCTTTGCGAAGTTGCCGCTCTCTCCGGCTCCCGGAGACGAAGAAGCTGCTTCTTCGCGCAAAGACGATTCTGCCGCTCACAGTGCTCTGCGGTGTGCGCCTTCTGCCGAAAGAAGCCCGGGAGCGGTGCTTAGCTCTGCAGAGCACCGTACCTTCGTCTTTAGCCTCTCTTCTCGTCTACATCTTAGCAAAAAGCTTTTCCACTCTGTCTGGCAAGGAGAAACTGTGCCAGCACAAAAAACATCTCCCATCGTGTTCTAGAGGCAGCACGGAGGTCTGCAGAGTGTTTTGCAAGAAGAGAAAGAAAGTTGTCCAAAACAGCTTGCAATCGAATGTTCATGTGAATAGAAAAGGCAGGAGAGTGGTCAGGTACTGTTTTCTCTCAGTTGGCAAGCTGCGCACACAATCGCAGTGTTGTACAGCTTGTTTCATCACCTTTGCGAAGTTGCCGCTCTCTCCGGCTCCCGGAGACGAAGAAGCTGCTTCTTCGCGCAAAGACGATTCTGCCGCTCACAGTGCTCTGCGGTGTGCGCCTTCTGCCGAAAGAGGTCCGGGAGCGGTGCTTAGCTCTGCAGAGCACCGTACATTCGTCTTTAGCCTCTCTTCTCGTCTACATCTTAGCAAAAAGCTTTTCCACTCTGTCTGGCAAGGAGAAACTGTGCCAGCACAAAAAACATCTCCCATCGTGTTCTAGAGGCTGCACGCAGGTCTGCCGAGTGTTTTGCAAGAAGAGAAAGAAAGTTGTCCAAAACAGCTTGCAATCGAATGTTCATGTGAATAGAAAAGGCAGGAGAGTGGTCAGGTACTGTTTTCTCTCAGTTGGCAAGCTGCGCACACAATCGCAGTGTTGTACAGCTTGTTTCATCACCTTTGCGAAGTTGCCGCTCTCTCCGGCTCCCGGAGACGAAGAAGCTGCTTCTTCGCGCAAAGACGATTCTGCCGCTCACAGTGCTCTGCTGTCTGCGCCTTCTGCCGAAAGAGGCCCGGGAGCGGTGCTTAGCTCTGCAGAGCACCATACCTTCGTCTTTAGCCTCTCTTCTCGTCTACATCTTAGCAAAAAGCTTTTCCACTCTGTCTGGCAAGGAGAAACTGTGCCAGCACAGAAAACATCTCCCATCGTGTTCTAGAGGGTGCACGGAGGTCTGCCGAGTGTTTTGCAAGAAGAGAAAGAAAGTTGTCCAAAACAGCTTGCAATCGAATGTTCATGTCAATAGAAAAGGCAGGAGAGTGGTCAGGTACTGTTTTCTCTCAGTTGGCAAGCTGCGCACACAATCGCAGTGTTGTACAGCTTGTTTCATCACCTTTGCCAAGTTGCCGCTCTCTCCGGCTCCCGAAGACGAAAAAGCTGCTTCTTCGCGCAAAGACGATTCTGCCGCTCACAGTGCTCTGCGGTGTGCGTCTTCTGCCGAAAGAGGCCCGGGAGCTGTGCTTAGCTATGCAGAGCACCATACCTGCTTCTTTAGCCTCTCTTCTCGTCTACATCTTAGCAAAAAGCTTTTCCACTCTGTCTGGCAAGGAGAAACTGTGCCAGCACAGAAAACATCTCCCATCGTGTTCTAGAGGCTGCACGGAGGTCTGCCGAGTGTTTTGCAAGAAGAGAGAGAAAGTTGTCCAAAACAGCTTGCAATCGAATGTTCATGTGAATAGAGAAGGCAGGAGAGTGGTCAGGTACTGTTTTCTCTCAGTTGGCAAGCTGCGCACACAATCGCAGTGTTGTACAGCTTGTTTCATCACCTTTGCGAAGTTGCCGCTCTCTCCGGCTCCCGGAGACGAAGAAGCTGCTTCTTCGCCCAAAGACGATTCTGCCGCTCACAGTGCTCTGCGGTGTGCGCCTTCTGCCGAAAGACGCCCGGGTGCGGTGCTTAGCTCTGCAGAGCACCGTACCTTCGTCTTTAGCCTCTCTTCTCGTCTACATCTTAGCAAAAAGCTTTTCCACTCTGTCTGGCAAGGAGAAACTGTGCCAGCACAGAAAACATCTCCCATCGTGTTCTAGAGGCTGCACGGAGGTCTGCCGAGTGTTTTGCAAGAAGAGAAAGAAAGTTGTCCAAAACAGCTTGCAATCGAATGTTCATGTGAATAGAAAAGGCAGGAGAGTGGTCAGGTACTGTTTTCTCTCAGTTGGCACGCTGCGCACACAATCGCAGTGTTGTACAGCTTGTTTCATCACCTTTGCGAAGTTGCCGCTCTCTCCGGCTCCCGGAGACGAAGAAGCTGCTTCTTCGCGCAAAGACGATTCTGCCGCTCACAGTGCTCTGCGGTGTGTGTCTTCTGCCGAAAGAGGCCCGGGAGCTGTGCTTAGCTATGCAGAGCACCATACCTGCTTCTTTAGCCTCTCTTCTCGTCTACATCTTAGCAAAAAGCTTTTCCACTCTGTCTGGCAAGGAGAAACTGTGCCAGCACAAAAAACATCTCCCATCGTCTTCTAGAGGCTGCACGGAGGTCTGCCGAGTGTTTTGCAAGAAGAGAAAGAAAGTTGTCCAAAACAGCTTGCAATCGAATGTTCATGTGAATAGAAAAGGCAGGAGAGTGGTCAGGTACTGTTTTCTCTCAGTTGGCAAGCTGCGCACACAATCGCAGTGTTGTACAGCTTGTTTCATCACCTTTGCGAAGTTGCCGCTCTCTCCGGCTCCCGGAGACGAAAAAGCAGCTTCTTCGCGCAAAGACGATTCTGCCGCTCACAGTGCTCTGCGGTGTGTGTCTTCTGCCGAAAGGGGCCCGGGAGCTGTGCTTAGCTATGCAGAGCACCATACCTGCTTCTTTAGCCTCTCTTCTCGTCTACATCTTAGCAAAAAGCTTTTCCACTCTGTCTGGCAAGGAGAAACTGTGCCAGCACAGAAAACATCTCCCATCGTGTTCTAGAGGCTGCACGGAGGTCTGCCGAGTGTTTTGCAAGAAGAGAGAGAAAGTTGTCCAAAACAGCTTGCAATCGAATGTTCATGTGAATAGAGAAGGCAGGAGAGTGGTCAGGTACTGTTTTCTCTCAGTTGGCAAGCTGCGCACACAATCGCAGTGTTGTACAGCTTGTTTCATCACCTTTGCGAAGTTGCCGCTCTCTCCGGCTCCCGGAGACGAAGAAGCTGCTTCTTCGCGCAAAGACGATTCTGCCGCTCACAGTGCTCTGCGGTGTGCGCCTTCTGCCGAAAGACGCCCGGGAGCGGTGCTTAGCTCTGCAGAGCACCGTACCTTCGTCTTTAGCCTCTCTTCTCGTCTACATCTTAGCAAAAAGCTTTTCCACTCTGTCTGGCAAGGAGAAACTGTGCCAGCACAGAAAACATCTCCCATCGTGTTCTAGAGGCTGCACGGAGGTCTGCCGAGTGTTTTGCAAGAAGAGAAAGAAAGTTGTCCAAAACAGCTTGCAATCGAATGTTCATGTGAATAGAAAAGGCAGGAGAGTGGTCAGGTACTGTTTTCTCTCAGTTGGCAAGCTGCGCACACAATCGCAGTGTTGTACAGCTTGTTTCATCACCTTTGCGAAGTTGCCGCTCTCTCCGGCTCCCGGAGACGAAGAAGCTGCTTCTTCGCGCAAAGACGATTCTGCCGCTCACAGTGCTCTGCGGTGTGTGTCTTCTGCCGAAAGAGGCCCGGGAGCTGTGCTTAGCTATGCAGAGCACCATACCTGCTTCTTTAGCCTCTCTTCTCGTCTACATCTTAGCAAAAAGCTTTTCCACTCTGTCTGGCAAGGAGAAACTGTGCCAGCACAAAAAACATCTCCCATCGTCTTCTAGAGGCTGCACGGAGGTCTGCCGAGTGTTTTGCAAGAAGAGAAAGAAAGTTGTCCAAAACAGCTTCCAATCGAATGTTCATGTGAATAGAAAAGGCAGGAGAGTGGTCAGGTACTGTTTTCTCTCAGTTGGCAAGCTGCGCACACAATCGCAGTGTTGTACAGCTTGTTTCATCACCTTTGCGAAGTTGCCGCTCTCTCCGGCTCCCGGAGACGAAGAAGCTGCTTCTTCGCGCAAAGACGATTCTGCCGCTCACATTGCTCTGCGGTGTGCGCCTTCTGCCGAAAGACGTCCGGGAGCGGTGCTTAGCTCTGCAGAGCACCGTACCTTCGTCTTTAGCCTCTCTTCTCGTCTACATCTTAGCAAAAAGCTTTTCCACTCTGTCTGGCAAGGAGAAACTGTGCCAGCACAGAAAACATCTCCCATCGTGTTCTAGAGGCTGCACGGAGGTCTGCCGAGTGTTTTGCAAGAAGAGAGAGAAAGTTGTCCAAAACAGCTTGCAATGGAATGTTCATGTGAATAGAAAAGGCAGGAGAGTGGTCAGGTACTGTTTTCTCTCAGTTGGCAAGCTGCGCACACAATCGCAGTGTTGTACAGCTTGTTTCATCACCTTTGCGAAGTTGCCGCTCTCTCCGGCTCCCGGAGACGAAGAAGCT